>NC_051042.1:15437169-15748835 GCF_904848185.1 Acanthopagrus latus | reverse complement strand
GTTCTTGGGGCTCTTACTTGTGTTAGAGCCCCAAAGATATTGTGAGAGACACATCAGAGGCAGTGAGAGAGACACAGACAGAAACTGATGGAAGAAGGTGAATTTATGATAAGTGCCACTCTGAACTGAGGATGTAAATTCTCATCTGCAATGGTACTTCCTTAGTATTCAACTGTTTTGAACCACAGGGTCAAACAAGCAAAGTCGAAAGAATGAATATCACGGAAGCCAGTTTTGTTTCAGTAACACATAAATCTGGAAAACAAGGCTTGCAAATGCCCTCATGTCTTATAAATGGTTGAAAAGGTAAAATTCCTTCACAGGCAAACAAATACCTCTCAGCTCGTGTTATGTCAACCATAATCTCAATAACGGTCAAGCAATTTACGTTTTAAAGACAAATATCTTTGAATGCTCTAAAACAATTTCATGGCACCAATTTGTGTATGAGTATTAAATCCTGGACTTTTCTTGTCCTCTTACTGGCATTCAGACCCTAGTAGCTTCTTTTTCAAATTATTTTGCTACAGCACTGTGCTTCTTGTAAAGACATTTCAGTATCCTGACAATTTAAACAAAGGTGTTGTTTCATATCCACAGGGTTTGTATGTTTGCTGCCAAGCAAGGCAGCATTAATCAAAAATAATTAGACTTTATCTCTCTAGACGGGAATGCTCTCTCGCAGAGATGCTTGACCTTCATAAGGAACAGTATAGGATACAGCCTACATACGCTCATTAATTGCTGGTATACTACATGAAATACAAGACTGCCCCCAGCTAAGAGGTCTGACGCACAACCCACTTTAAAACAATAAAAGGCGGTTTTAACACTGTGTTTTTTTAACTGATTAAACAAATTAGATTTAATGTGTTAATTAATGAGATTTAGAGGTGCTGGTTGGGAGCTTTGTTATCTTTGGACAGAGTCAGGCTGGCTTTTTCCCTCGCTTAAAGTCTTCATGCTAAGCTAAGCTAACCAGCTGCTGGTAGTGTGTTCATTATATAATGAATAATTATATAATTCTAATATAGACATGAAAATGGTATCAGTTGTCTTGTTTAACTCTCCACAGAAAAAGTAAATAAACACATTTTCATATCTAAAATGGATTCATTTAAAATTATTCTTTGGGGGGGGGGGGGGCTGTATGAGAAACTTATCCATAGTATGTGTATAACATATAGCTTAGTAAATTTTCATTAGCTCACCCTGAGTTTGGAGAAGCAGGAGTGCCGTTGTTGGAGGCTAGCAATGTACTGCTTGAGACAGGGTAAGCAGTAAAACGATTTTTTTCTACCTAAACACAGGCCCACCTTAATAAAAATATATCAGTTTAAATGTTCGCTATTTAGAATATTTTCAACGCTTGACATTGCTAAAAGACACCAATTTCCTGTGACATTATATTTTTTCTCAACTCCCTCTACAGCAGCACATTGTTAACTCCCTGCACTGGTATCTGTGCAGCTTCATCAAGCTGAGGCTGTGCTGGCCATAATCTACTGTATGTCATGCACTGGATCTCACTGAACCCCACTTCAAAATTATCCCAAACTATCCCTTTAAGAATCTAAGAGAATCGTGAGAGCTGAATGTAAGTACGTACATCTGTCCACAGCACCCACAGTCCCCTCACTCTCTATGTGAGACTGGTACCCGGCCCAAGCCATTCTCAATCCATTTATGGAGAGAAAAATTTAATTTTCTTACTCACTTTTTACACCTGTTATTTTTTATGTTATTGCACTGTTCATTTTACAGAATATCTCGAGATTACGCAGTACCATGTCCACTGTATCCTGCAGTCACTAGTTTGCAGCTAAGGGACTTTATCTTCAAGCTAAATGAGGGTGAAAGTTGGATTGACTGGCATTGCTGTGACAGGAACCATCTTCTTAAAACTGGAACAAGTGTATTTGTAACTGGGCTGAATTCACATCTTATCTTAAACCTTTTACCATGGCACCTTGCCATTACACAGCGACCTGTGGTCACTAAACTTTCTCAAAATCTGATATGGAACCTGGCACACTAAATCCCCTCAGCTGTTGAAAAACGGAAGGGAGAATTTCATCAAATGCTCCATTTTATCTTTTAGTGAAAATGTAGACCACTAGTGTATTGTTTTTTTATTTTTGTGGAGGTTTTTTTTCCAGTGGAAAAAATGTGTAATTAAAAGAGTACATCAGTTTGGATTGCTGACAAACCCAGTTATTCAGGATAGTTAAGTTCATACTGTGTGCAATGCAGGGTTTAACACTGCAGCCATTTGGGAAGAGGACAGTTATCAACCCTGACACCACAGTGAGGGATGGAAGGATGATAGACAGGTGATATTGCCTGCCATACACTACAACGAATGGATGGTTGTGTTTGTGTTACTTTGCTAGATAAGGTAGTCAGCGAATAGCTTGGTAGAATAAAATGGATTTAATGAGGGAGATACTTGCAGGGGAAAAAGTTACTGCTAACCATCCACCAAGACAGGCTGGTGGCACACTGATTGCTTTTTTTCTGCAGTTTGTGGTTGTTTATCCATGAATTCCTCTGTTACATGCCCATATCTGATACTTTATCACTCTAATGATTATTTTCACCACAGGTTAATCTGCCTATTTGTTTTCACAATTAATAGTTTAATCTACGAAAAATCTAAATATTACTGAAAAATGAAGTAAGAAATGTTTCATACTCCTGCTTGAAAAATGAAGTAAAAGTAAAAATCTTACAGTCAAAATGTAATAAATGTAATAAATAACCACCCTACTGTAAAGCAGTTGCTTAAGTACTGTACTTAGGTAGAATTTTGAGTTTCTTTTATTTAGTGTTGATAGGCTATTACTTGTGGTATGTAACCAGCCAGACATTACTCACCTTTTCACACAGAGATTCTTTATCGCCACAAAGATGGCTTGTTTTTTTCACTTTCTTTGTATGTTCACACTGAACCAAACAGCTCGAGCATAAAGCCATTTCAGAATGTCATTTCAAATGGCATGCAGGCATTGCGGAACCGAAGGAGGCATGACGAGAAATATTCCATTGATATCAGTGTGTTTTTTTATGTTTTCCCCATTTTTCCACCTGTTAATCTAAACATGTATCCACCAACTATTTAAATCACATAGGTGCTGTTTTAATATGTTTCAAATGCGACTCTGTCGGACAATGCATCGCGGAGAGTGACAAAGTTATGTTTTTACTCTAGATGACATCATATACTGTTATCGCCCTCAGGAAATAGCAGATCCTGTCTGGGTCTCACTTGGAAGGAGGGATGCTGTTTTCTTGGGGAAAGTTTACTGAAGTCTCGATCTGGAGGGCTCACAAAACTGTGATTTTCTTCAAAACAAGTTGCCACAGAGTTTCTACAACAACACAATAGCGGAAGGTGACAAAGACATGGTGAGACAAGTTTTTTGCTCTGAAACGTGTGTCACAAAATCACTGCCCTTCAACTGCAGGAGCAGACAGACAGGATGACAGACACTTTTCCACGTATGCATGCTGTATTTTTTTTCCTCATATTAGATGCTGAAGACACGACCTGCTACCACATTAGTGTTCTTTGGTCCTGTAACGTTGCTTTGTGGGTTGAAGTGTGGGACTATTCTCTTTTAATTGATGAGTAAAGGATCTGTTTAACTGTCAGACTGTGGACGCAATCAGACCGACACACTCCTATCCCGCACTGACAGCTTTTCCATTTCACTCAGAATGGAAAAGCTTCGCTGCAAAAAAGCTCTGCTGCATTACTTCCAATGAGGGATCAATGGCGGAACAAAACGGTCCCCCCATTCCAACTCTGCAACTTTTACACAGAACTATTCAGAATATTGGTGCATGATTCCCATGAGACCACAGAGGTGTGACTATAGACAGAGAGAAGATGCTGCGTATGAGCCAAAGTAATGCTTTATGAAATGTATTTATTTTATCCCCAAGTGGACGCAAAATCACAAATAATGATAAATGAAGCCGTGCTGAATATCAGGCCCAGTTATTGTGCCAGGAGGACAATTGGTCAATCCATAGTTTTCACAAAGTATCTATCTATAGATCAAGCCACAACATCAACACGTCCATCTATCAAATCTATCAAACTATGTGTTGACATAAGAGGATCTTATTTTAAGAGTCTAATTTTACTCTACACACTTTGGAAAGTAGACAAAAGTCAAAAAAAAAATCCTGAGCTTAAATACAATGCTCAAACTGCTCCCTTTGGCTATGTTGCCTTGATGTTATTCAGTGCATGGCATGATGTCTGCTATACTCTGAGCCATAGCATTATTTGACAGAATACATTTAAAACTTAAGCTAAGGAAATGTAGGGAAATGAAATTTACTGGTTTATGTTTACTCAGGGACTCATTCAAGTGCTCCAGTAGGCAATATCTTGGCTCAATAGCTGTTGTGGCTGAATCAGTAAGCCTTATTTTTGACAACCTGGAAATGTTTATTTTATGTGCAACATTACTTTATATGTTTATGGTGTTTATTTATATGTATTACTATTGTGTCTACACACGAAGCTCTGAGGTCCTCATCCTGCTGTGGCTCCCAAAATGATGAGACCAAATTCATTTTTATAGCTGCTGCTGCTACAGACCTCTGCTGCTTTACTGCTCTGTGAGCAGTGGCATTGTAAGCTTTACCTTTGAAAACGGGTGCATCCGTGAGACTGTGAACAACACCATTTTCCGGTTTCTGTTTCTCGTGTCGTTTGTTTGATGGTATGAAATGTTTTAGCGAGAACGCTTGTAAGTGTGTGGAAATGAATTACGTGTCGCCTGTTCCTGACGTGTAATTTCAGGTCGGGTGTTGTGTTGATGATCAGCAGTAGCCTATTATAGGTTTAGTGTTAAAATACCAAAGATGATCTTGTGCATTCAATGTGACTATGGAAACATGGACATCTTTACTCTGATGTGCAGCTACAAATTTTTACTTTGAGCACTGTCAGGTTTTACAGTCAAAATCAATCAGAATTATAAGCCGCGGACGTAATTTTGGCACCTGCATGTGCTCGGTGTCTTGTGCAATTTAAATTCAAATTCAAATAATCAAAAGAGTCAGAGAATTTCCTCCAGTGCTGAACTGATCTGTTCACCAGTCTGTCACCCAACCCCTGGTATAAAGAGCACAAAAGCTTTTAACCTTGCAGAAATGGTAATATAAGATATAAGCTTTGGATAGCAGAGCAACCACGCCGGCAGATCCTAAACTTAGGGCCAACATCCCTGTCCCCGAGTTGAAAGTAAACTGCCTAAAATCCTTTTCAGTACCCTTCCCAGTGATGTGCTGACTTTGAGCATGAAAAAGTGATTTCCAAACAGAAAAAAAAAACATCTCCTCAGATTCAAAGGGTAGAACTATCTAGGAAGTGTAGGAAGAGCATCAGCTTTGACCTTGTGTGGCATCAAAAAGCCCATAAATATTAAAAAAGTCTGTGTCGGATCCTTTGCCCTCGACAGTGCTGGGAAAGGTCACAGCCCAATCGAGTCTAAATCTGTTTTCTAACACCAAAAATGACACCTTGTGTATAGTGTGCAGGGTCTCTGCTTGAGGAATGTTATCATCATCATCATAACTTTGTATCACAACAACCCAGGCTGCACAGCTGTTTCCAAAACCAGCAAAAGTATGATTTGTAAAATAATACAAAACAAATATTGAGTAATATTTATTTAAAGATTCTGTTCATGTTGAGTATTGTGCATAATATATTATTATGAAAACTGGGAGGCTGGATGAAAAGAAAAGAAGACTACCATGCAGAACATAATGGCTATACAGATCTGTATAGCAGGGATTGCCCCATAAATCACAATTGTTTGTCATTTGTTGTCATGACACGTACACATAAATCCTCCTCTTTTATATCACATTAAAGTATGTTTTTTCTGTCAAGACATTTGTGTATTCTAATCCAACACTAGCATGTGGCACTCGGGCACAGAGAGAGAGAAGAGAGGAAACAAATATTACAAAATGCAGAAGCATCTAAGTACATTGTCAAAACCAGTAAGAGCTAATCGGAATTGATCCTCATGTAGCAGCACCACTCAGGAAATCCATCCATTGATAAACACTTTCTTGAGAAAGTCACGCTGTGGCTCCAGCAGTGGTGTTTCGTTTCCATTTGTGAAAATGAGCCAGCAATTTATTTCTAATCCAAAAAATGGTAGCAATGGGCTAAACACAATAGTGTCTGCATTGCTCTCTCACTATGATTTATGGGACAGAATCTCTGTATATTTCTTTGGCGATAATAAGAAAATACAGCAATAAATCTGGAAATGTCAGGCAATTTTGTTATCACCTTGTTGGAATATCTGAATACATTATCTCCTGAGAGGAGAGGAGAGGAGAAGAGAGGAGAGGAGAGGAGAGGAGGAAACATGTGAGACACAGGATTGTTGGCGTGAGCATTTGCAAAATTGCTCACCGTACTACTGCTGTACTGTTGAGACTGTGTGGAGTCTTTATGACATACTATACATTTGGTTATTTGACCCTTTCAGATGACAGTTTTGCTGCTTTTACTTCGGTGTGCACTGTGGGGATGCACCGGTTTATCCAATTGTGGTCTTGATATTTGTTTCATACTTAAGCAACTAAATAGATGGATTATCCAATACAAATTATTTCACCCATCACAAAAACCATTGGAGTGTACCACTGGCAGCTTACTGGACTCGTCTGGTAAGAACTGGTAAGAAAACTGGGGCAATAATGCGACTTCAGTGACATATCTAACTTAAATTGCACTATTTAAGTGAGGCAACTTCACTGGTTAGTAAGTTAAAATAATTCACCATTGACTTTTGCTTCCACCCTGGACTTGAATTGTGGTATCTACAAACAGTGGTGAAAATCCTGTGCTTGTTTAAAATTTAAAAGGAAATGGGGGAAAAGAAAGAAAAAAAAAAACAGCATGAGCCCAGACTTTGCATTTGCAAAGAAGACTTCACCTTGAGCTATGAAAAATCTTGATTGGCATCACATGACTAATCAATGAATATACAATATAATCTACAACATACATGGTTGAACAATTGAAATAACCCTGAGTTGCACTCTGTTTTGTTGATGACTTGACAGATTTCTGACAGACACCATAACAGAATCTGTTCCTTTGTGTAGTATACCATTATATAATTACGTCTAATCATTGTGTAATTATATAATTATGGTTCCTGCTGCAGTCGCGAATGCTCGCCGCAGAATTTCTTGAAGAGCTACAACTACAGCGTTTATGGGCTCCCCATCCTATGCCGCAGGGATCAGTAATCACTTGGGATAAATAAAGCCCACATACACAGTCTTGTTCCTGGACATGCTTGTCATCATTGCAAAGGTCATTGAAGCCCCCACCCTGCCATCCCAACACCGCCCCTCTGTCACTCGCTCACTCACACACGCACGCACACACACTCACACACACAAACACAAGGAGAACAGAGCACACAAGGAAAGAGGCTGGTATGGAGATCACTAGCTCATTTGTCTCTTTATCAGACTGTGTCTCGCTCTCTCCAGAGGAGGTGTCTGTTTGAAGAATGTGCCACGGTTGGGAGGATGAATTTGCATGATGAACTTGGAATTTATTTATTTATTTTTCCATCAGGCAGCACCCCACCACCATCCCCATTCCTAAAACTGATTTCCATTATACGCAGGGCAGCTACAGATTCTTTGTCAGTTAAAGGCAATGCCTTAGATAATGATTGTGCCCCTTAAGCTGTCACACACAGGAAAGCAAAGATTTGTTACACTTCTACAGAAAGCTCAAACATAAATTCTCAGCATAGCATTGTAAAGTATTGCAGCTTTAGAGGCAGTGCACATTAGATTGGCTATCCACTGCACACAATATCCATAAAACGGAGAGGAACATCTGAAGAATATGATATGACCGGTGTGCTAAGCGAGTGAGATGCAATCCGATTACAGCGATCACACTTTGTTTCACTTTGTCATGTGATAAATGTGTAGAACACTGACTTCTAAGCTAAGCATCTCTTACATAGAAAACGGATACTGAAGATGGAGAAGTGCTACTTGCAGGGAATTCATTTTCACAGATGCTGCACCGTTTCAACAACACACAAGCCTCTCCTTCAAACATGGGATGATGGCTGTAAGACCCGTACGATAATCTAAAAACAAGGACTTACGTTGTCACCACCGCCACAACTATAAATTCAGTCAGACAGACAACTACAGCTATATCTAGAGGCAGTCTCAGACTGAGGCTTCCAGTGGTAAAGATTACAACCACTCAAATTGTGTTTAGTTGGCGGCATGTCCGTGTGTATGCCCTGCAGAGGGATAAAAGCGAGAGAAACAGTCAGACTTTATGAGGTTGGGGCACCCATTTGATGAGCACATTGATTGAAGTTACACAGACATGCTTGACGAAGTGACAACTGCCTGCCACTTTCTACTGTTTTATGGCAGTCAGTGATGGCAGCGGGACAAAAATGGTGAAATTCCTCTCAAGTTTCTGTAATACCCCATACATAACTGCCAATTCCTGCTTGTCAAACAAATTCCTACATGTGATAAATCAGAAAGCCAGCATCAGTGGTTACGTGGTCACACCACTTGTCGTTGCGGCCTGCCTCCCTTCTGTCTCGCGTGCACGCTGCTTCAGAGTGACATGGTTTGAGCCACTGGGTCATGCTAGCTTGAGGATTATAAGCTAAAGTAATTTAGTTTCCTTGACAACAATGTGGAAGTTGAGCAAATGTGGCGACAGTGCTGGATTTCTTGTGCTGGAAGGAGACAACTGTTTTTTTCTTCTTCTTTTTTTTTTTCATTTGCTTTTGATTCGCTTTTGTTTAACGTACATGAAATTTGATGTTGTGTTCCACAGCACTGGTGATTTCAGCTCACTGACTTGTTTACTTGTGCAAACTTTTAATCGTCAAACTAAGGGTTCAGTTGCATGTGCAGCATGTGAGAAAATGTGACAGACACATCATCACAATGAAGCAGAAGGTGTCAACATTAACTTTCATCTATTCATCTGAACGCTGTTTGTTTTTTTCCTGTCAGCAGCGGCAATTATATATTGAAGGTTATGAGTTTGTCCAAACACAGATCCAGGCAGACATGAGGGAAAGTACACGCTCAGATTGCATCATTAATGATTAATCGTCTTACATGTGCAATCCACCTGCATGTATGTATTTGCATGTGCATGTATGCCTTTCCCCATCTGTGCAGCAGCGACGTCCCATGAGACCTAATTTGCAAAAGTTGTGTTTGCTGTAAAAAAAAAAAAAAATACAGATCCAGATGGCTATTTCCACGCGTTAGGAAGGATTTGTAGAATTTGCTGGACATGATCTTTTAATGTACACAGGCAGGAGAACATTTTATATGTATAAGTGAGAGAGTGCATATGTGGTATGGTAAGAAACAGCACAATGGGAAAGGACAGTGCTCAAAACCATTAGAAAGTGCAATAAACTTAATTGAACATGAAATTAATTGAGTCCATCTCTCTTGCCTTAATCGCAGGATAGTCACATGCATTTTTTATGGGATATGACTTACTGTATCTATGTATAATATTCCTAGTCATCTGCAGCTCCAGGAGCTAGCTCCTGAAGATGACGGTCACTCTACTGTGGCCTCTTTGTTTTCCTTTAAATTCTGAAGACTTCGCTATATTAAAACTCATGTTAGAAACACCATGTATTTTGTAATGGCTCATTGTAGTAAACCTCTAGACCCTCAACTGAGTGGATCAGCCAAGGGGCCAGTGTTAAAAGAGTGCACTAACGATTGTGTTTGAAGGACCATGAGCTCCAAACAACAGCTTTTATTTACTTTTTCTCTTTCCTAACTTTGAACGTAACTCTTGTTTTATGAGTGTGATACATCTCTAAAGTAGCCAAGCTGATGAGAGATTTATACTGCCCAATTAGAGTTTGTATAATGGCGCTGGTGCATTATGTTGTCATAGCCTTTTCCTAATGTGGCTGCAATTTAGAATAAACAAAACACATCAAACTTGTGGGTATTTGCACAAAAGTAGGTTATAGTTGGATTGCACAGTATGTGACTTCAAGTAAATAGCTAGTACAATGACTTATGTAAATGATCAGTTTTATGCAAATGTGCCTTGCTGCTGTTCATACTCACAGCTGTGGTTGTAATGACGTAAAATGTTCTGTGTTCTGCTTTCTTCAGTGGACTAGACTAAAAGCTACTCCCAGTAGTTATATTCTCTTCCTTTTTACAGATAATCTGATGTTGCTTTTCACTGATTAGATTAAAAAAATGCACATTAAATTCATCACTATACCATATTCCTTTATACTTTTGTTGACAGTTGAATTTACTGTACTAAGTCTAATAATTGCCCATTTACAGAAATCTGTCATTTCATCAATTGTTCAAATCCGTGGCTACACAACTGAGTAGATCCATACTTAACTATTGCCTATTGTTACTGTGACTGCTTCCCTCTGTGCGACGCGGCTGTCCTTTTTTCAGTCGAACACCTTGTTATCTTGATTGTGTGAACCTGCCCCTAGCTGAAGTCAGCTAAAACATTAATTGGACACAGAGAAAAGTTCACATTCCTTCCAGCCATTCGCTGCGCACCTTTCCATTATTTATGTTCCCTGATGTGAGGAATTCCCTTTGATAGAACCAATCAATGAGTACTTTGAACACTTTCTACCCAAGGAAAGATGGCGAAGACGCAATTGAAAGAGCAAGAGAATAGGCAGTCCGAAACTCTGTTTGGCCGATGGTACCAGTGCAGGCAAATTGAAGAAAAAACCTCAGTGTACGTGTTGACTTTGATCCCTGCTGAGCTACCTGCAACCCCGGACTCGGAGTGTGGGGCAACTTTACAGAACTCCACTTAAAGCAGGCCCATCCTCCACTGTTTCTCACAGTCATGTGCAGCACCATAAATAAATTTCACCATCGAGCTAATAAGATGTTTTATATATATATATTGAATACCATCCGAGTTATACACGTGAAATCTGCCCTAACCTCGAGAAATACAGTATAAATCTCCCAGCAGGATGTTTCCTGGGCAGAAGAGAGCACCAGTTTCTAAAGCACAAGCACCACGTCACATCCAGCCCTGGTGAAATGGCACTTTAGTCTTCCGTCCTGTCTCTCTCCTCATGTGTTCCATCTAATGAAGGCAAAGTGCAGCAAAAAATAATCATAAAAAAAAAAAAATAGAAAGAAAACAATTCCCAATCCTCAGTCAGCATCATTATTCAGAAATATGTCTCTGTTTTGATGAATTCTTGGGCTTGAAAAGCTTTATTTACTTGAAAGCAATTCACAGCCCTCAATACTGCGTTATGTGGACTGTGCTAACTGAGGATCCAGACTCTCAGTAGCCTGTTGTGTGAGCGCAGCCATCAAAAATTCTCTTTTAATATCCTTTGCAAATAAAACATTGTTTTTGGTTAGTTTTTGAAGATCTCCAAGTCTCTGTCTCTCTCCTTCCAGTGCTCTCCAACTGATGCAGCCTACACTTATTGATCATCTCACTAAAGCATTCCCTCTCGAAGCACAGCAAGGACAAGAGCTCATGATTTAAGGATAAGAACTCAGTTTTAGTTCCAACACATGTTTCTTTTTATTTTCCCAGAAAGCACTGTCATGGAACAATTCAATGAGATTTCTGTGTGATGGCTGTCCATGAACACACACCAAACAGGTGAGAGATGTGCGCGAGTAGCTCAATCATGAAAAGAAGAGCAAAAGAAAAATAATTAAAAACAGTTGCATCGTCAGTAGTTTTCGGTACTGAATGTCCAAGCATTTAATAGAAGCATTAAATTCCTTTCTCCTTTCTCATTACAAGTTAGTTTTCATAGATTTGCCTTCATTTTTTGATGACATTGTATTTACTGTCGAGATTTTTGGAAAAAGTGACTCAATGAGCAAATCAGATAATCATTTTGCACGCAAGCTCAGAGTTTAACGCAGAGTGCAGTATCTGCTGTGGGGGTCTCTCGGTCAAAACAAGAACAAAAGACAATTCGATGATGTTGTGAAGTAGTGTGGGATCACAGGAGGTGATGTCTTTACTGTTGAACAAGAACTTTCCTAGTGTGGCAGCTGGATGCCAGTGATCGTGTTGTGGTTGAACTGATCAGCATCCTGTGAGGAACTACTGGCAGCTAGAGACGGCAGCTACAGGTGTGGTTTAGGTGTGAGGCCCAGCAGAAGAACTGCGAACCAGGGAATTTTATCAAGTCTGATTCATGTTTTGTTCAGTCATGTTTGCCAGCGTTCTCCCTCACTTTATCGTGTTACATCTAGTGGTCCATTGTTTTCCTGGAAGTAATGGCAACTAGAAGGATAAAGGGGATATTACATCTTTTACAGGAGATAAAATGAAATGCTCCATTATCTTGGTTTGATCAATACTGGATACATTTTGGATAAGAATGCAACTCAACAAAATACACAGGGACCTTAAAGACAGATTATCTAAACCACTTTATATTTGGAGGTAAAACTGAAAGTGACATCAATTATAATCCCACATTGCACAGATTAAAATTTAGCAGAAATTGAAACGGAAATCAGTAAAGTGTGATGGACATTTAGAAAAAGGCAGGCAAAATACCTTTTACTGTTGGCCTAAGTTTTCTCTTTCAAATAGGTAAACCTAGAGGTTTATATAAACACTGTCTGATCCTCTCTGTGTTTGTTTGTTGCTCTGTAAGGCTTCTTTTTTGGAGCTTCAGAGGGGTGCTGTCTTATTATTATCAATGGAAAGATGCCTAAACAAGAAAGAGATGACCCATGTTGTGGTTAACTGGAATTAATCTTTAATGATCCTTTTTGTACATGAAGTAATGTCTTTTCACCAGCCTGGCCTCATCAGAAAAACAAACATATAGGTTAACTATGAAGGCACATTATATGAAAACCTAACCAAACTGTGACTGTTCTGAAAGGTTCTGCATGCCTGGCGCTGGTATGCTACAAGGGTCATGTTGTTATGGGAACAGTGATGTCATTTTTTGGAGTCACTGGCAGTCATCCCATCCAGCTGTTTAGGTATCAGAATGTGTTGTTCTTCACATACATAAAGTACATACATATGTAATTGACACAACTAAACTAGTTATTTTAACTAGAGCCAGGCTTTAGGTTGGCCTATATTAATGTCTGATATTGGCTTATCACACATATTCTGGTATTGCCATGCATTTTGTTTGATTCATGAAAGTCAATTTGTCGTGAATTTGGCAGGAGATTAAAAAAAAGTTGATGCATTGTTAGCCTTCTTCCAAATATTCAATTATATGATGGACTGGAATACTGTCCAGTCTGAATATCAACTGTCCACTGGTCTATTATCAAATAAAAGATATTTCACTACTCATCCAAAATGCTTCGTTAGAGACTTCTGTTGGCTTGTGGAAAGTGGTTGTAATGTTTCGGCGTTTTTGGGGGGTTTTTTTACATGTAATTATAATGTCCAGGTGTTCCAACGGAGACCTTGATTCTGTTCTCATCAGTGTAGCCTCTGGTTTCCATCTGACACTACTGGAAGTGTTCAGACCAAAAACCAAAACAAGAAACATTTTTCAGTGAACCTACATGCATGGTCATGAAGAGCAAACCACACTGGGGTTTGAGTCTGCAAACTGGGACTGCAGCTGTGTAAAGATAGAGTCATAATCAGACTGGCGATTGACTGATGACTGATCAGGAGCGACAGGAGAAATCTCCGGTGGGCCAGTCACTCTGTTGACAACTTGAGCAGCCCATTATACAAAAACAAGAGCAAGAGCGATATGCCGAGACCCCGCTTTGATTATCCTAGCCCCAACGACCCTCCCCCGTTCTTAGCAGTCAGGGGACAGGAGTGCGTTAACAGGTGGATTCATTGCGGGCTGGTTGTCGAAAGCTGGTCTTGGTGAAAATGTCCAGGGCTTTTTTTTTTTTTTTCAGTCCCAGTCACTGGCTTCCCACCTGTGCAGGAGAGAAACACCTGGACACGTCTCTACCACAGTAATAGATGTATAAATCTGCATTTGTGTGTCCTTGCTTTCACATACAGAGATGAAATTGCTAAACAAGAAATTATCTGAGAGATACTTAAAATGGACGTGACAATAAGACTTAATTTGTCGCCAAAATGAATCATATGTCAAGTTAATAAAATCATAATGAAAAAGCAGGAGCAAATTGTAATAACCTGTTCAATTAGATGTGAAAGGTTATTGTGGTATACACTCAACATTTTTTATTATTTCGTGGAAAGGTTATTACTTTTAGGGTTTGTGGGATTTATATTTCATTATATGATGCTTCCGCATCAGATGCAGCTCTTATAGTACAACTATATATAGAAAGAAAACAGAAAACAGGTGTTATCTCTGCAGTGTTGCAAACGCTTCCCCCACGTCTCTCACCACTACATTCTATGTCTCATGTTTAGAAGCAGATCCGAGAGGACTTCAGGTGGCTTTGCCGTTGTAATCCTCATATTAGTGACACTTCATTTGAGCCCCTCTCACTAATCTCAGGTAGCGGTTACACTTAATGATTCTCCGGTGCCCTCATTCTGCTTAAGTAAATGGGAAAAGGGGAATGAGACAGACAAAGAGTCAGAGAGACGGAGGAGAGGAAAGGGAAGAGGTAGAGAGAGAGAGAGAGAGAGAGAGAGAGGGTGGTGTGTCACTGAGCAGGGAAACAGTGCCATCTGTTGATGCCAATGAGGGACAATACAATGCAGCAAAGACACAGATTTAAGGACAACTTTTTTTTTTTTTGCATGTGTATACCTGAAACACACCTTTTACATTTTTACAAAATCGCAACCGAAGCTCATTTATTCTAAGGCCTCCTCTATGAAAACAAATTTGAAAGGAATACATAGAAATCACATTCGTCAGCTAGAATGGAGCAAAGAAAAAAAAAAAAGAGCTGCATATGGCAGAATGGAAATGAGTCACCAGTGAATCTTTTTTAATTGATCAGTCTCTTAGCAAAGCAAAGGCAGAGGGGGGAAGGAAAACAAACACTCCAGAAATGTTGATTTGGAACAGACACTTCAGAGAACAGATTAGACTATCTAATTATCATCTTTGCCTTCAGATGACGCCTTTGATGTGAATGTGACTGCAGAGCCTTTCCCTTCACTCTGTAAATAATGAGAATTCTAATTAAGGGATGGAATAATCGGGGGGCTCATGGCCTTGGTTTGCTTGTTATTAGGGCCGCTTAAATCCTGGGGGATGGACGGCGGGCATTTAGAAGGGCAATGTGGAGGGATGTTTGTTGTGTTTTTTCAAGGAATTAGAAGTGTTGGCCGATTTACTGGCAGGCTGGCTTTTATGTTGTCAGTAGCTATGGAAGGGAATGTCAATCATCTTAGCTACTGAATAAAAAGGATGTTGCTGTAGGTTTTCAGCAAGTAGATTATGGCTGTATAGGAGCGCTGTTTGCGCTGGTTTTAAACCAGGGTGATGGGAACTTTGTAGCAGAGTATTTTTCCCTGATCTCACCTCTATTCCAAGTGATTAGTGTGTCTCATTAAGCTGTGCTTAAGTATTATCAGTGTAGAGAAATCCAAAGACTGAGATGTCATATTTGAAAAATACTTTTTATGGGTAAAAGTCAATTTGTCGCAAATTAAGCAGGAGAAAACATTTCATTTCACCCCCGCCCCAAAAAAGCTGATACATTGTTAGCCTTCTTCCAAATATGCAATTTTATGATGATGGATTGGAATACCGTGTAGCTGAGTATCAACTATCCACTGGTCTATTATCAAATAAAAGATGTTTCACTGCTCATCCAAAACGCTTCATTAGTGACTTCTGTTGGCTTGTGGTGAGTCTCAAGTATTTAATGGTTCTATAGAGCAGATTTTTAGATTAATAAATCAGCAAGCCACTATTTGCTATGTCAAGATGAAGTGGGTTATGGCATCCTGAGCAGAGGCTTTAGTCGTACTTCCCGTGTGTGCTGTGATCCAAGCTTCTCTGTTTTTTTGTTTTGGTTGCCGGGCTGGCACAGGCATATATGCACCCATATGCCAATATCCCTAACCAGCTGGTTTTTCTTCTCAGTGCTTTAGGAACTTGATGGGTATGGGATGTCACAAGCCACAGTCGGCATGATGGCAAATCAGCTGTCACCAATATTAAGACTTTGTTGTGCAAATGTTGCACCCGCTAGGTGTCGCTGAATGTCATATATAGCACCTTTAAACCTCTGTGGGTCGAATGCAGCAATGCAGTAACTAAATACATCCACTTGAATACTGTACCGAAGTACTATCTTCTGGTACTCATGCTTTTACTGAGTATTTCTGTTACTTTGAAATACTATTCGGCCACATTTGTAGACAAATGACTGACATTGTGTATCTGGAGCTAATTCCAATACTGATATTAAGAAGTAAGAAATTCTAATATCGATGAATTGGCTGACACACAGTACACACTTGTTTTTGAAGTGATTACTCAAATATGGTGATCAAACCCTTGAAATAAATGAATGAATCAATTGAGGTCGAATATTGTACAGTTCACAATACAATCAGTCAACAGAAACAGTAAACTTAATGTGAAATAGAATAATTATAATTCACCCCAAGCATTGTTTTCTGCATGTGGTTCTATATACTGTACGTCCAGAAAGTTTTCATATTGGCAAGTCTTGACAACTTATACACCGTTACTGATAAATCTGTGATAGGTCAATATAGATGGATAGTATCTCATTTAATTAGATGATAATTTTCATTATTAATGTCATAATTTAAAACATATGACCAGTTTCTAAAATATGATCATTTTTATACCTTAAACTGCTGAACTGTGCATGACGTCGCCTAAATAATGTGGGTAACTATAAGATTCACCTTGATTTCTGAAATGTTTAAACATCAGTGGGGTAGGGTGATGAGTGAAAAACCTTCCTTCACTATAATTTATATCGTGGTATTGATATACTTTACTCTATGTTGAGTCTACCTTGAAAGAACATGAATAAAATATGCAGATCAGGGGAATCACTGGCAATAAAGCAAATAAAATGTGTGATTGATCAAGGTACCTCATCTCATCACCAAGAAAGAAAACCCTGTAAATTCACTACACTATTGGCATGCAGTTCTCCTGAACTACTTTTAATACTTGAAGGCCATTTATTTTCCTTTCAATACTGCTGTACGCAGCTTAATTAAAGTTTTGAATACAGGGCTTAAATCTCTCTTTTATCTTAAGTAAAGGGTCTGAATATGTCTTCCACTGCTGCGTGGTGGTGGCTGTCAAAGTCACACGGTAGTCAAGTGAGAGCTGTTTGAGTCACATGCGTAAGTGGATGACCTAAACTAAACGAATTAACCTTAAATCAATTACCCCAGGACCTCATCGACCCCCTCATGTGACACCTACATGTACATGTACGGCCTCTTAATTATTAAGCATCTTGAATGAATCAAGAAAACAACAGCTCAATAGATACAGCACTCTAGTTTCAACTGGACAGTTTAAATTAGGAGAGCTGACTTGAATCAGCAGTCAGATAGATGAGAACAAAATGTTTACGCTGTGAATGAGCCAGCACAGAAATCATCAGTTTTCATCCCTCGTGTCTGTTATAGTCAGTTCTGTTTTTGTCCGTGTAAATGTTTCCAAAATCTAGAAATAGAGATTTCAGGCCAAACCTGTGATGCCATCAGCATTTAAAGCCTCAGGCTGCTAATTTGCATCCCTTTGCATAAGAGGAAGATGCCAGTGATTTTGCAAGCCCATCAAATTTTTTGACTTTGAACAAACATAAGCATTATTTTATAGAAGTGATATGAGTCACAAAATGTGCTTGTGTTGCAATCATGTCAGCCTCACTGGCACATTATCCATTGACTTTAACGATAACAGTTACAGGTTTAAGGTACTATTCTAGGTTTGTGTGAGGTTCTTCATAACCGCGAATATGAAATTGAAACAGACTGGACTGCAGAACAAATGTTGGAGAGGATGTGGATTTGGTCTCGTCCCATGCAGCCTGTTCGAGCCACCGTAAAGAACATAACTGGATTCAATATTGAGTTTACTTGTGTCTCCCTGCTCAGGGAACATACCTAAGGAACTGGATATCAGAGTCAAATATTTACTCTGAATCGCTCTCATGTTAGCAAGCAAGAAGGCAAATAGAATTTGTTGCTTCGTGAAAGAACCTCTGAGCCTGCAACATTGGACATGTATGGCATTCAGTTTAGGATTACAGAGAGAAAAGTGTATTGGTAAATGTATTTGTGAAACTGAAGTGAATGTGAATCAGGGCATACTATGTTTTAACTAACAACTCCTGTGTATATCTTCCAGTGAAATCATTATAAGGAAATGTTATTGAACAGGTTTTGGTGAGTTTCAGTTATCATGATATACAGATATACAGATGCCTCAAATAACAGAAAATGTGTCATCACTTTTGTTCAGTCATTATTGTTGTTTTAACTGCCAACATGACGTTACATTCAGCCTTGAAATGCGTAGGACTCAGCCATGCTGGGCATCGTCATAATTTGACTCAATCAATAAATGAGGGAGCTCAGATCTGGATAACTGAGAATTCGTTATGAAAAGAAACTGTCGTGATTTATTCATGACAAAGATGTTGTTGCAGTTGCCCTGTCGTTTGGATCTCACTGTGTAGAATTAATTATTCCTCTGCAACAATTACACTACATTCATTTTTTGGTGCGTTTCTCATACGAACACAGATAATTGATAAAGGCGTCAATATTCATGTCAGCTCTGCGATACAGAAACATAATCTGTATGCATGTAACAGCATACACTGTGTTGTGCTGTGTGCTTTTTTGTTAAAGCTTCCACACAGACCACTGTGTTTTATTCATGAACTCTCGTTGGTCATCGCTCATTACACAAGTGATCAACAGTGCCTGTTGTTCATGTACTGCTGTACTTAACAAGTTGTCTATTTGTTTTACTCTGGATCTAACAACAATGCCTGTTGTTTAAAGATACCGCTTCTGAATTGAAACGAGGTGGACTCTCGTTCCTGTAAACGGCATACTGAAATCAATCTTGTGCTAAAGGAATGGGTGGAAATAATGGATACGGATGCTTGCCCTGATTTTCACTGACTCTGCTACTGAATTGATTATTAATATATACTTTATGGATGTAAAAAATATTTGCATTTTGCATTTTTACTTTGCACTTACAATTTAGTTATATATGATGAATAAAATGTGTAAGAAGTAAAAAGAAAATCATTAGCCATTTAAAAGTGGAACAGGCTAATAACTCAAAAAAAAAAAAAAAAGCCCCAACAAATGTGTCTGTTTTTGTTATCAAGCAGAATGCTAAATGTGGTGGAACTATCTACAAATTAAAGCTGCCCTCATCAATAGTTTCCCTCAGCACTAAAGCTTTATCTTTTTTAACTTGTTGTTTTGCTTTAACGACCTGCAACTTCACTGTTTGGTTCACTCTCCCTGCTCTCATTATAGTCATTTCCAGCTGCAGCAGGCAGCTGCTTTCTGAAATCTGTCTGATAAAACCACTGTACACTACCTGCCCAGCACCAAATGGCAGACAGACAAAGTTGGCAAACTAGCTGGTGAAAGTAGTGGAGCACTAAGCAGCTAAAGAACCAGACAATTCCCTCGGGAGTAGGTGGCGACATAACTACAAGGAGAGTGAGTGTTATATTTACACTTCATCTGAAGTATGAATATGATTAGATCTGTAAATAGGCAATAGTTTTCTAAAATGTACGGCATATCAGCTATATAAGGTGTTATTATATCACTGATGTGAACCGCCCCCAAGTTGCTAAAAAAAGTCTGTCAGGTTTTACATTGGAGAGCAAAATGAGCCTCACGGTTAATTTTACTGTTGTGTTCTGTTGAATCCCAAACAAACAGAATCTGCATAGAATTCACACAGCTTTAACTGAACCCCGAGGGTCACCCTGAGTCATCAGTGCTGCAAAAAAAAAACTATGCCAGAGTTCAGCTGGCAGCCCTCATTTTTCTGAGAAAAACAAACGAAAAACTTAAGCCCACACAACCCGATCTGTTTGTTACATTCAGTCACAAGTGTGTTTGAACCCAGAGGTCTTTGGCAGCTGCTTTCACCGAACTGTGCTAACGTGGTTTAGGCTTACCGAACCGAGCTGGGACCAGCTGCAGACTTGTAACAGTACAGACCACGGCCACTACCATGACACTACCACTGGTGCCTCGGTTTGCTGATGAAGACAACCAGGTTTACATACATTTTGAGATGAGACTACCTAGTATATCAAGCCATCTTAAGAGGTTCAAACTCAAAAATAATACTTGAGAATTGCTTTCTTTTCTTTTCTTTTCTTTTCTTTTCTTTTCTTTTCTTTTCTTTTTTTCCATTTCTGTAAACAAGCAGACAAAACACTACTAAATATGAATACAGTGTACATGGTATGCAGGTGCAACTTATAACCCTCAGCGACATCTACATTTTTTTTGGTCCCTCCTAACCCAACCATCATGTGAAGCCTGCACATACACTGTTTGGTAGTTCATCTTTCCTCACTTTGTTTTTCATATTGGTGCTGTGTCTGCAGCTGTTTTTACTTAAAGCATCTGACAGACACCGGCATCCTTGCAACTTCCTGTTTGATAGTTCAAGCTAAACATGTTTTGTATTTTATGCTGAAGAAAAGGCTTCAGTTTCAAGGCTTCCTTTAGTTTCATCTAATTTTGTGCTTGGCGCCACCGGTGTAAAATATATATCAATGAACAATTTAGAGTTGCTTTTAATGATTATTTTGTATATTTTATGAGATCAAAAATAGAAGCAATATTAATATTAAAAATAACATTACCAATTCAGCCGAGCTTTTTACCAACCACCCGAGTGCTTTTTAATGCAGCTTCCTCTGAATCCTACAAATGTCTGAAACTCTGCCTGGAAGATGTTGTACTCGTGTTCCACAAGCTATTATATTTGGTGTGGTACTATGTGGTAGTGGAAAACAATTTAGAAAGCCACAGACAAGTGTGTGCTGCGAGTGTTCATTTGGGCTGAGATGGCAATTGAAACAACCACCACATATGGGCTGTCACTCTAACGTTCCTCAAACAATCCAGTGACAACTCATCCTCTCGGGCAGTTGTCACCTTTGAAGTGGCTCCTCATCAAGACAGAATTTGTCCTCCTGGAATGAAGGTTGTCACTTACAACGGCTTTACTGCTTATTACTGAGTAGGAAGTCTGTGACGCCTGTCAAAATACAGGGTGAAGAGGTGGACATGGTGCCATTCTACAAATACCTGGGGGTGCATATCCTCAACAACAGCCTGGACAGGACTAATAAAACATATTGTGCAAGAGGATATTGTTCTTTACACCCAACACTTCTATAAGCAGGGGCCAGCACACTGTTTTTGGGAAGGAAACTGCACAGGAATCATGCTTACAGGATCTCAACCAAATTTAAGGAAAATAAATAAAGTTTATATTGTCTTGAGACACTGGGGATGCAGGAGAGACGAACACTAAACCAAATTCCATCCTCAATAACATTTCCCACCCCCTCTGTGGTGATATTCTGCATCTCATTCAACACCCAAGTGTGCAGCATGAAGGTCTCTTGGTGCTCATTCGTTCCACCCACCAACAGAATGTTTCGTTTCTAAATGGCCCTTTAGTCTCTGCAAATGGGAAGGTGTTGAAGCAGGCCGTCTGTACTGACCTGAAATAACCAAATATGCTGGCTAGTCCTCTGCAACAACAGGCTCTTGACTAATCAATATATGCATGCATTTTCCTTTCTCCACTGGACATAATTCTGAATAGTAGACAGCAGAAATTACAGGTGGCAGTCCAAAGAGCCAAACACAACCCAATCGCCTGAATGAATGTTTGCAAATGTGGAAACCCAGTATTATCTTTATGTTGCAAAATTGTGTTTTTATAGGATGTTGTGACAAGCTGTTTACATGGTCTTAGACTTGAAAACATTGTGGTTTAGGTTAGTAAAAAGGTCATGTTTCAGCTGGAAATGCCTGCTTTGGTGACCACAGACACCACAGGACATGTCCAAAGTCTTGTGTAAACAACTGCTTGGTTGTTGTTTTTTGCCACAAACATGGCTGGAGGTGGCCCTGACTTCTCGTCACAACTGTCAGTTCTTTTGTTGCAACAAACACAGCTGAAAATTGTCCCAAGGTCTCCTTAAAAACATCCAGTGGTGTGTCACACTTATAAATGTTGAAATAATGTCTTGAACTGCAGTCAGTAGCTTAGTTGCCTCCTCGTTGCCTTAACTCCACTGCAATCCTTTCCGTGCAACAAATGGTAAATTGGTAAATGGACTGTATTCATATAGCGCTTTTCTACTCTTAGCTGCCACTCAATGCACTCGCAGACTCGCACACACTGATGAAAGACCCACCAGAAGCAAAGTGGCGTTCAGTATGTTGCCCAAAGGACACTGAAACATGTATTTCCATTTTTTAAGTAGTAATCAACATACACAACACATCTTTGGTATCTAAACTCTTATATATGTCTTTGTAAAACTCTATATTGCCATCATATATATCGTCCTCCGCTGTGTTTGTTTTTGACATCTGTTCATATAGCCCCCCTCACACCTGTCTGTATTGTATTTGGGTCTCTAAACCTGTTCTGTTTTCTGATAAATCCTATTACTTTCGCCGCTGCCAGGTTCCACATTCCCCATGGGGTTGAGTGAAGTTTCATCCCAAACAATGATAATGAAGCCTTTCAACCATTTTCACTAGATTTAAAAAATTGTGTTTGTGTCTCTCATTTATAATAGTCTTTTTAAATCACGTTTCCTCACAGAGAGATACAGGATTTAAGGAGATTTGAGCAAAATGTACAATTGTCTGTCTTAATTAAAACAATTCATTTTTTTTTATGAGACAGTAGTGATTTTGAAACACCCCTGTGGAGACGCATGACAGCCACTTATACTGCATTTCATGGTTTGCCCTCAGGTCAGAGCTTTGTTTCTTGTGGCAGATGGGGAAATGAACTAAATAGCAGTTGAGAGATTTCTTTAAACCCACATCATTCATCTGATGAAAAAGCAACTGTGCTGCTCCCATGAGGAGCCCCCAGACTGTTTGTCAGCACTGTACTATTAGTTCAAATTGAAAAGCTGTTGAACGTCTTTGTTAAGTCCATGTCACTTAATAAAATTGCATCCACACCAGAGTCAAGAGTCATATGTTAAATGTGTCTCGTGATTTATATTCTGTTGGCTCTAAACTGTTATTTCTGCTTGGATGAATGAAGTTATATTATTAATAATACAAGTATAAAAACCAAAGTCTGGCAATTTCAGCTGAGCTGAATATAGCTCCAGCATGAATCCCACATGGCCTGCCAGGCACACAACTCCAAATGTGGCTCACCGCAGTGCACTGGGGTTCATTGCAAATCCATTAACTTTACAGGAGAATGACTTTAGATCGGAGACAATAATTTAGTAAAACTGCAATAGTGCTGATATATTCTTGCTATTTGAAAAGTAAGTAGAACAAAGTAAAATTAAGTAGAAGTAAGTACATGAGCTGGAAATTTGAAACAAAATATTCTGTTAAATGATTGAGCTATTTCCCAGAAACTCTCCTGCAACGGGAGTGATGCAGTTTTTATGAGAATTGTGGCAGTCAGGAAAGAAGCTGTCCTTCACCTGTTGTGCGTATTCCCTCCATGCCTGTGACATATTCTACAGATAGAGACTGTAAATTAAAACTGTAGTGAAATGCTGGCATGATGTCCATATGGCTGCTTACAGGTTGTTTTCGGGATGATTTTTGCTGAGAACCATGCGCGTGTCACGGTGGAAATAGGCAAGACTTCGAATCTCTAGATGATGCAACATATTGACCGTGTTTGACACCCAGTCAAACCTGGTAACATGACATGAAAAGGAAGAGGTAACGCCATGCAGCAGCACAGCACACATATCCAGTGTGCCCAGCCTGTTACTCTCTGTAATGTTACTGAAAAGAAGCACTATCAGGTGCCGGAATTTGGCAACAATTAATTTAATGTACGTTGGCATGTACCAACACAATGCGGTTGATACCGTTAAAAGCATCAAGTTCTCAACCCGACCCTGCTTGTGTCTGGTAACTTACATCCCTGACAGCAGTCTGATAAACAGTAAGCTGATGATAAATGTCTCTAACTCCAAACTTAAACTACTTCAACCTCCAAACTGTAAACTTGTTGTGTCTTCACATTAAACGGCAGCTTACTGTTCAACGTCTCACATTCCTCTGAACAGAGACTCTCAGTCAGTTGTTAGTTGCCTTAGCCAAACACACTGCATATTTCTGCTGCTCACCGGCTGCTATCGGCTAACTAACTGTACTCCTGCCCTCCTAATCAGCAGTAAATATATGAGATGTCAGACCAATAAGCTGTTTCTGACAAGGGGGTTAAAAGGATCTTCATACATTGATTAAGTCTTGCTCTGAGTAGTCGGTGCATGTTTCAGGTAGATCCAGTCTGGATATTCTCCCTAGCTCTGATCAGAATATGGTTACTTCTTGCCTAAACAATAATACTGTAATGCTAAACTCAAAACTGCAGTCCATAAGCCAATGGGTGACATCATGGTGGGTTTAAATTTGGTCAACATGATTTAATGATGCTACAAAGTACAAAACCTAAAACTGGACTAAGTTGCCAATATGCTCTTTGAACAAAATGATTTAAGCAAGTCATAAGCAGAGTAAAGGTCTGAAATAACTGAAGCGGAGCTGCAGACTTGTATGAGATCACTAAGGGACCAGTACATTTTAAAAGACACAGTAAGTAATTTTAGCAGGAATTCCTAATTGCATTATGAAGACGGTGACTACATCCTTGATAGAATTAGCCATCAAACCCTCAAAAGATTCATCCATCTTTCTGTCAGCCGTCCTCTAGGACATCAGGACCATGATTGGATAAAGGGGGGAAAAATGTAACCCGCCCTGTTGTCATTACCAATCCAACACTGGCAGGTCTATTTTTACTTCAAATAATGAGGAAGGAAGTCGGGTAATTCTGCCTTGATCCTTCTTGAAAGCCTAGTGGGGGTTTGAGCCTGTGTAAAGAGGAAGAGGGACGTCTAATGGTTTCTTTAATGTGAAGTTTAAATATATCTCTTTCAGTGAGACCTTTAAAAAAAAAAAATGTACTGATGAACAAGTGTGAATATCATCCTGCCCATTTTTCAAAGTCTGGATGACATTTTTTGGCACAGAAACTGTTGATAGTTCTAATACAGTGTACCCAAAGTGTCACATTTTTTTTGTGTGTGTGTGTGTGTGTGCGTGTGCATTCTTTGAGATTACAATATGCAGTTTATCACCATGCAGAGTTTCTAAAGAAAGTAACCAGCATTGGCAGCAATAATGTTTTCAAGCAAATTATACCTGACAGATCAAGACGCTTCATCACACTGATGCAGGAATTTAATTTTGCTGTAAGCAGTCAGCAGTGCTTCAATTACAAAACAGCAAACAATAGCCCAAAACTCCCAGGAAACAGGATCTTGCCCAATTTGTCAAATTTGTGATCTCAACATTATACCACTTTTCCCAAGGAGAGGCCTATTATGTGTTCTGTTGTCGTTTGTTTATTGTGTTTGTCTGTTCATTATGTTTGTTTGTTTCTATTATGGTAGCTTTTTGGCCAAGCTTACTGTATGTGTGTGAATACGTATTTATTTTTTTACGTTAAACAAAGCACTAGTGCATTCCTAACATAATAAGTACTCTAGGAGTCTACTAATCTACTGCTACGCTAGCAGCTCTGAGAGGCTGGACGTGCTAGTGTGCCTGCAGTGGCGATTCTTAACACACTTGTGAAGAGAAGGTAATATTGTTAGCATGTTAGGTTGCATTTTTATCATCTTAGCATGTGAGCCTGTGAGGTCTGGCCAGAATGCTTTGACGTTTATACCGTCGCCATAGTAATTGTTGTCTAAATCACCATGGGATGTTGGACATTTTAGTTGGTGCACCGAGCTTGACCCTCGCTGTCGCTGGCAACTTCTCAACACTCACTCACTCATCAAGTTGACTTAAGTGATGTTGGTTGATGCAGTATTACTTGTAGTGCATTATTACTTATCCCTAAAAGATAAGTAATAATGCACTAGAAAAGTGCTCTATATATAACAGCTCTATATCATTCTGACGCGTGCTTATTAGTATTGTATTAGAATTGGGCAAATAAACATTTTGACCTGATGATGAGTCGTGGGATCTGCCACAATATTTGAATTTATTAAACTATGGGTGACATGAATCTCTACCAAAATGAATTGCCATTCATTCAGTCGTTGTGGAGACTCCGAAGGAAAAAAGGAAACTTAATGGCTGCGGTAGAAGTAAAGTCAGGGTAACGCTCAAGTCATTAGGATTCCTCCTCGGGGGATCCATATGGTATTTAAGGGAAACTGATCCTATAATCTTAAATCTAGACCAGAGCGGTGGACTGACTGACTAACATTGCCCCACCTAGAGCCACGCCGCGAGCATGGCTTTAAAAACATCTGCACGTTTCCCCGTGATGACTATTCACTTTGCCCTCCACACGCTCCTAATTGCTACCTCAGTTTTAATGTTTGTTGTGATGCGTTGGGAAAAGGAAGATAAAACCTCGCAGAGAGAGAGAGAGAGAGACTTGAGAGACAAACAGAGTGAGACGGAGATTATGCGTGACGTCTCCACCCCGCAGGGCGGTAAAGCATATCGAGGGGTTGGCTCGACTGCACTGGGCAGCTGCTGTGGCGTAAAGATGTGCCACCCAGCCAGACACACAGATGTAGAGTAATGAGTCATTGTGTACTGGAATTTTGTCAAACGCCTTCATCTCTGTTTTGCTCCCTTGTTCCCTGTCTGCCTCTCCCTCACCTTCTCTCTCTTTCTGCATCTCTCCACGTAACGTGTCCCACTCCTCAACCAGACTTGAATTTGACTTTAATGAGTGTCGCCCCGTGCCTCTGCTGGTTTCCATTTGAAGAATGGCACTGACATGGTGTTCAGATGAGCACTTGACTCTCACTTGTGAACACATGGTATGAAATAAAGTTTAATAAGGTCAGATTACACAAAGCAGCAGCAAAGGGCAACATTTGTAAAGGTCACAGGCAGGGGTAGAAAGGTCTCAGCATGCATCTCAGTAGGGAGAAAATGCAGAACAATATGACAGTGGGTAACAATGAAGGACAAGAAAACAAAGTGTCTGAAAATGCTGCATTCATTTTAGATTCTCTCCTTCCCCCGGGGCCTCAAAAACTATTTGATTCAGAGACCAAAGTCTGTCTTTTGCTAAAATAAGTAAGGTTTATAGAACCAATCACAATGTTTGTTTACACTGACTTCCAGGGTAGAAAATCCCTGCATCACATAGCTTACATAAAATTGAATTGCATGTTTGATTTTTTTTTTTTCATATAATAACCACATTTCCACGAACAGTCATGGACATAAATTACCCGTTGGACCACAGGCTAAAAAAAATTTCAATTGATGTTGAAATGTCATTGTTGGGTATATTTAATTTATCCAAGAAGCTAGCAGGCACTGTAAATGAAATAAGCACAGCAGCAAAGTCACATCTCCAATTCTTGCTGAACAGAAATGTACAATGACTGCAACATAGCGCTGATTACGTCATTTAGAGCCAGATGCTGGGCAGTAGGATCAAGGTCCTGCCCGTACACACTGGCCTGACTCAGCTGCAAACAAGGATCAGCTGTCATGCTGATTTCACCCACTTTTTAGAAGTAACTGTTAAAAACAAACATCTGAAAAATGAAAACGTGAACATACAGCAGTCTGTTAAGAACAACCAAAAATAGCAGAAACAAGCTCACATTCCCATCTGTGCACTCAATATGGTATAGGGTATATGCCATATTGACATATTACATGTCATGTCAGGTTCATATGACATGTTTGTGACCTGACTTTCGTATGTGGGCATTTATTCTGGTGATTGACCTCCGGGGGTGCCAATCTAAATGTTTCACTCTTGAGAAGATGACAAGTTGTCTATCTTTTTATATCTCGCTATTCAGACCACCTGTTTAACTAATATCTTTAAAATATCTTTAAACATTAACATGACAGCTAAACATTAAAACAGAAACGAACAAGTCTGCT
The DNA here is from genome assembly GCF_904848185.1 of Acanthopagrus latus. Classification (NCBI taxonomy): domain Eukaryota; kingdom Metazoa; phylum Chordata; class Actinopteri; order Spariformes; family Sparidae; genus Acanthopagrus; species Acanthopagrus latus. The sequence continues at coordinate 15,720,640 of NC_051042.1, read as the reverse complement.
GCAAATCAGTCAGTAGTTGTCTACCCAGAATTGACTGTTGTCAGCAGCACCACCTCACAGCAGTTCAGTGTATTAACTTGTTTCTTGCAGAAAAGTGAATCACTATGCACAAATTTACAACAAAGACGCATAAGACTTCAGATGCAGCCCACCAATGTTGATGTTGTCAGTGGTGGAAAAGTTATAACCATAAAACTACCACAGAGGCACTCAGAGAGCACAGGCAAGCAGTCAAGGCCGATGCCAACAGTGCACTCTGAAATGTATGAAGTCTGCAAGCCAACCACTACATACAGTATGTCTGCATTTCCTCACTGCTGTGGTGATGTTACAATTGAAGTGTTTGAAACCACTGTCCCGAGTGCTCCGTAATGACTCCCTTCTGTTGAAAGTTGCATTCAGGCTACCCCAGAGGATCACTGGTACCTGTGAGTGTGGACTGCGATATAAAGATATTGTATTTCTTCACTTGACCGTGTTTTTTTTTTTCACTGTTGACCTTTACTACCGCCTATTGGATTTTAAGATGTGTGGCATTTATTCCTCCAAGGCCAAATGCCTTATCTTGCAATTTTATGAAGAAAATAATCATTTGTGTATACGTCCTCTGATTTGCTCCAGTATTCAATGGGTTCGTCCCCGGGCTATGCTACACCCTTCCACCAATTTTAATGAAAGTCAGGAGAGTGTGTGTGTGTTTTTTTTGTTTTTTTTGTTTGTTTTTTTTGTCCCCTAATCCTGCTGACAAACAGAAGAAACAAACAAAACAAACTGAACCAAAAACATTACATCCTTGGCGAAAGTACAGAAAATTGACATGCAATTAATGAATAAACACACAATCATTCTAATCGTAAAGTATAATTGCATCTTTTCCATAATCAAGCAAACAGAGAAACATGATGGATGTATCGTGTGGTCAATCAGTGCTCAGTAAAGAATTAAATTGCATTCATTTGTACAGTAATTCATTTTGTGTGTCGGCTGTGCACATTACTCTGTTAAAATGCCATTCATCCATGTAAGCAAACAGAACCTTTGGTCTCTCTTGTGCAGTGGGTGGATGAATTTGGGCCACTATTCACTGACTGAATTCACGATATCACAGCTGCCGGGGCTGTCAGTCAATAAGGAAACTTTTTCAGTATACAGAGGAAAACGGTTATGATCTAGACTAAGATAGATTTTGGGCTAAAAAAGCAATTTGAGCAAGTCTTTGTGTGTGCCAAAAAAAAAAGAAAAACTACTGAATTTCCACAATTATTAGGTCTCTTTGAAGTTCGAAGTGATCAGGTTGACATCACGGGCAGAGTTTGTGCAGATGAGAGGGGAAAAAAGAAAATTACTCAAATTCTGGCACAGATATTTTGACTTCAATTTTCAAAGAAGCGCACAGATTTCATTTGTGCTGAAACTTAATTGAACTCGATAAAACTCATCCACACAATATTACTTTCAACAGTTTTTAGAGTCAGTTAATCATTTAAGTAATTTGTTAAACACTGAAGTCCAGACATTCACTTGTTCCAGCTTCTTCTATGAACAGGTCTGCTCTTTTGTGCATTTTGAATCACTGTGTTTTGGATATCTTTGGGTGCTGGACTGTCGGTTGAGGCATTTGTCAATATTATGACATTTTATAAAGAATAAAAAGTAAAAAAGATCAGTTGATTAAAAAAATGCATAAATCAAAAGGACAATAAAATACATCATTAGTTCCAGCCAGTTCCAGGATTGAGCAGCGCAAACTATATGGAAATAACAAATGTGGGGTCTTTTTTTTTTAGCCCCACAGTTGTTCCTTTCATCCGTAACTCCACATACCTCTTCCCACCCAGCAGCAGCTTTAGTTGGAATTGCAACATAACACAAGTCTGTAGCCAAACATGTTCCAAACTCAGAGACAATGCAGTGTGTTATCACCGGCGACAGTGCCATCCGCTGGCTGGCTGGGCCGATGTGTGGACCCAGAGTGGCTGGATGTGGAGGAGAGATAGGGCCCTCTGATAGAGCCCAGGGCTAAAGAAGAGCATTGTGTGCTGCTAAACCACAGGCCCATGGTGTTGTCTTAGTTATGCATCAGAGAACTGGATGAGTCTTCTTCACTCGCCCAATTTCTGCTCTCGAATTCCCTCACTGTCTCTCACATCCTGCCAGTTGCCTTATTTAGTCAAACGTGCAAAGCTATGTATGCAGCCTTAAATAATGAAGACTGGTGGTTGCTGTCCTGCATCCTAAACACTGGTCTTGCTTTCTTTTTAGGCGCCCTGATGTGAAAAGTTGGAGACCTAATGGACCGGATGCTCGAGCGATGTGGGGAACGGTTGATTGCTGGTGAGGTTCAAGTGAGGAAATGTTTGAGACTGAATGACACAAAAGATTTTTAAGGGGTTGCAATAAGTCAGGGATGAAATAGGGAACGACAAAGAGGCTTGCATTGATTGGATTACTCAGCAAATCACAGAAAGACAGAGGAAATGGCTCAGAGATCTTAGTTTAATAGTATTCTTTCAGACAGGCACGAGCTAATCATCGGAGAGTGTGACCGACTTTGAGTTATCACCCCTTTTATTGTATCAAAATTGATCACATTATCTCCCACCCGTCTCTGTACATTCATCTCTGGTGAAAGTGGTTGTCCAAAGCACATAATGGACAGATTAGAAGAAAACCTCTGTTCTGGCAACACTCAATATTTCCCCATTAGTGTGGTGGCCTCTGGGATTAGACCTTTGCCACACATTAAAGATGTCAATACTGCTAATATTGTTTTTGGAGGTCCTCCACCTTCTTAGAGCTACAACTCGTGTAACCAGATCTGTTTGAGAAGATCTGTTGAACAGCTCGGAGACTGGCAGGAGGGAGACCTATAGTTCTCACCTTCTTTTTTGAGAATGAAACCCTGTGGGATTAAATGGATAGAGAGTATTTTTCCTCTACTCGTGATGTACTACCACAGAGTATTGATTCACAGTGCATGTCAGTATCTGATTTAATACACACAAATTAATCCAGTACACACTGGAATGAGAGATTGAATTTCACCAATATTTCACAGGAGTATTTTCTGCAAAATGATTGATCATGTAATTAATTTGTACAATTAAGACGGAGCCAGGGTGTATTTTAAATCCATATTACAGATCGAGTCTTGAGTATGTGCTCATACAAGAAAACACAATATACTAAACAGAGGGCAGACAAAAACAACAGATTTTTGAGTGTGCTGTGGGAGGACACTGGTGTTCTCCCACAATGCACAAGTGCACAAAGGAAATGTAAATGCACACACCATTGAGGGTGGTGGTAAAATTGCTTTATGCACATCCTATAAAAAAAAAAACATAACCCTTATAGTTTTCAGAGATTATTTTATTGCTGATATGTGTGAGTTTAATTGGCAGTGACATTCAAAAGATGCAGTTTAATTGACATGCATCATCACATTATATCCTCTGTTGATGTAATATATTTAATTGGTATATGTTGATTTTTTTATTTTTTCATTTTTCATTTTTTTTGAAGGGAAAGCAAGGCAAGTAGTATTCATGCTCAGGGTTTGGTCTGATTACTTTGAAATGTAGTCAGTTTATAATGGTAACTGTATTCCAGTAAAGTTACAAAAAGAGGATTATTAACAGGATTATAATTTCAAAATAAAGAATGATATACTAGATATGATAAGAATGATACTAGTCTGTAACCATGCACATGAGTGAAAATTAATACACATATATGTATTTCTTATGGAATACACACGTAAAGTAACCCTCCCAACCCTGTCAGTTACTACCTACCCCTGCACATACTGTATTCAAAAGGAGGTTTTGACACCTGAACAAAACAAAGTACATTCAGAGGATATATAGCATCAACGCTAGAGAATAAAACCATTTTTAAATTGTGGGTCTTGGTGAAAAAAAACCCACAAAATCATGGAAACAAAAAATAAGTGTATATTTGTGATGTGTACTTGCACAATGGATCGTAAACTGTATAGAGCTACTAAGTACTGTAGTATGGGTTTGTGATAACCAGTGAAATGAGCAATGATGCCTTTTCACCACAAGAGAGCACCATTGCACTTCTTCAGAGCATAACAAGAGCATAAATCCAGCACTTCTGACCTACAAGGTATTCATGGTGTGGACAATATATCAAAACATGACCTAAAGTGGATTCAACTAAAGTACTGTATCTACTGTAAATCAACGTGTGATTAGAAATCAATGAATTTTAAATAACTTGCTAAAACATTTCAAACACGGTTTTAATACACAAACCAAAATGTTAAAAATGGCCTCCATTGCCTGTTCACCTGGATTGATAATCCAGTGTTTTGATTATCGTTGCAGATTTTGGGAAAAGTTTGTAAAAAGAATTATAAGAACACCAACAGTGTATATTTTCGTCATGAATTTCCCACATTACAGCCAACCTTAAGACCATTTTCTTACAGTGCTGGCTCACTGGTAACTGTAGACTGAAGCACAGCCCTCAGCGCCATCCTGTATGTAATTTCAGTGGTGAATGAAAACACACACTCCTGCGTGTGTGAGAACGTCCTCTCGGTGCGGCGGTGCTGAGGTCATATCCATTGGGATGGCCTGGCGTTGTGCGGACAGGATGAGCAATAGAGCCCTACTTTCTGTTTCTGAGTTAGATAAATACCTCCATCCGCCTTGCTAGAGCATTCACCGGGGACTACACAAAGACCAAAATCAGCAATACATAAGCATCAATAATTAAGCAGCCACACACAGAGTGAGAGCATGAAGGGAGGGTGGGGTCCTGGACGGTGCACAAGGTTGGCTCTGAAGTGATCCTAAACACCGCTAATGTCTCTGAAGCTCGTCACAGAGGACAAAGTGGAGCAGGATGCATTTTCTTTTAACTAAAGGACACAGTTTTAATGCACTGCAGTGTCTTTTCCTTTGTCTTTGTTTTAGTTTTGAATTGTGTCATCCATCCCTACAGTCACTCTCTCTCTCTCTCTCTCTCTCTCTCTCTCTTTCACTTGTTTCCTCTTGTTTCTGTTTGCTGCTAGTTCCTATAGATTTCTCTCAGACGACTAGACGTGCTGGGTCAGACCTATCCTATGAACACCCCATGACCCAACCTGGCTCAGCCTGCGCCTTATCATTTATTAATGGGAGCCACTATCAGCGCAGTGCCGAACAAACCAACAGTGATGTCACTGCTTTCATTTCTTTCAGTGTGTTGACTGAATGAAACGATCATCAATTGGAATGATAATTAAAACCTTGAAAAGTATAAAAACCCTTCTCAAGGATTCTGTGGCAAAAACAAACAAACAAAGCAAGAAACTATATTTGCTTCCTGGTTATACACACAATGAACAAAATCTAGCCAGGAAAGGTTGAAAAGTTTTCAGCAAACACTCACACACACGTGGTGTTATTGTGGCAAGTCCTCGACAAGTCTGCAGGCAGTTTTATTTTGGAAGGAAAAGGGGCTTTGGTGTTATGTTCCTGTAGGGGCTCTGGGACAAGTGGAGGTCTAGGATTTCTTCCAGTGTCACTTTGTCCTTGTGGAGTTTTCTATCCCTCGCTGATTTCTTTTTTTTTTTTTTTTTTTCTCCCCCTATCTTTTGTACGTCTCTCAGTAGCCCACCAACAGGAATGGCATTTACTTGTGTGGACTGCATAGAGGATGAGTTTGTGCTGTGTCGGTGTCCCGAGTGTCCACCGTGTCATTTATGATCGGGCCACTAGGGGGAGAGGTAGCGCTGACACAGGAGATGTGAAACAAAAGTGAAGGGTGGAGAAGGGAGCGATGAGGAGAATGGGAGTACCTGAAAGAGAGCGAGCGGAGGGAGGGGGTGGAGACGGCTTAACCGAGACTGAGAGCATGTCTGAGGCAGAGAGACAGACCTGATGTAGCAGATAAGGAGGGAAATGTGAGAACTGTAGTGGGAAGAGTGTAGACAGACATAAACAGCAGCAACAAGAGACACAAAGTAAGAGAAATTGTTTGTCCCCAGTTTGATGCCAGTGTGTGTGAGTAACCTGTGTTCTCCCTCCTCCCTGTCTTTTCTGGCGTCCCGCTCAGCAGTGTGTTTCCATTCAACGGGGCATGGAGAGAGTGGTGACCTAAGGGAGACCCTGTAATTATCCTCTGTGTCTGTGACAGGCCCGGATAATCAGTCTCACTGGGAATACTGGCAGAGATCTGTGGACGAGTGATTCTGAAAGACCCTAATCCTCAATGAAGCTCACTCGCAGCTCTAACACTGCTAGCCGGAGTGCTCTCACAAGACGCCTTTTCTTGACACACTCACAGGTCACCGTGTGCGTAATCCCTCACGTATTATTTTTAAGTCTCTGTCTATATTGTATTTCCCAGTCCTGATTGCTCAGGAGCAGATGTTTCAGCACATTGTATTTTTTTTTTCTTTTTTCTCCAGCAGAGGTTATGACCATGGAAATGTAATAGAGCAACAGGGTGAAAAGCTGTCTAAAATTACCCTTTGTATCAGTATATATATTAGTTTAAATGTTATATTTTTATGGTTATAGATTTGTTTGTCCTGTTGAATATAATGAAACTATTTGTATCAAAACTTTTCCAGACTTCTCTTTCCTGCTGTGTATTTTGCAGCGCCAACACGCAGTGCTCAAAGCCATTTAGGTTTTTTTGGAGGGTAAAAGTTAACTGATATGGATGTTTAGACCTTTTTCCATAAAAACCCAAATTGTCATGACATTTCAAGTCCTAACACCATAAGTGGGCATCTATTTTGTTCACTTCATAGGCAAATATTTGATGTTTCAGGCCCACAGAGGATGCAGTTTGATAGCAGATACCTCGAGCAGATAATAAACTACAAGTCACATTACAGTGAACGTCAGGGCTTCAGGTAGAAAGCGAAAAAACAGTAAAGGTTAACATGCACACTTATGCTTTGAAGTAAGCAAACACACACACACACACACACACTTCAGGGTGTGCACACAGAGACACAATGGTTCAACATCTCATAAATCTTTCAAAGAGGCTTCAGAAAGAAGTCAGTGATTCAGCACGAGCCACAAATGCACACAAGCACACATACACACACACGCATCACATAAAAAAAACTTAAACATAAAACACTTTCCAAAATCAAATAATTTGCCAAAATGTATGCGTGCGCACATTTATGTCGACATTTGTGTGTAGAACACACGTCTCTCCTATTTTCCATTCTCGCTGGTGCAACAGGACACGAAATCCTCCAATTTCGAGATCCAAAGTGTAGAGGGGTCAGAGTTCGCGGAGATATAATGACGTGGATACATGTGCTGGTTGAAAATTCTCGTGTCGGGGGATACTTGTGCTACTGCGCCATGCAAGATGAGGGGAGCAAGCATTCCCACTGGGGGGGGCCTGGGAATCAATTACCTCTCTCCCGAGGCAGTGGATTGGCTACCAGGGAATGACAACATGCCAGACAGCCGCGCGGTCAGGCTGTCATCGTTTGATTTACACATAATCAACTCCTAATTGTATCACATCGGGCTGCAGGTACATGTAATTTGGAAAAAAAAAAAAAAAAAAAAAGCGTGAATTCACAGGGGTTTTGGCAGGCAGAGCGATTGTGTCCCTCTGGTAAAAAAAAAAAAAAAGAGAGAGGCGAGTGCTTTAATGCGGTTGGCCCCTGGTAGTCCTGTGCTGCTCACCACGCGCAGTCATGGAGGCTGTGGAACCAGACTCTTGTGCTTTGACAGTTTGATCGACAGCTGACATGAGTGGCTCAGGAGTTGCCAGTCAATCCGCGGCTGAAAGTAGCCCCCATTGCAAGTGTCTGCCGATCAAGAGGAAGTTGAAAGGATTTTTTTTTTTTTTTTCCATACCTGTATAGTCTTGTTGTCTTCTCGCTCTCTCTCTCTCTCTCTCTCTCTCACTCTGCTGAGAGTGATCAACTCCATGTTGCAACAGTATCCTCTGGACACTGCGGAAGTTTGCGGAACTACTCTTTGCAAAGTTTTACAGCGAGAGATTCGGTGTCCAGGTTTCTGCTTCGCTCGCAGCGATGCCAGGTTACCAGGCGACTTAAATGACGGATTTAATTACGTGACACTCATAAATCATCTCCGCCTTATGAGGTAACAGACAGTGTAATTCAGCATTCGGCCTCTTTCTTCAGCGTCTAAACGCACTCCGTGTTGCATCCACGACGTCAGAGAGAAGGCAGCAGACTCCCCTGAGCATTAACAAGCAGACAGACTGAGACAAAAAAAAAAAATAATCACATGACTGCTCTATTAATCTACTGTATTATGGGCCGTGATCAATATATAGTTTGCTCTTGTTCAACAAAAACCATTCATCAAGTCAGCCTCACTCTGCAGAGGATAACCTTTTAAGATGTCAGGAGGAAAAAGGGAATCCTGTTTAATATACGGCCCTAAAACATTTATATCAGTAAAATACACGTTGAGGTATTACTTACGTTGTAACTCCAAATGACAGTTCTCCCTGTTGAGAGTTAAACAAGTTGGATACAATGGATGTTTTACACTGGGCTGCATTTATTTAACTGAGATGTAGCCAACAAAAGGAGAGAAAAAAAGTAGACCTCAAAATGATTTAAGCCCCGACAAACCTGGAGGAAACACCCGCTCTCTTACCCAGTCTTGGCTTTTTAAGCTTCTGTTCGAATTCACAAGGGTGTGTCCATTCACCTAATAATCTGTTCACCTGTCAGCTACAAGCTGTAGTGTCATCAGACAAGGACAGAGACATTGGAGAGTGAAAAGGGAGTTTTCGAGTTTTTTGCTTCAGTTGTAGGTATACTGACAGACAAATTTGTAAAATGTAAGCTTTTAGATTGACAGAAAACATCACTTTGATCCTCTTAAATATGAGATTAAATAATGGAATTCCTCCAACAGAAAGACGGCGCAAGGAGCTATTGTTGCCCTACATTCTGTTCACAGGTCGTGCCCGTGATATGTGTCGCTTTGTGTAGCACCGACCCGTCTTTACATCTGCTACTGCGTGTCTGATTTTGTTTTTATTCACCTTTTACTCACAACATGGTTTAGAACTTTTTTTTTTTTTTTCACACGGCTGAAACGTGAATGTGGATCAGTTTCACTCACATATCGTTGGAAATATTACCACCAAATCGAGAGCTGTGGGTAATTCACACAGCTCTAAATTGCCAATCATTTCATAGGAAAATAAAAGCCATACAGTAAGTCTCACATTCTAGCAGACTTGCCAGCATTTAGACTATGGCTACAGTCTATAAATTCAAAATGTTTTTTTCCAGGCTTTTACAGCACCCTGTAGGTTTTCCCACAAAGTCCTTTTCTCACAAATGTGGTTGCATTTTACGCATTTGCAGACCGAGGAGACGCTATAGAAATTTTCTTGGAAACGGTAAAAGATATAAAGCTACAGTGTACGCATTTTTGACAATTCAATTATATCTTTTTTTTCCATCGTAAAATAATGGAGGACTATAAGTTTTGTTTATGGTTTAAACAACAACTGAACACAACGAAATTTACTTGAATTTGAAATGATGTTAATAGGTATCAATCCACTTGAGCATTTCGAACACATTGTAATCGGAAGCGAAAATGCGTCCTGCTAAAGGTTTCGATGTTTCTCGTGTGGCCTGCAGCCTTCATCTGACCGCTTTGTGCTTTATAAATCACAACAGAGCCGCGGTGGAGAGCAGAACATGGGCAGGCACCTCGGCTAAAATGATCGATGACAGCGAATTAATAAAGAAGTTTTTTTAAAACCATCAAATTCTACACATTGACAACCTTCCACGCAGGTTACACCCCCCCGTAACATCAGCTGCACAGACACATCTTAAAAAACATAGAACTAGTACTAGAGGTGAGAAGTCATAAAGCTTCTTTGTTTCATTTTAATATTATTTTATGAATAAAAAGCCATTAATTCACCTTTAATTTTGTTTGGCCTGTAAGTCAAAGGGTTTATTTGTTGTTTTCCAGCTCAGGCATAAGATGCGTGTGGCCTTCAGTTAAAAGAAGTAATCAGTTGAGTTGAATTTAAACGACTTTGTATTTATATCTTTCTTAACATTTGTTGCTACAGACACACACACTTGAACACACAGCATCCCACACATACAAAACATGAAGTCACGGCAGCCAATGGCAGCTCTGAAGCCAAAGGCCATGGCAGCTACAGGTACGCCTCATCCTTTACCGGCTGACTGAGATGGATCTCAGCAATTTCTGGTGCTAGCGTTGCACTAAGTTGAATCTAAATAATTCAAGACCTGGAACGATTTTCAAATTGCTTTTATTTTGAGCAGAATACAAAACAGACAATGAAAAAAACAAACCCCGCCTGTTCACCCCTTTTTCTGTGAGCGCAGAAAGATTTCCTTGTCACAGACGAAAGCACGGGAAAACACTGCGTGGTAAATGATTTCATACATCTCGTCTCATTTCTGTAATATACTACACACTGTGGATTCAGGCTTTCACTGAATGCATGCCATTTTTTTCTAAACACAGCCTTTATTGCAGCCTTTTTTTTTTCTCTCTCCCTTTCAAAGAACGGTGCAGCAGCTTCGACATTAGTCAGCATTTGTACGGTCCATGGCTGCAGCTTCTGAGGAACAAATTCACAAAGCAAGCTGTTTCGCTCACACACACACACACACACACAACTCCTCCACCTAACTACTCTCCCCCTCTCTGCGTTTCTTTCTCTCCTGTGTTTTTTGTTTTTTGTTTTTTTTTTGCAAAGTAAACAAACATCATTTTCGAGTGATTCCTCACAATCCAGCCCTCTGCCTCTGTAGTGTGCTTGAGCCTGCCTCGCTGTGCTTGTCAGAAGAGCCCCTTTAATCGCTCAGTGCCGGCATGTGATGTTCAAGGCCCGCTCCTCCTCCCAGCCATCTCCTCTCTTTATCTGTCAATCATGCGAGCTTGAAAAAATAAAGCCCCGATGCCTTTATTTCAAGAGGTGCCTGATCAATATCATCAATCCATCCACCTCCCCTGCTCGCACTCCCCGCATGTTCTTTCTCTTCATCTCTCCCCCATCGTTCTCTTTCTTTACTTCTCTCGCTCCCTCTCTCTCCCCCCCCCACTCTCTCTCTCTCTCTCTCCCTCTCTCTCACTCTCTCTCTCTCGGTTGCTGCAGCTGTATCCATTTCCTCCTGGCAAAAAGGGACTTTATGAATAAATGATACTGAATTGCTGAAGGTTCAGATACTAAATAATGAATTTCACCACCAAAAACACAACAACTTCTCCAATCATAAAATAGCTCTCCCCTTCCATATTGATTGTGCTTGTGCAACCAGATGCAGAGAGCACAGTCTGCATCCGTGCAAGGTGGAAGACCATACAAGGGAAAATGTATAAAATGATAGGGAGCCACCTGCTTTTTTTAAGCCATAGATATCTGATAAGAGAGGCTAACAGCTCGGGGGTGCCTATGGCGGCTACACTTTCTCTAGGCTCCTCTTTGCCGAGGCACTGAGAGCGGAGTAGGTCTGAGGGAGGCGGAGGAGAGAAGAAAAAAATCTGAAAACTTTCCTTCACGGGACATTTAAAGTAAGTGCGGTCATCTATTCTGTGTTACGGCAACGGGCGATGGTGTGTGTTGCCGTGCAAGTGTGTGTATCCGTGCGAGAGTGTGTACTGGTGTGTGTGTGTGTGTGTGTCTGTGTGTCTGTGTGTGTGTGTGTGTCTGTGTGTGTGTATGGGTGTGTGTGAGCTGGCTTGAAGGAGAAAGAGTATTGGCTGGTGAGGCCATGATTTTTTTTTTTTCTCTTTCCTCAGGTCATAGTTGGTTGAGGTGCAGCTGTTGTAGTGAGAGTTGCTTCGCGCCGCCGAAATTATGTTTTGATTAGTCTTATTGTTTCCCACAATAATAACTATACGACGAGAGCAGCTCACAGGGGCAACAGTGTGTAAAGGGGAATGTGTCTCGGGGGGGTAATGGGGTTATTGTATGGGAGGCTCTCGAATATTGTGTCCTATTCTTAACTTTGCATGCGCTCTAACGCCTCCTAATATAAACACACGTACATTGCATGCAAGAAAAGGGCAATTCAGCTGTAAGGAGGTGTGTGTGTATGTGTGTGTGTGTGTGTGTGTGTGTGTGTGTGTGTGTGTGCATGCAACAATAAGCAAACGCATTAAAATGTACAATCTGGTGAAAGTGATCTGAAAAGATCATGGGAATTTTAATTATCTCTCTATTCCCTGCCATTCTTCATCTATGCTGAACTCATTCTAAACTGATTTATTTAATGTAAATCAGCCTAAGTTAATTTTATTTATTTTGGTCGATGGAAAAAAATTAAACCATATATTTTTGCTATAAAATTGCTCAAAATTATGTACATTTTTGGGGGGAGATTAACAAATATCAGCAGGATTAAAATACACAAAAATAACAAAATTCAAATCAATGCATCTTTCTTTCTTCTATATTTTTATTATTGTCTTATACTATTTTTTTTTTTCATTGTTTTTACAATATCCTGGTGCTGTTATTTGGTATTATTACATATAGATTTATTCCACTTATCCAATGTATTATTCAGTGAGATGCGTATGCCGGTATGTTATACTGTATGGAGGCACATAGTAATGCAGCCAGTCATTGTGCCGAGGAATAAATAATTGATATCTCAATGAATATGCAAATGAGAAACAGGGAGCGAGTCAGAGAGGAAGGAGAGTGGCGTGTTGCTGGTGCATGGCGCTAAACAAAAGGCCCGTGTGATTTCCATCATCCAATTAAGAAATATTACAGCCACCATGTTGGGACTGCGACCGTTTAGAGTTGTTTGGGGTCCTGCGTTCGTGTAGCTTCGCCTTGTGCTTTCGTGGAGGCCTTTGAAGTAATTGTGTTCTATATTTCCCCAGATAGGGTTTGTTTTGTTTTGTTTTTTCTTTTTTTTTTTTTTACATGTTGAGATACAGTTTAAGTCAATAGACAATAAATCGAGGACGGATGGGAATTTTTATTTTAATGAAGTCGGGTCTATTAGTATGTAACAGATGGATATTGTATTCACAAACGCACAATTCATTTAAATAGCATCTAGTCATCGAGAGCATGCGTGTCTGAGCGTGGAAATATTTTCTGCATCCTCTCTGTCGCTGTTTCACGCAGGCAAACACACACACGCATGCACACGCGTCATATGGTGTCGCTCTCCCTGGTTTGCATTAGCCCTGTAACCTACAAACGCACGGAGACGGGAGCTTGTGCAGCAGGAGCATAACAGCCTTCCAGAGCCCAACTCAGAGAAAAATTAAAATTTGATGATAATCAAGCAGGCTGAGAGCTGGAGATGACAGGTGCTTTCTACTCTACTTACCCCAGTCTCTTTCCATTTGGCATCACCACCGAGCTCCGACTCAAATGTTGCCCTTTTTAGCCCCGTCAAATGGAACTTGCCAATCAGTCATTTCACGTTTTAGCAGTATTTATGGTTTTGACCAAAGTGCATGACTGTGACTGATTCTGGCCCCCCCTGAATAATTAAACTGATTAATGAGAAAGGCTTGCGAGAGGAAAATGCAAGCTGTGGATTTTCGTGAGCCACTGATATGGAAAGTGTTTAAATTTGTTTCAGTCGGGTGTACATAGTGTATGGATAATTCAAACGTGTTTCCTGATTATTATTTCTGTCAATGTGACAATGATGGACATAAATATTCAAGCGTGGGAGACATGTCAGACCTATGAATCTATGTTCTCTAACTTTATTTCCCTTATCCACTGGACCCTTATCTTCAGATTATGGGGTCACACACACACACACACACACACACACACACTCATATCACCCCCAGGGACACAGCTCTCAGACAGGAGTCACAAGGTTGAGTCGGTCATTATGGAGGTCCTTGACTAAAGCTCAACACAAACGTACAATCCCTAACATTGGCCTCTGACAATCCCCAGTGGATGATACATGGAAACAAAACGTGTGTGTGTGTGTGCGTGCGTGTGCGCATGCCTGCTCTACCTGCCCTGTCAAATCGAATATGACCAGCATGTTGTTCTCATCGCTAACTACAATACAACCTCAATAAAACGAGAAGCAATTTCCTCAGAGCTCCATCACACTGTAATCTATACTGTCTGAACGTCCCCGTGCATTTGTCAGTGATTCATAATGACTGATTACCAGACCAGAAAAAGCTTTAAAAGATGGAGCTCGCTGCATTTTAGAGCCATTTTAAATCTTATTTCCCTGCTTCCTGGGCAAGATCTGAAAGAGAAAAAAAAAAGATTTCTCCTCCACTCTGTCGAGCCCCTGAATTATTAGGGGCATCAATATCTTTAGCATATTGCCAAGGGCTTCCAGACAGTATCTGCTTTCATTATTAGTGTCAGCTCAATTATAGCTCACACCCAACTGTTTCTCAACATCTAATAGCATCAATCGACAGGGATGGTTGACGAGCCAGCAGTCGCACTCACGCACACATACACACACATTCGCGCGCACGGGGGGGCTCGATACGTGCGCACGTGCATTCACACCTCCTCATCCGTCCGTGTGTTCCGTTGCGTTCTGTCATCTCGCTAATGTACGCGGGTGAGAGGAAGCGCGGGGCTCATAATGGAGGCCATGTTCTTAGTGGCGATGAGCAGCTGATGCAGCCTGGCCCATTTTCATCAAATATTAATGGCATGGAAAAATACACCCGGACTGAGGCTTCGTCCACAGCCAAACTGGAGAGGCTGGGGGAAAAGAGCAATGGGGAGAAAGTGCAGTGAGTGTGTTTAGAAGTACTGTCTGATGGCCATAATTAGGGCCGCGCCAATTAAAAATTCAGAAGCCCCAGTTTATTTGAGCGCATGAATCTTCCACTCACTGCAGCATTTATTTCCCCTTTACAAAGTATTTTATTTTACAACGTCAATTGAACTGGGCTCTTCTCTCCCCTCTGCACTCCTTCGTCTTGTCTCGTGCTTTCGATTTTCTCGGTCACCGCCTCTTAAGTCGGAGAGAACCGTAAAAAAAAAGAAGAAGAAGAACAAAAAAACAAAGCAGCGTTTTAAACACGCTCAGCTCATTTTTCAGGAAACTCGTGTCAGGTTATGCAAGGGATTGGCAGCCATTAAAAAGGAAAAGAGAAAATAACACATGATTAAAGACACAAACGGTGACGTGTAGCCGACTGCTGTACTTGATTCCCCCCAGATAGGCTTAATCCAGAAAACAACAACAAAAAGACGACAGTGAAAATGTATTCACGGGGCGAGTTCTTCAAGCAGGTCAGTGTTTTGACTGGCTCAAACCCAGATTATTCACGAAAACAACCGTTTCCTTCCCTTTCTTCTCTTCGCTGCCGCTCCGTTTAAGCATAAAACTATCGCTGACAGCGCTCAGAACCACCTTTGCCGCGGAACAAAGCCGATAAAATGGGAGCTTTCTGGCCTGTGCTTTGTTTGATTATACAAACAATCGCTTCACCTTTTTGTGTCAGCATCACAAGGAGGTGTGAGCGATGAAGAGCTCTGTGAAAAGAGCCAGGCTTTGGGGAAACATCCACTTCCTTCCTTTTTTCTGCCGCGCTCCCCTATTTGCTCCCTGTGCCCTCCTTTTCTTCCCTCTGTATCACCCCCGCTCCCACCATCCTTCTCTATTATCTCTCCGGTCTTCTATCTACCGCTTTCCTCTCCTCCTCGCTCAACATTTCTTCTTCCTCTCTCTGGATCTCAGGCTCGGCGCGCGCACGCAAACATGACACACACGTGAGCAGTCTATTCCTCTTTTGAATTACACCTCTTTTATTAGTTCGGGTCTTTTCTCTCTTGCCCGCTTTAAACAGAGAAGGGGAGATGGGATTCTAAAGAGCTGCCAGGGGCTCAGTTTGCACAGCGCTTTGATGTCATTGAGATGCTGTGAGAGCAAACACACACACACACACACACACACACACTCACTAGACACCTCTACATAAGCAGACAGCATGAAAACCCCTCTCTCGTATACACACATCTAAACATTCATACAGTGCAGATGCGCTTGTGGCTGCAGCAGTCGTTCTGACCCATGACAACACAGCTTCCTTCATCCGTTCTCATAAGGAAGGCGTGCTATTTGATTTAAGTCTCCAACCCCACCGACGCCTGATAATGTAGCTGTCATGCTGAAAACACCCCGTCACAATTTTTGGACAGCCTGGTTAGGAGAGTAAATTGGCACAACTTAGCCCGGGATACACACTGATTCCCATCTATTATCCCAATAGGTTAAGGAGATTCCATTTATCTTCTCACAGAGAGGTCAAGAGCTCTGGGAAATGAAGGGAATAATCAGTCGAGGGCCGTGTCTTCATTATGTCCAAATGAGGTTGGGAGAGATTGGACAAATACGACACGTGTGCATTCGGCACTTCATATTCATGAACCCTATTAAAGTGGTCCGGAGTCATTTTCAGAGCAAATTTGATCAGATCTACCCAAGGCATCAGCACTGATGAGTGTTATTTGAACTCGGGACGAAATGAAAGAGGCTGCGGAAATTAACACATGTGCTATAATGTGCTCAAAGTGACAGACACGCAGTGATTTTTTTTTTTTTTTTTTTTTTTCATAAAAGCAAACCATGTGGCCTGTGTGGCTGCACTTCTTTAACTAAGTGTTATATAACCCAGAGTCTGCCTCATTCCTCTCTAAGTAACAGTGTGAGGAGCAGATCTTCATTTCGTGTGTCTTGTGTGTGCGCATGGGTCGCAGAGCCTCCAACCAACCTTGACTAACAAGCATATGTTAATTATGGAGGAGATCACAGGCAGGTCACCCAGCACTCTGCCACTAAAAAAAGGAGAAAGATGCATTACTGGAGGGCATATCCGGGGCTGGGGATGGGTATAACACCATCCTACGCCACCACCTCTCTCTCTTTACCCAGCCTCCTCCTTTTCTCAACACCACCCCTCCCTCCCTCCCTCCCTCATCATCATCTTTTTCATTTGTTGTGCCTTTAAAGACTTCCCCCCAAAATGTTCCCCTTCTTCAAAGTTTTTTATTTCGTTAATGATGTCCACTGTCCTCCTCTGACATCAAATAAAACTGCAGGAAGGATTTTTATGTTTCAACCCTCAGATTTTTTTTACATTAGGAATGGAATTAAAGCGTCTTCCTAGCGAGTCTTTCTCATTTTCATCCTCAAAGTTTTTGCGTGTTATTGCTGTTAGATTACTGTATGAAGTCCGGGCAACATGTCAGGTAATCAATGAACAAACAGCTTAATCAAATTATTAGAGCACTCACTCAGAGCCCCGCTCTGAGGTTGAGCCGAGTGCACTCGACATTTTGGTAACACAAGGAAAGCTGGTGTGCACACAACCATGATAAAGATGGAGGGCGTCTCAATGCAACGTCTCCCAGCTTTGTCTGACCACCAGTTATTGATATAATCAGACCTCACTGAGGTGTTGACGACGTTGTATAGATTATTGGACAGAGATTAGAAAGTATTTTATCTTTGAAACTGGAAGTTTGGTTTGCAGTCACGTTTGTCACGGGTTTCTAACTTCCACACATTAGCAATACAAATATTGATATTAAATACAATGTCAATACCAAAATTGACTGATATTGACATGTTGGAGCGAGGTTGCGTGCTAGAAGTTTAGTTTGCTTCACATTTGAAAATGTTAACATTGATCCAATCATGGTTTGTCTACACAGAGGTAAAAGAAGAAAGATATGCAGCCGGCTGATGTGGTGTGTTATTGTCTGACGTCTCCCTTCTTGTGCTGCGTGTAGACAAGCTGGCAAGGCCCCTGAACTCAGTCACGTGTCATGTGTACCGCTGCTGTCCCTGCTAGGACCAGCTCTACACAGCCTCAGTGGAAATACAAATGTTGGTTTGAAATAAAATAAAGAGTAAGTGAGGATCATACATAAATGAATATGCAAATAGATTTAATTTAGATATACATTTAAATTTAGATATAATACATTGACAAAGAAAATTGAAATTAAGTGGGAACATAGATGAATAGAGAATTAATACAAATGTAAGTAACTGCAAAAACAAATAAAGGAAGTTGTGTAACATTTTGTAAATGTACTATTTTGGCTGTTTCAGTCCTCCACAGTTGGTCTCTTCAAAAGACTCCCATGGTTGTGCACCGGTTTGGTTAATCATTTCTACTATGCTCCTTCATCCTCTCCTCTCTTCCTGTAAGTTTGACTGTGGTGTGATGATATTAACCATTGGACTAATCTCAGCCACGCTTTTGCACCGAGATACTACCGTCTCCAAATGGCCCAAACTATGAGCACAAGACTGATGTTGTAATAAAGCAGATTTATCTTTGAACAAGCCTCCAGCAAGCAGTAAACCTTAGTCACGCCATGATTCTTGATTTTGGTTTGTGAACCCCACCCCGCCTACCCCCTTATGGCTTCTTCCTGACTCCCCTGCTGGTCCCTCCCGTCTCCCTCTCCCCCTCTCTCCCTCACACACACACACACACACACACACACACCCATCTCCCTCATACCCCCTACCTCCTACCCCACCCCCAGGCCTTGCCCCAGAGCACATTGATTCTGCTGTATACCTAATTACTGCTCATAATCTATTCATTTCACCACCGCCAAAGAGGGCAGCAGCTGTCACACAACACACTACCAGGGGACTGGAGGAGGGATACTGGGATACTGGGGCAGGAAACCCGTGATGAGGGTGAGGATTAAAACTTAAAGGAAAGACTGACGGCTTGATGGCAGCAACGATAACAATCACTCCTCAGAGGGCTTCGGGCTGAACATGTTTTGCTCAAATTCCAAAAAAAAAAAAAAAAAAAACATATATAAATTTTGATGTGTGATGGAGATGTTTTCTGGATGTTGCAGCTCAGGGTTGCACTTCAACTCTCAGGCTGCCACTGAGCAGAAGTATTCTGGTGGAAGTAAAGTGTGTTGTTTTGGAAGTCAGAGGCAAAAGGGCAAACACACTCAGAGTTTTCCCTCGCTGTTTGTCACAGTGAGATTGTTGAGACTTAATAACTCAGTCAGACCCTGCAGTGTGCTGTTGCTGCCATTAAACCTTTGATTTTCAAGTGCTTCAGTCACATGTGCAGGTTATGACTTTGTGCTTGTACATTATATAAAACGGAGAAAGCACAAAATATTATGCAGACGAGAGGGGGCTCATGATGTACACTGATGAGGTGAAAATCGGGTTACCTTTTCTACTGTGTCTATCACTCTGTTAATGATTCAGGTTCGCCTCTGAAGTGGTGAGTGACTTACAGAATGCTCAAGTGTTTCTTCAAATGTGTTTAATTTAGCAAAGTTCCCAATCAAACAGATGACTCACACATTCTGTGTTGGTATGAATCCCCCAACCCATTTGGCAGAATAATGTTGGCAACGTACCTTCGTGCAAACCACAGGGAGTTTGAAACTTTACATTTCTTTATGTTGCAACTTTACCATTTTTTCGTTGTGGCAACACTGTGTTTATGGGCTGGGTAGGTTAAGCCACTAAACCACTTCCTTTGAAAAAGACCATGTTTAGGCATTAAGATTCTGTTCCGGTTTTGGTCGCCGAAGCGTGGGGCCAGTGTCTCGTCTAAACCCTCTAGTTTTGGAACCTCAAACATTTCCCGCGGTCGCCTTAAACATTTCCAAGTGGTCCCTCATTCACGCCACGGTCCCTTGTTAAAAATATCCAGTGGTTTGACACTTACAAATGTTGGCTCAAATCACAGTCATTGGCTTGGCAGCCGTCTCACCAGTAACTCCACCACTGTCTCTTCCATCTCCTGATATCATTTAGGCCATAGACATGTAATGTGAACGGTTTTGTGCCTATGACACATGCAAATGAGAACATATCTGTGGTTTGCAGAAACGTTACGTTCCAGCGTTTTATTCTGCCTACTGGGCTGCAATCCCTTTAATTTAACGATTAAATCATCTCGGTAGAAGTGAAGTGAAAACAATAGAAAAAAGCTTATTCCACAGTTCCTTGTTTTTGCGTGTCTTATGACAAATGAAACTTAGTCTGAAAGGTTTTATTGATGCATGCATGAAGACCTAACACATTCAGGATTTGTTTTTTCTTGTGAATAAGAAACTTTTGTAAATAGAGACAGAGTTTGAAAGGCGTTTATGTTCTTCACGTATGTAATATCATTGGTGTGACATCATACAGCTAGAAAATCTGAAAAACTGTAACCCCGGTGCAACAAGTTCACAACCATATCTAGAGGTTGATGAGAAGCATTATGGTAAATAACAGGCAATCTTCACTAGAGTAGAAACAACATCTGGCTGGAAAAATGGGCACAAAAACGAAAATGATATTCGACAGGTGTGCAGCGTCTAACAGTTCGCACAAAACCCTAAAACAGTGCCGCTGCATCATGCGTGTCACTGTGTAAGACCTGGAATGGTGAAGGATGCGTGGCGGAGCATGCCCAGAGAAACGCACCTCTCAGCCCGCCCAGGGGTAATCAGCATCTGTTTGTTTAATCTGCTTAATCTGCTGGTGAGCTCCACTGGGCGTGCCTAATTAGCAAAATTAATTTGTTAAGACATTAGCGTCGTTAGAGATGGCCAAATGAAGCTGCACTGTTTTATGCAAATGGAGGGGGGGGGGTGCTGTGGATTTGGCTGGCTGTGTTACCTCAATTAGACCCTTCTTTGATATCTGCCTCTTTTTCTCTCGTTCTGTGTCCCTTCTCTTTTCTCCCCTTTCATCTTTCCTTTCTCCTCATTACTACTGTCAGATTTCGCTAATCATGAAATACCGCTATTGTATGACAGCAAAGATGGGGTGCGGAGGGGAGGGGCAGGGGGGGAGCAAGGCTCTGAAACTGCTAATCATAACAGGAAGAAAAGAACAGGGGATCTGGGTTTTTCAATTAAGGGGAGCTTCCATCACCACCACCACCACCACCACCATCATCACCACCATGGCTGTTATCATCACCACTACCGGCGCTGTGCGTGCGGTGTGTGTTTGTGTTTGTGTGTCGGATGCAGGAGCGTTTTTTTTCTTTAAGTGTGTCGGAGGGGTAATTAGTCTCCCGTACATCGCACCCCTCACAAGCCTGTTTAAGGGTTAATGAGGCCCCAGCAGCTTCTCAGCATGGGATGGGGGGGGTTATGTATGTGGGTCGGGGTTGGTGCAGGCCCAGCTTCAATAAGAAACCACCCATAGGACTTCCCTTTGAAGTGTCAGAGGGTCCCCCCTTGTTCCGGGTGGCTCCGGTTTCATTTGTCTGAGTGGCGGCATAAAATATAGATGAGCTGCCAGACGACACAATCTATGCACCCCTCCGCCAAAAAAGAAACCCCTCCCTCACACATTACTCCACCCTCACCCCCTGACATTATTCACAGATTAACCAACGCCTCCCCGTCACCCGATAATGACCTCCCTTTCTCCTCCTAATCTAGCACTGGGTGGGTGACAGTAAAATTAGACACACTAAGCTTTATTTGTGATTTCTTTAGCCTCGCAGTAACAATAAATGAAGCTATTACCACCAGAGGACAAGTAAATTCAAGATTTTGTGTAAGATAATGTGGCCACAGATAAAGTTTGCCCTGTTTATTAGCCAGTTTTGCCCCGAGGTGGGTTTTTGTAATGAGTGGTAATGTAATAGAGGTGCGAGTGATACTGCAGCCTTGGGGATTTGTAGTTGCCGACTCCATTGTGGCCCCACTGTATTTTATCTTTTCTGATCCCAGTGGGATGTCCGGTGGTCCATTTGAACACCAGCCGTCTCTGGTGAGGAGAGAGTCTCCGTCAGCTGCGTCCACGGAGAATACGAGCCGTGAAGCTCTGTTGGGGAATTATAAAAGAGACACCTGACAAAAGAGGCTGTCGTTTAATGTCTGTTGACTCATTGTTTAGAATAACTCACCCAAAGCTTCAAAATATTTACCCTCAGCTTCTATAGCATGACATCAGATGGTCAAGTTCATTGTTTATTTGGATCCCCATTAGTGGTTGCCTTGGCAACAAGTACAGGGTTTACATTTGAGTAAAAGGTATAGTATGATCAACTTATGTTTACAGTATCACGATTTTTAATATGACAGTGATTAATCGTACTGGCACATCCACGTTTTTTTTTGCTGGACAAAAAAAGTATGATTACCACATTAAAATCCTTTAAGCAGCACTTACAATTTAAAAAATTCCAGAATATATGAATATATGACTATATGACTTCCAAATTATTGGTGATGTCACCAACATGCTTGTAGGCCCGCCTCTTAAAATCTGATTTTTAAGCACAGAGCACAGAGAAACTTTACATTTTCAAGAAAACTTATTTTTGAGTTTAGATGGAACAAATAACAGTAAAACGTGTGTTAACGACACTGGAATACTGACTGTGAGGATTCTTATTTTGCTCTTGAGCTATGAGATATATCAGACTGCCTCTTTGAGGTATGGCTCTGTACACAGCCACTTTCTCCACTGCAAATCTTAATTCTCTTATTCATTTTTTCTATCACTTTTATTTTACCAGGAATATTTCTATTGATACACTAAATCACTGACAAGGGTGTCCTGGCCAAGACAGTAGCATGAATGAACAAACAACAACTTAGAGGAGACAAGTGACTGACATAAAACAAGCAGCAAGTGACTCAAGATAATGTTTTTACAGGACAAAGAGTCCGAAAAGAATACGGCCTTACAGAGAATCGTCCTTGGAGTTTTTGAGAATGATTAAAGTGAGAAATTGCGTTCCTAACTTTTGAACATCATGACCCGATGACAAGCCGTCATGAATCTTTCTGCCCTTTTACTGACATTAAAAATGTCGCCAACAAGTTGATGAAGTTTAAAACAATGCAATTCAATATGCATTACTGAACCGAAGGACCATTTAAGCCATGCACCATATCTAATACGCATCTAAAACAAGTTTGTGTATATAATGTTACAAATCTCATCGTAGCTGTTCATATCATATTTCATATCTTTAAATGAATCGCACAGCACTATCCAGCCGGAGTCCCTTGATGTTAATGTTTTTGCTTGTCTTTATTTCCAAAGCCTGCATCAATCAAGAGAAAGTTATAGAAGAGCATTAATATGTCCTCATGATGACAAAATGCATTAGAGTCGAGAGGCACCACATTTCATTACGGACTACAGGGACCTCTAATTTCATTCCAGTCCACTTTGTGGAAACGACAGAATGTTATTACGTTCAGCGGGTGTATCCAACATTACATAGCCACTATTTATTTTCACTCTATTTGCTTAAGTAACACAGGGGCATCTGCAGGTAATTGGTTTAAGGCTTGAGTGAGTCTCTCTACATGAAAAATCATCTTTTTCTCTTCTGATCTCTTGGGAACCTTGACACTGGCCAACTTTAAATGGTTTCCTTGGAACAACTCCACTTTTCTTCGCAGTCACTTTGTAAAACTTTCTCATCCCAATTATTTTTTTTTTGTTGGAGCAGGCTATTAGAGCAGCGGGGAGATTGCTTTGACCTCTGTCTTACTTCACATGTTTGCATCAAAAGTGGGAAATAGATAACTGAGTGGCCCGCCTGTCGACAAGGTCCGTTCTAATTACTGGACGCGTTCTTTATGTGAAACGGGAAAATGGTACTATACAAGATTAAAGACAGCATATAGATATTAGAAATTTGAATAATCATCCCGGAGACACAGTGTTTGCTTTGTTCTGTATCATTTATGACAGCTTTCTAAAAGCATCAGGTACATCTTATGTAGTCCGGGTATGAACCGATATAATAAGCGGGCTGAAATTGAATTATAATAATTGGAAATTGCCGCTACGAGGAATAGAAATTAGTCTCAATAAATCTGGCTTATCTCTGTTTGACAAAATTTCCGGAAATAGAGATAGACTGAGGCCGCACAGAAGCCAATTGAGCGGCAATTACAAACAAGATAACAATTTTGCTTCGGTGCTTGAACTTGGAGGAGGGTATAAGAGCTGACATGAGGGCTGAGGATGAGAATGATAAGGAGGCGGAGGAGGGGGGAGGCGGCATTTTAATCTGAAAATTATTATAGCTGGACTAGTGACTCCTCAAGGTTTATCAGATTGCTTTTCCTAATCATTGCACCCTGAGTATGTTTGATCTCCATGATGAACAGATGATTAGTTTTTCATGGAACCATTCAAGCAAAACGCTCCGACATGAGCTGTGGCGAGACGCTGTTGATTTAGCTGTTAGAGAGGCAGCAGGCCCCTCCGTCTACCGCACGCCAGCCTGAGCGGGGAGCCCACATGGGAGTAGGGAGGGGTCAGTCAGGGTCAAGTCTATGGGTAATGATATATCACCTGCCATATATTTAAGGTTTTGCTAATTCTCCTCTCAATTATGACCATTCCTTTGACCTGTTGGCCTCGGAGGCAATGAAGCGACACAATCAATTTGAGCAGGGGTATACATTTTTGGCAGGGAAATGACACCGTCCGGATGCTGCACATCACAGGCGGGCAGCGCAGATGATCCCCTCAGTGTTGACTTGCATGCACAATGATGTGATCGTGTGACAGGGGAAGGACATCATGTGAAAACTCTCCCAAAGTGACAAAGACATATAGGGGGAAAAAAAATACACACAGAAATGAAACATTTGGCTGTTTTCTATGTAAATTCCTGAGAAAATATAAACGTTATTATAAAGAAAACAGGAAGACCGTGACGATGCAACTCAATCCAGTCAAATGACCAATAAATAATGGCTTCAAATTGTCAGTATTTAATAAGACTACTACTTTATTTGTTTGTGCATTAACTCAAGCGATTATATATTTATCCAATCAGCATTTTTTATGAGGAAGTATTTGCATGATTGGTTTGGTGCACAGACCTATGTGACGCACTGTACCAAATGGACCTTTAAGATACACAAAACTCAACAGTAACATACATATAAAGCAACGCAATAAACAAATAAATCAGTAAATCAGTGGCTTAGTTGATTGACACGAATTAAACAGCAACTCTATGATTCCTTAGTTTTGCCTCTCAGTTGTGAGGATTTGCTGCTTTTCGATGTCCCTTGTGATAATACATTTATTCATTTACATTAGAATACGTCAGGGCTTAATTTACAGATATAAAGATTGACCCATGAAATAATCAGTAAACTGAGTGATGGTGAAGCCATAATTATTAATGTTCACATTTCATGTTTTAAAGGCTGCGATTTGTTATAATCAGAGGAATTACAGTATAATCCAGTCCAAGACAATGGCGTTACCACCTCAAAAAATGTCCATCAAGTTGACACAGTGCAACTCAATCACCAGAATAAATGTTAGCAAAGTATGTTTGTGCATGTTGCAACTTCAGGCTATTGAGGTCAAATTATGTTATAAGGTTATTATGGTAGGTAACAGTGCATAAAACACTTGGTAAGGGTTAGAAAAATATAATGTTTTAACTTAAAATACCTGTTGTATGGCTCAACTCACCATCAAAAATATGAAAGTCAGCTACTAAACATGTATGGACGTGATATTACGGTACACGTTTTGTAGACATGTCAAAATGGCACATAGCCAAATCTGAACGGTTTGTAGAGACTTTGCCAACATTTTATCCAGGCGACTGGGCTGCACAGGGTATAAACTTTGATAAATGACATGTTTCACAAAGGCAGTTGTTACTATAGCAATATTTTATTAGACTGCATCAAAATGTACAGGTTATATTTTTGTGAAAACTCTCAAATCGGCAATAACATTGAAACAGTGTCATGGTAGCGAGCTTGTATCATATCGCTGCATGTTGAAGCATCCTTGAGAAGACATAGCATGCCAAAGATTTCCTGGAGCATGGTAAAATTTCCAGTAGACAGTTGGGAACAAGCTCAGTGTTTTGGTTTTTTTTATATCTGTTGTGCAACATTTGAACGACATAAAGCACAGGAACTCTCCTCAGATAAACCCCCGTAACCTCTGTACGCACAGCTCCAGCACTCAGCGTCTCGCCATAATAGGATGACAGCTCATGTGAGCGGAGCGAGGGGGATGAAAAGAAGGTGAAATGGATTATTTAACCGACAGAGAGCAAGGAACTGCAGGGGGGTTCAGTTCTCCATCAGTAACTTTGTTCTGCTTGGATAAAGTAGAGAGGAGACAGGAAGTCGTTTGCTCACCCCTTTGCTCCAAACAGACCGGTGTGGTACAGGGCACACAGCAGGCAGGCCACACATCAAGGCTGCGTCCCGTTTAGGTGTTGAACTGATTTAAGTTCTTAGATGCACAAACTGCAGATGCTGCATTTCACTCAGTCTTCAGTCAATTCATGCAAGGAGAATAGTCTGTATAAACCTTATAGTCTGCTCCAGGCCTTGGTTAAAGCCAAACTCTCGCCAAAATGTGACCTAGTCAAAGGATTTACCGTATTTTAATTTTTCGGTCAAACTCATTTTCAATGGGAGTGCATGAGGCGCTTTTACGATAGCATCAAAATCGCTAACAACATGACACAGCATGAAACTTTGCTCGTAGTATCACCAGGATCTCAACACATGAACACGAGCGTTGAGAACATTGTTTGTGTACACAGAGCTTGCTAAAGGGAAAGTTAGCAGTTGCTTGTTCCGCTAACCGCCGTCCTGCAAGTGGAGAAGTGTCAATTTCCGAATGCGACGTAACTTGGACGAGAGTTAAGGTGGAACACTCCTAAAGCTTAGCTCCATATAAATGCACGGATAATTTGTTGTTTTGTCATTAGTGAAAAACACAAGGAGCCTCATATAACAA
Organism: Acanthopagrus latus; assembly: GCF_904848185.1. Taxonomy (NCBI): domain Eukaryota; kingdom Metazoa; phylum Chordata; class Actinopteri; order Spariformes; family Sparidae; genus Acanthopagrus; species Acanthopagrus latus. The sequence continues at coordinate 15,693,903 of NC_051042.1, read as the reverse complement.
ACAATATTAAAATAAAAAGATGGAAAAGTCACGTGAGATATCACATGGATAGTTGTTAACTGTCCTCCAGGTTACATTGCATTCTTAGATCGTTACTTCTCAGCTGCCATGACAGCAGCTAGCAAAACAAGCTACTGCTAAGGTGAGTTTGTCAAGAACTTACTTTTTAGCAAACTCGTGAAACTTGTGTTGAGCCTTCTTAGTGTTTTAAAAATAGCGATTTTGATGCTATCGTAAAAGTGCCCGAAGCACTCCCATTGAAAATGAATTTGACCCAAAAATGAAAATACGCCTCTTTCGTCGTAATTATGCTTTAACACAAAGGTTTGACTCATGCACATTCACAAAAGAAGCCTAGGTTGCATTTTGGCGAGAGTTTCTCTTTAAGTGATATTACATTTACTTTTTTCAGTTATTTGGAAAGTTTCATTACTGAACACAACTTTAAATACATGAATAAATAATTTATGGGCATTTGGTAATCAATACTGATATTTTACAGAGGATCTTTTACTGGAAGGATAGTTTCTTAGCAAAGGTCTTAAAATGATTCAGCAATACCCTGAGCTTTATTTTTACTGCAGACAACTTACTGGCAAAAGAGACTTCATTAGAGCTTTAGGGACTGTGCCACAATTATTAGGTGGAGAGAGGAGGTCAATAAAGGAGGCGAGGGTTTTGTATTTTTCTCTGTGCTGAAGGGAGGCTAATCTGAAGTTTTTAGATGAGCAAGGAAGGGTCGTTTAAATTCGTCTCACCCCAAATGTATTTTCTGTTTCGGCTGCACAGAGCTCCTGGTTCGATAACGAAGTGGCCAGAATGTTTAGTAGACGAGACACAGTTTTATATTTTTGCCATGTTTGGTGGATATTGTGAAAAGGTTTGTCCCATTAAGCAGTGATCTCCCTAATTCATAGATTATGCTTCAATAGATGTAGTTTGTCATATTGTTGTCCCCGCGGACAAGTAGGGGGAAAAAAACTATCATTGTAATATTTTGGTTTTCTGCAGTATGATAGAATACATCAATTTCTTCCCAAAACCTGAATAGCTGTATTTGAAAAGAATCAATCATTCATGGATGAATGAACCAAAGCCGGCCATGTTCCGTTTGATAAATCCATTAAGCAATGATCTGAATGATTGTGGTTCGCTGTGTATGCAGAGCCTGCATGTCAGTCACATGAGACAAACGTATCCAAGATCCAAGACAAATACCTGCTGGTGATAAAAGCAGTTTTTTGGGAGACAGTATTGTACCTCTCCGTGCATTCCGACTCAAGTAGCTTTTCCTCATTTGTTCTGTTTTCTTGCTTTGAATTTGTGCTTACTCCATACTAGATGTTTTGGATCACAGGCTCCTTCAATTCAGACATCACAGTAAAAATACAGTGTGTTGTTTCAGCCGCCCTCTTCAGATCTGTGTCATACTTTATTGCTTTTGTTTCTTAAGTTGCAACATGTTGTTTTGTCGTCTGAGTTGTGCTGGTTTGACTGGTTAACTTTTGCATTATTGCGATGTGACATGTTATTGTGTCTGTCCGAGCTTCTGACTGAGAACCATGAGGTCCGTCAAACAAACTGAAAGTAAATTTCAACAGGGAAGTCGTGTAGCCCTGTGTGGCTTTGAATCATTTTCAGTGGAGGTGCTCCGAAGGACTTTTACTGAGAAGTAAGATATAGAGTGTTTTTCTCTACAGGTGAGCACCTGTGGAGTTGCAATTGATTGCATCATTGCAAACACAGACTTGAAGAATATACAGTGTCTGTCAGTACTCGAATAACAAGTACTCGAGAGTCAGCCTGAAATACACATATTGGCATAGATAGATGTGTTTTCAATGCACCCTCAGTTCTCTAAGAGGTAGTGTTCTTTTAATGACAATGAGTTTATTATCTGGGTTTATGTGCTGCTCTTTATTATTGCTGCTATAGTGATGTACGGCAGAAATAAAGCCATTATTTCTTCGCAGCACTGCATCAGTCACATATGTTTCCTGTCTCTAATTTGCTGTCATACATTGTGTGGGATTTTTGAATTTTCAAGCAGCAGTAACATAGAATATATTCACCTGGAATGTATTGTTTCTTTTTTTTTATTTGTTTGTTTGTTTGTATGATGGCCTCGTATCCACCGGCTTTTTTTCAATATATCGCTTTTACTTGTGGTATTCCACCTTTCTGGGAGTCTAGAGGCTCTCCAGCTTATTGTTTTCATAGGAACTCCACCAGGATGAGAAAAAAACTAACAAGCACTTGTCAGTTCTCAGCCATCACTCTCCTGACAAGCCACTCTGGTGGACTTCTCCTCTTATCTTCCCTCTCTCTCACCTTGCAGTCATCTGAGAGAGCACATTTCATTGCATTTGTATGTGTGTACAAGTGGGAACGTGCACGTTTGTGTGTACCTGTGTGTGTGTGTGTGTGTGTGTGTGTGTGTGTTTGTGTGTGTGTGCACATTTGTGTGTGTGTGTGTGTGTGTGTGTGTGTGTGTGTGTGTGTGTGTGTGTGTGTGTGTGCGTGTGTGTACATGCTCGCCTGCATGCATGTGTCTGTGTGTATACGTGTGCGCTTACATGTGTCAGAAACTCGACATGATCTTGTCTCCGGTGAAGGCCTTGGATCACCCGGCCCTGCTCACTCCAGACCTGACAGTGCAGCTGAACTAATCAATATCTCTCTGCAGTCAAAGGTGGGTTCTGCCACGAGGCCGCAGGGGTGCACTAATTGATGGAAACTCACCGCCGGCTAGCTCCATGCCCTGCGGCGCTGGAAGACGGAGAGCTAGGGCCTTCCTCCGGAATAGAAGGGGAAATAGAGGACAGGAAAGGCCTAGATCATAATCAGGAGGAAGGAAGCTGTTTAGTTTCTGTCACTTTTGTCTGTTTACATGTGTGGCACAGTGTGATTTTACATACATGAGACACGCTGCTTGTTGGGTGACATATTTTGCTTTCGTTTTTTGCTCACTTTCCAGTCTTTTTCTGAAGGGCAATGATGTCCGTCATAACTATGGGTATTTGGTATACAGGTATCTTACCTGTGGTGGAGCTGAAGTTATGATACTTATCATGATTTTTAGTGAATCAGTTCAGTAGGTCAAGTAGCCTTAAAGAAATGGAACCATAAAATATGTACCCATAAAAAGAATTACCATTTTAAAATATTTAGTTTTATTGTTAAAACTTTAAATAATGACACGCTATTGTTAATTGATTTAAAATCTAATTATCAGTTGCAATTTTACAATGAATGGTAAAAAATAAATTACATAAAGGACAGTCGTTGATATTGTTAGTATTTGTTGTTTTAACCATGTTTTAATGTTGTCTTTTTCACTTGGTCTGAAAGAAATATTTTGATATCATCGGGACCTTTATCTCATGAGATAAAGTAAAACATTGGCAACTCTGTACACTCAGGGAGCAAATCATGTGATTATGTAATATTTAACTAATGCATGACTCATGAGGATCTAATACATGAATCAGTGCAGGATGTATTATGAATTCTGTTGCTCACCATTAACACATTATCTACTGTGACCCCATGTATTTGCTCAGCCTCACTAAAAGTATTAACAGAAACGTTTTATGATAACCATCATTTATGAATTATCCGTTTGAAGTTAATCATAACTTGATTGATAGTTATTTCACTATTAACAAACAATGAAAGGCTTATAAACCAAGCAACTCATTATTATAAGGTTGCAACTGATGTCTATAAACCATTACTGTTACTTAATGAAATAAAAATGCAAGGATTGAGCATTTAAATCAAATCTCATTCATTTTACAGAAAACCTCATCATAAATACTGTGTAAGGATGACTTTTCTATCTTAACACAATTAGATTCTGATCAATAATCATAAGTAATGTGGATATAATGACCAAGTGGTAAAGACAACTATAAGAACCAGTGGAGCAAATGACATCACTTTACTGTGATGCAGCCTTTAAAACCAGGAAAAGACAACACTGATGATATACCGTGATATAACAATAGTATATAGTCTCATATCATGATAACGATACATATCATATATATATATATTTCCCAGCCCTATTATTAACTTAAGTTTAATTATCTTTACATTTACCATTTATAAATCATAGCTATTATGACGTGTTACCATTTAAAGTCTAAAAGATGAAAAATATGCAACACAAATGTAGATCAATTGATTGTAGACGTACTAAGGAATTTATAGCATCTTTGACAGGAAACACCAAACATGTTATTTATTTATAATATACTGAGATGGTAAGTTTATTTTTTATCTTCACAGTCAGTTGAGCATAGTCCTCTGTGAGCATCCTTACAGAAAACGACCTTAAGGATGTCCCAGGCATGAACCTTCTGCTCTGGTGTTATTAAAGTGTTAGACAGTTTTTTCTTTCTTTCTCACTTTTCCAAGTGACTCTGTAGCCACATAAATGATCACATGTAGAAGAATCACCACAATCAGAGTTTTCAGTCAGGAGGGGGGAAAAAACCCAAAGAGCGTCCCATTAGAAATAAAAGATAATTTGAGAGAATGCCCACTGACTTGCTTCTTGTTAAGAATATATTGTTATGGTGCAGACTAAGCACGCCATGATAATTACCATCAATAATTGAGTGAGGGGAAATGGTGGAGAGAGCAGCATTCGATGCTCGCTAAATGTGCCTGAGAGATGCTGAGATGGACAGTCTGGCTAGCTAGCTAATTTGGCTCCTTTTTATGTGGCACTGAAGATTATCTTTATGTTTCCACCCGCTTAGCTTTGGCTCTTATGAAACCTGCAATGAGAGCGCGTAGTGTTTCCTGTCATTGCCATTTATCAGTTGTTTGGTGGTACATATTGATCCCAAAGAGCATCAAAACAACATAAAGTGAAATGCACGTCTCTTCCTGTAGCAGGGCACACTAAACTCATTCATGAATGAGAGCCTTTGACTTTATTATATAAAAGGATGCTAATACAAATGTACAGGTAATTGATACCATCATCATAGAAAGTTTACAGGAATAAAGCAGGCCTTATTTCATAGTGAACATATGATATATAAATGAGGGTCTTTTTTACAGATATTAATTTCTGTTGTACACTTACATTCACATTTGTAGCAGGCCATGTCTCCAGATGCAAGGATCAAGATCAAGCGAATGTTGCTTCTTCTTTACTTCTGTGTATATTATGCTGACGATTACCTTTCTAGAAATCTTGAAGCGGAGATAACCTTAATGCGGAGTTAGCTGGAGGGCAGTTGTTGGCAAGAGCTGTTGCTCGTACCTTCAGAGGAGGGAGCGCACCTCTGAAATAGGCCAGAGATCTATTGCAGTCCAATCATGCCTATGAATAATGTGATCAGCAAAAAAAACAAAAAAAAAAAACAGAGTGAACCTACTGAGGGGAGACTTACCTTTAAGCCTCCTGCTTTATGGAACTGAAGCAAACCTGAGATATGTTGTAGTGCAAAGTCCTTTGAAGCAGTCATTTATACATTTATATTTTTCTGAATAAACCATCACCAACCATGCAGGTTACACAACACATATCTGTGGATTCGGACATGGGTTCTCAGCGACACACGAGCAGTCAATAAATTGTGAAGCAGCCATAATGCAGCCTCTGTGCAAAGGACTGGAGAGTCTTCCACAACAAAGAAAGTTCAGAGTCAGTATTGACTGAAAACGATAGGCGAACCCCACGGGAGTAAGGTGCACTTTCCAAAATGTAAATCAGGCCTTACCTGAGACACACAGGCCCCTGCCTCCCCTGCTGCTCAGAAAGCTTTGCTATTCACCTTTAAACAGCAGAACAATAATCAATGGAGCATTATTAATGCTGAGATCATTCATGTGCACTCCTGTGTTACCCTGCTGAGTGTAAAGCCACTGAAGTCATGCAGCCCCGTACGGTAGGATTGCATTATATGTGCTGCATTACATGGAAGGATTGTGCACCTATCATAGCCACATGTACTGACCTGAGATCTATATTTATCCAAAATTCATCACAGGACTTGTGTTAAAATCTGGATTTTTTGTGTTTAATCACCCAGAGACCGTATTGTTTGCACTGATCATGAACTATTAACATAGAACAGATCCTCCAGAGGCCCTCGACTCCCCTTTACTATCTTCTCTCTCTACATTCCTCTTAGTCCCTAAGGTTTTTGGGCATCGGTATCAAGAATTTCAGTCTTGAGACAGAAAAGAATCGCGGCTTCAATCTTTAATAAGCCATGTTTCCTCACCGTGTTACACACCAGCCCTTACTCCATCCCTCAAAGACCGTGGTGTGAATTTTTCACAAGCCATGTCTCTGCTTCTTGTTCATGAGCCGCCTCAATACACAGAGGCCTATTCCTTTCACGGAGCACTGCCCCGCGTATTTATCGGACATTAGAAGCGGCAGTGCCAGGCAGGAGGAAGTGGGAAGGAATGAGTGCTCTCCTTCATTACAGGGGCCAGATATAAATCAAACTAATTATGGAGCCACTACAGTATCGAACCCACGGAGAGGAAATGAAATGATCGGAGGCAGGTCGCAGCTCAACACAGAGCGAGTTAATGAAAATATTAATTACCTGATGATATACTGGGAATCTGGAGTCCCACCACCCACCCGCCCCGCTACCTCCACCTCCCACACATCTCTCTCTCGCTCTCGGAGCCCCTACCACAGAGAGCATTTGTTTTAATTGAGTCATAATAAGACTGCTACATTTGGCTGAGTCACTTGATTTGAACGGGGTAATTGACCAATAAAGGCGCATGATAGCCAATTATGAAATCCAGTGTAGCGCTAATTAGTTAGCAACTCTTAAGCGTCTGACTAACACCGAGAACATTACACTTCACCGCAGCTGGTTATTTTAAAAGTCATAAAACGAAAAGCCAAGTGAGTTCCCAGAGTGAGTTTGATCAGCATGACAGACACTAAATTAGCTGCCGCAGTAACACTCTCTTTCTCACACACACACACGCACACACTGCGCTACCTCCCACCTAACATCATGGTGTAATTTGCTGCTAATATCAGATTTTGGCCTCATGATCGATTTCCTCTGTGTTTTCATTCTGAATTATTCAGCAGTACACTTTATCTCCTCACCTTCCCCTTCTCCCCGGACTGCAACCCACCAGCTACCCCCCTCTCACCATACCATTTGTCACATTGGTCAATAAGTGGGTGAAATTTGGATCCTGACTGAGCGGGACAGGGTGACTTGTAGGGTGTGGATGGGAGGGCGGGGGGACCCAGACAGATAATATTGCACAACAGTCAATCACTGTAATTAGAGGAGGTATCAACAGTAGTCTGGTCCGCCGAGGTTTGAGGTAAAGGATGTGTCGAAGTTCGTGCTATTCTTAGGATCTCCTTCATTTATTCTCTCCAATGAGTGAGGGAGCTCTTCTTCAGACTTGTGCTGAAGATTCTGTAACACATTTATGTTGAAATGAAATTGCAAAAACGAATCTTTAAAATGTTTCATTTAATGAATTTGTAGCAAGAGTCATTTGATGACTGCATCTGATTGTCAGGTTGGAAAGTGCTGTTTCAAATACAAATGAATCAATCCATCAATCAGATTTTATTTGCATAGCACTTTTCATACAGCAAAAATAACAGAAAGTGCCTCACACACTGAAAACGAATAAAACACAGACATTTATAAAATACAGGAATAAAACACTGTCATTGGTTAAATAATTGAATAAAACACTGTAATTAATAAAATACATACAGTAGGGTCAAAAAGTCAGAGTCCACAAACCAACACCTCCAACATGCCGCTGTCCCAAGCATAACACCTCCAACTCCACTGCAAAAGAAAAGCACAGGTCCAACAATCCCAGCTAAAAGTCAAATCCCCCCAAAAAATGCACATCAATATCAGCATATCCCCCTCTTGTTCAGATGACAGGACACACCCAATCCAGCACGCCAAAGGATTCCAACAAAGGGCTCCATCAATCTCCCTGTTTTGTTTTGTTTTTTCAATTGAACAATGAGTGGTGTTAGAGCAGAAAATGGTGTCTTTGAATGTCTTGTTAGGTGCAATCAGCAGTCCAAAACCCCAGATGTTCAGTTCAATACATCAATACTACAATAAATCAACAATCAAAATGCTTTCACAATTTTTTTTATTATTATTTTATGAGGTCCTTTGTTCTGGATCATGATCACTGATCAAACTTTTTCTGCAAAATCAAAGACGAGGTAAACCTTTACATTACTTTATGTTAACAACTCTGGGTTTGTTTAGGTTCAGTTTTCAATTTCTCTGGGTCTGCTCTGGTTAGGTTTAGGCACAAAAACCTCTTGGTTAGGGTTTAGAAAAGATCACATTTTTTGGCTTAAAATGCCTCCTTTGGTTAGTACAAACATGGCGGGAGATGGCCTGACATCCACAAAGTTAGAAATGATCCCAAGATTTCGTTAAATGTATCCTGTGGCGTCACGCTTACAAAAAATTGAAACACTGGTTTAGCCTTGTGGCCTGCACTTCATAACCATCCTCCACCTCCTGACATGACAGTGAGATAATAAACATGCGACGTGAACTTGATATGGCACATTTTGTGGAAATGTCAGTAATTTATGTAGACTGTGACGCACACAAATTTGAATGTATCTGTGGTTTGAGGACACGTTAACTGCTAAAGTTTTATGCTGCCGACTAGGCTGTGTTGATAACGAAACAAAAACAGTAGGTCACCCAGAGTTGTGAGACATTATGTGACACAAAATATGATGCCAGAAAACTGCATTAACTCAAATATATGATTCAATTTGCAGCACTTTGCAAGGTGAAGGTTTTCTGATCAAATTCACATTGTTAATTCATCTAGATAATTACAACCTGTTGATTAATTAACTGGCGAGTAAATTACCAAAATGACACAGAAACCATGCTCTCAAACACTCGCGCAGATGTGTCGATGTGAGCGGTGCTTATTACTCAAGCACAATTACTCATCTCAATTTATCCAGCTCGACGAGGTGACGCGTACAGTCGGCTATCTGTCTGTCTCACAGGCAGTCGATGAGTGAATTTTAACTTAGTTTTGAGTGACAGGCTAATCAGTGCTTTGTCAACGTCGACTGCAGCTCCACCTGTCAAAGCTAACCATCTTCTGTGGGGCCGACGACGTCCCCCGAGTAATAAAGCGGGGGAGCTGATTTCACACCGCGTGACCTGCGAGGTACGAAGTCAGGACACCGAGGACACAACAATCAATGTCAGAACATGCGGTATTGATGAAAGATGTCAGAAATGGCCGGAACTTAGCGTTGGACCCTGCAGGCACTCGGCGGGTGTCTCTTGGGCGTGATCGTGATTAATACAGAATGTTTTTTCGAGCGGTATAACGGTGATGTAAGGCAGCTGCAGTGGGATCTGTTGGCTGCAGAGGAGACTGTCCCAGTCACCGGGAAGTCCCAGGATCTCGGTGAAGTGCCCTTGAGGAAAAAAAAATAACAAAAAAAAATCAAACTTTTACCTGCTCGCTTTTTATTCTGTTAAACTCTCTCACTTTATACAACGTCGAGGCAGGAGGCTGTTTTTTGGGGTTTTTTTTGCAGAAACATGAACATCACCCAATGGTGCAGCACTTGTCATCTTTATTGTGTGTCGGCTGGTTGATCGGTGACACCAGTTGAGGTGCTGATCTAACAACTGAGTCGGATATTCCAGTAAGGGGATCTGCGGGATGATATTCCAGTCTGAGTAACAAGAGGCTAATAAGATCACAGAGAGACGATCAATGGCCAGTAAGCTGAGCCCTCTTTTTGTCTCCCTCTCCCTCTCCTCTCAGACACTTGTTTCCTCTTGCTGTTGAATGCCGTCTGATTTTGCATCGCTCTCATAAACGTCCTCTACAATTCCCTGAACGTGCCGCAGACGCTTAAGGTCTGTTTTTAAATTCGGGTTGTACTACATGCAATAAAAATAAAAAAAAACAGGCTTGGTGTTCAGATGTGGGAACGTGTTGAGCACATGCTGTTGCACTCGCATCTTTGTGGGACTGGTTTTTGATTGAGGTCATTCAGAGTTATTTTGGGGTGATGTATCAAGTGAAGGGCTTTGGTCACATGGGTGTAAATCTGTTTGGCTTTGAAATTAAGCTCGGGCTCGGGGAGAAGCACGAGGATTCAGAGCTGAAACATTCGGCAACGTTTACTTGATTGACAGGAAATTAATTGGCAACTATTTTGATAATCGATTAATCTTCTGATTCATTTTTCAGGCAAGTTTTCTCACCGCTCCTCTCCTGTGAGGATTCTCTCTTTTTTTTATTGAGATCCAACAGAATACGATTAATGAAGACGTCATATTGGACTCATTGACTTTTGCTATTTGCAACTTGACATTATCTTACATTTTGAAGGACCATAAAACATATTGATTGATTGAGACAATTGACAATTGGCATTATTGTTAACATAATGAAAATAATAGTAATTTGCAGCCTTACAGTGATTTAAAGTGTCAGGTTATTTCTTTTTTTAGGGCCTATAGGTTAAGTTCTACATTAAGCTAATGGTAACTGTGAGTGTTTGGGTTTGCATTAAGAGAAGGTTTAAGGTTCAGGTTTTCATCCCTAAAGGTGGCGTTACTATACCAAATTTGATCACTTAATATCTTTCAAATCGTGAATTGGTTTTGGGTTTGTTTCAGGGATGTCACAATCTCACAATGTTCACTATAATCATTACATGAGCAAACTGAATGTTGATATACTGTTAACAGTGGAAATGATAATATCTTGTGAATAATCCAGCGAAGATGTTCGGCCTTGTGCATCTTTTGCTTTATTAATCCATCTGGTTGCATTTTCAATAACAATTAAGTGCAGTTATTCATTTTTTATTCATATTTTGGCAGTTGTGGTCACAGACTCTCTCCACTTCCTTACACCTATATTCAGAATATTTTTTTAGCCATAAAAGAGACAAAACACACAGAAAACAAAGTTACAGATTGATTGACCACGATAATCAGGTTGTGAAAACCCGATCATATATAGTTGAAGCCGATAAACATTTGCAACTTATTGTTATTGTATCTGCAGTCAGACCCAAAAAACACAGATACTGATGAATGGGTAGATGCTGAATCTAAGTTGTGGCGTTTGAGTGTGTTTAGAAGCAGGAGGGAGTAAGAAAATTGCGATGTTTTTTTTTGTCCCCATCATGGGAGCAGAAAAATCAAATTGCCATCAATCATCCAATTAGACTTCTGTTGTCTTGCTAAATGAGCCGTGGGACTTTGAAGTAGCACAGCTCAGTGGAGTTTGCATCTTCAGAGGGAGGGGGAGCAGGGGGGAGGCGAGAGACTGGTACGTGACAAACAGGCCTGTACATGCTATTATTGTACCACTATGTGGATCGTCACTGACATTTAAGGGGATAACTATTCAACCAATACAGCGAGTGTGTGTGTGTGTGTGTGTGTGTGTGTGTGTGTGCGTGCGTGCGTGCGTGCGTGCGTGCGTGTGTGTGTGAAGGCCCACATCAACATTTGTTCCCCTGCATGCTTCTCAGCCTGAGTTCAGCAAATGAGTTGAACCAACCTTCCTGGGCACTCTTTTCTCTCGACTCCAACCACTCATGAAATATTTAACGTGCCTCACAGTAGCCCCCCTCCCACACACGCATACACACACGTACACACAGATACACACACCTCTCTCTCTCTCTCTCTCTCTCTCTCTCTCTCTCGCTGTCCTTCTCTTTCACAGTTTTCTTTCCACCATTCTGGCTGATGGTCACTGGATGGAAACATTAATGTCTGCTTAATCCCCACTAGATTTTTTTACAGTGCAAGTAATACTGTATCGAGCCGCCCGCACACACACACACACACACTTGGTGAACCTCCGCTCTACGGTGCTGTATCATTTCGTGGAGGATTTCAGTCCCATTTCATTGTATTCAGGCTGGGTGTGCACAGAGGTAAAGCTGGATACAAATTTGACACCCGGCCGATCGGCAGCTGCCGGCTGTTTAATCAACAGTGATGAATATTTGATGGCGTGGCGGCGGGCAAACGGTGGCCGACACTCTCCTCATTATCGAAGTCCATGTGTACAGAGGGAGATATTCAATATCTACCGATGGGGGACTGGCCTCTCTCAGCCGCATGAAATGCCCCCACAGCTCCTGAGCTGAGAAAAACTAGATGTTATATATGTGGAGCTGGAGAAATGTTTCATTTATGGGGAAGCAATCATTCACGCATCAGTAAAATAAGCAATAACAGAATATACTGTAGGCTTGATGTCATTTATAGAAAGTAGACCCAACTTTAAGCATTCAGAATTTAAACAAAGTCAAATCATAGTTTGGTTGGTGATGGTGCAACCTGGGTGTCAACATTTCACTTGAGATTAATCATCTAACTTCTAAACCACGCACTTGATTAAATGAATGAAACCATAAACAAACCATAAACTTTAAAGCACTAAACCTTCTGAAGAATGCCACCTTTTCCCCTCCATCTCCATCTTTAGTATAATCTACAGCTGTCCGGACAAGAAGAACAGTCAGGTTCGCACCGTTGATGCACCACCGCACAGTGGAGCGGAGTGATGTTCAGCACCACGGTCAGCGACGTAGACCAGCACTCAGGCCTGCAGGGTTTTTCCTCCGTTGCCATTCGTCTGTACATGCACCGTTGCATTAGTCCCGTGCGTTTCTCCCCGGTGGTTCTCAAAGCTGAATATTCAGAGCAGCGGAACATCAGCTGAACCACCTGTGCTTCATGTAGAAGGAGTTCAGCCTGTCATCACAGGCTCATTGAAGTTGCGAGCGATTTACCAATCCTCTCACGAATGTGTGGTATCAGAAGCACACGATGACAGCTAAGGAGCCAATTTCAAATGTGGAGCTGGAGAACAGAAGTAGAGAACATCTTTCTGCTCTGTAGTGGATAAATCTGCGGGAGCGGGCATCTGATAAGCGCTCATTTTTACAACTTTGGCTAGTCTCCGTTTTTCTAGTGTGCGCTTAAGACAGTGGGTTTAAATCATGTGGCATAACAGCAACTAATAATGGAATGCAGTGACGAAATATGGCAAAACATCATATTTTCTTGATTACACATTAAATTGCAGCAATACTGTATATATGTCAAGTCGCTTAAATGGGCTTGCATTGCCTGAATTGATTGCTTTGTTTAATTATCTAATTAATGTGTATTAGGGACAAGTATGTAGTATTGTTGTGACTATACTTAATGTTTCTCACTTCGATATTATACCTTGAAAAATGATGATGTTGAATACCGTGGCGGAAAAAAAAACATTTCAGATATTTATGAATGCGTAAACTGACGCCACACACCACAGCATTTATAGCCTGAGCTGTTTTGCAACGCCAATAAGAAGTTGGGCCCTTTTAAAATACTAACAGCTTGACAACAAACACACAAATAAACAGTACAAACACAACCTTTACAGGAAAATACAGAAAGAAAAATATTAAAAAAAAAAAAAAAAACAGATGTAACAGGATAAAACACATTGCTGTAAAACAAGAAGCACAAGATCATTCATGACTGCGTGACTGATCCCCCCTTCAATCACTGGCTTTTATGTTGAATCTTCCTCTGTGGTGTTGTCTCGCCTCTTGCTTCCGGTGGCGTGCCCCTCTCTTTGCCGTGCACCTTCTGTCTGCAGCACGTGTGCGTAATGACGACGGGGAAATGGGTTCAATACACGGGGTTCAAAGAGCACCCTGCCCGGGGCCATGACAGCTCTTAACAGGCAGGACTTGGGAAATAAATGACATTTAGGTAGTGAGGCAGATTTAGCATAAAGTGACATTTAGGTGGCAATACGTAGCCTATGTTTCTTTCTTTCTTTTTTTTTTTTCTTTTTTGAACAAGGTGAAACATCTCACGATGAATGAGCGCAGACGTCGACGAGTGTTTTGATGTTTTAATGCGTCGCTTTATCAGTGTGGGTGTCAAACGTTTGTGCGACACAAGTGTGTGTGTGTGTGTGTGTGTGTGCGCGCGCTGCAAAGTGGACAAAAAGTGCCATCGTCAACATCAACTACCATCACAGAACTCTTCTGAGGGAATTCAGGGCTCTGCAGGGACACGTCAGGTTCTGATCCAGCTAAAGTCACATCGTGTACATGCTCCTGGTTCTGTTTGGCACGTGGATGGTGATGATTTATAAAGATCAGCCGTAGAGAAGCAGTGTTTCAGTCTCAGGTTGATCCTGATCCCAAAAGCTGCAGAGGCGCAGAAAGCCTCAGTGCTCCTTTGGTTCCGTGTAAATTTTAGAGCGTAGACTCTGGGAAGCATCGAGCAGTAAAAAGATTTCCAATAACTTGACGATTCGATTTTAAAGTATTCATGCTCCGGACTGCATATACGAAAGAAGTGCAGGAGAGATTCGAGCGCTGCAGCAGATGGTGCAGCTCGGGATGGTTGAAGCAGAGCAAAACGAGCAGCTTTTATGGAGGGTTTTGATTTCACAACTTTTAACGGCACACTGGACTAATTTAATGAAATTCCATAAAGCAGCGTAAAATGTCAATTTGGCATTCTGTGGACTTCAGCTGCTCGACTCATTTTGGATGATACTGTGCTCTAATTAAAGCTGCAACCTCATTTTATTTGCTCCCGGTGTCCAAACTGCTCCGCAGATGGATTCCAGCTTGCAGTTATGGAGTCAAAGTGATGACTCTTGACAAGACATGAAATTGGTCTTTCTTCATTATCTTAATCTTAAAAGTACTAAACAGAAAGAGTAATTATGATGGTGGGGGGGAAAAAAAGTCCATTCCATCTTTCACTATTTCCAAATAATCCTGTTTTTCAACGTCTGTTTCTGCACTGTTTCATTCTCCACTTCTCCTCTAGACTACAGAAAACTTTTTGATGTCCTCCATCTCTAGTTTTCTTTTTTTGTTGTTGTCTGCAAAACCTACAATAGGCAGATGTGTGCTGGCAGACTTTGATCTGTTTGTTGTGTGTGTGTGTGTGTGTGTGTGTGTGTGTGTGTGTGTGTGTGTGTGTGTGTGTGTGTGTGCTCCATATAAATAGGAATCTAAATTGTGCTTTTTGCTATGCAGGCTACCTGCATGCATACCCATTTTTTTTTTCATCCGTCAGAAGCTACATGACAAGAGGTCAGCCCCTCAAGATCAAATATTTTTCTTACTAAATGACGGATTTATTAGACAAATAAGTTGCTCGTCTGACTCTGAACCCTCTGTGATTGAAATATACCCCTGTGTCAACAGCAGCGCCTCTCAGACCGGGTCCCGGGCGATGGAGGGCTACCACAGCGGATTACTGAGCAAATATAAGTGGGAAATGAGTGCAGATCTGGGGGATCTACCCATCCACATCCCCGGTTTGACATTTCCGTCCAAAGGCCAACTTCCCTGCGCATTGTTAGATCAACGGAGCCCTCCATGGGAGCTCTTATTTTATTCTATCTTTTTTTTTTTAAGATACCGCAGAAGTAGAACAATGCCAAAAAAAAAAACCAAAGACGAGAACGAGGAATAAGTCAAAAAGAACCGCGCGCTCTCCCTTTTCCTCGTCACTTTAGCGTGTAGTCTTATAATTATAATGATCTAATCCATCTTAACCTGGGCGCCTAACAGCTGCGATTAGGGCAGGCCCACTCCCTTCCGCTCAGAGCTGTAGTAAAAAGTCGTGCGCTCGTAAATCTAAACGCGCCTGCGTTACCATAACGTGCGCTGAAATCATTATTTGGCGACGTGGTGTCACAGACTCTCCCGTCTCGTCTGTCAGGAATCCAATTTCCTTTTATTTACATCCACGGTATAGATTAATTACTCCCCCGACTGGTAGCCTGGAGGAATTAAGTTATGAGATCCTTTGGTAGGTTTCGGTGATTAATCCGTCGCGGCCTGCGCGCAGGGAGGAGGACGGGAGGAAGGCTGGCGACGGAGGAGCGTCAACACTGTTACGTAATGATGATAATAATAATAATAATAATAATAATAATAATAATAATAATAATAATAATAATAATAATAATTAACATGTAAAACGATCGCTAGTGTCTTTACGCGATCAGTTCTGGATATAAGGTGGTGTTGGTTCGCTGTGAGGCTCACAGGACAGGGGCATCATGGGACGGGAGCAAAATCCTCCAGACTAAAACGCTACCTGGCCCGCTATTGATGGGGCTTTAAGGGTTATGATATCGGTGAAGTCGCTGATGAAATACCCCCCCTGATTAATAGAGGCCTCTGTCGTAACGGGCTGACATATGGTAGGCGAGGCAGCTGGGGACGGTACCTCGGGCATTCCCTACAGCCATTAACATATTAGAGGCTATTGTGCAGACAGACAGTCCGACTTCATCCAGAGCCCTTGTGCAGAGAGACAGCACCCCAGAGCTGTTTGATATAGGCTTTCAATAATGCATCAGTCTCCAGTCCGCCGCCGGAGCTGTTCGCGGTGCTCGAGTTATTGCCATGTGGCGCGCGTGCTGCCGCGCGCGGAGCGTGTTGAGCGCCAGCGGTGCTGCGCTTCTGTCGGCAGGTTGGATCAGATGGAGAAACTTTGAACCGTGGATAGAAAACATACGAAAACTAGATAGATAGATAGATAGATAGATAGATAGATAGATAGATAGATAGATAGATAGATAGATAGATGCTGCCTGAGCTGTGTTCAGTCATGGGAGAAGTCCGAATCTATTCAGAATCGGAGATGTAAATAAACTAAATCAAGAAAACGGCAATTACTGCAATCACAAGTTGAAGTTTCAAACTGCGCTGCGATAAAAAATAAAATAAAAATTAAAAAATTGTAAAAGAGTAAAGTATTTTCCTTTAAATAAAAAAAAACTGTCTTTGCGTTACAAATGATTTTCCCTGCAAATCTAAAATTAGAAAAAATAAATAAATAAAAATAAATCGACTACACCACCGAGTGGTTCAGTGAACTACACATTACTGTTTAAAAATGAGCTTTTAACAGACTGACGCTGGTGTCTGAAGTCGCCGTGCTTGTCTGGATCTGTGCTAAACGTGTAGCATCCACAGGCTAACAGACACATGAGCGGTAAACGTTTGTTACCAGTTCACAAAAAAAAATGAGGTTTTACTCACGTTAACATCTTCTGTCCATGCAGCCGACAGCTAAAGAAGGAAAAAGCAATAAGGAGCATGTCTCTGCTCTCTAGCAGCGGATTCCCTCCATCCGCCTGCTTCCCTCCCTGAAACCCCCGATAGCTGTCTGACAATATTGCATTTTATATCAGCAAATGGCGATTAATATTGCATTACCTGAGCTTTAAAAAAAAAAAAAAAAAAAAAAAACACCTTCATATATAAAAATGGAGCGGAAAGTGAAGCTGAGAAAAAAAAATCTGCAGAGTGGATGGGAATATTTGGAGGAGGGTTAGAGGTCACACTGTGGTCATTAATAAAAATAATTAACTTTTCTTCTTCTTTTCCTTAATCTCTCTCTCTCTGTGTTGAGCTATTCTGACTCTGCTGTGTGGAAAGGCGGTAACTTTATCTTAAGTGAAGGTTTCAAGACATGTAAATCAATGTGTCATTTAACAGCCTGCTCTGTTGTGATCAAGCACATGTACTGTATGTGCAAACACTCAAATACACACGCACACAAAACCCTCATAAATACCAATCACCTATTTCAATCTATGTTTGTAATTAAATTAATTAACTTGTTCCGTTGCCCCGTTTTAAAAATTACATTTTTAACGTCCAGTTTATTTTAATTTCTACATATATATATATTTATTTATTTATTTATTTATTTATTTATTTATTTAATGGACAAAAATGTGTTTAAAGGTGGAAAAAAGGTCATTTTTTAAATTGTGATAGGGGCTCGCAGTATTTCTCTTCTCCTGAGCTTATAAATAAGACATCCAAGCCTTATTTTCGATTGATTAACATTTCATCTCGATGTTACAAAAAAAAAAAAAAAAAAAAAGAAAGTTAAAATGTGGAACATTTTAAATCACTTCAAAAGTGACATCTATAATTTAAAGAAATAAAAACAATTATATAAATTGTAGCCACAGAAACACGTTAAAGCTTTAACACAGATATTTAGAATAATATTTCTGTTGAGTGCAGGGCCCAGTCACAACCAGGAAAAATCAAATGTAAAATAATAATAATAATAATAATAATAATAGTAAAACAGTTTTCTTTCTTGGGTTTATTAGAAGATTGCTGGAACACACCTCCCTGTTGAATTTGGCTTACAGGATGAAGAGTACCAATGAAAGTAAGAGAGGACAACAGAGGAGAGCGGAGGAGTTGTCACAGAGGGAAGGAAGGAGGAGACAGTGGGACATCTTTTTTTTTTCTTTTTTTTTTTTAAACCATGAATGATGCACACGTCGCCGCAGTTTTTTTTTTTTTTTTGTAAACATACTTGTGCACAAAGTAAAATATTACTTACACAACGTTTTTTTCGTAACAGTTAACACGACAAACAACGTGGTGATCTTGATGTGGAGAAGAAGAAAAAAAAACAAAACAGGCATTTAAACAGTGACTTACACCATCCACAACATGAGGTCTGTCAGCAGACAGCCTCACTGTACGCAGTGAATCTTTTTTTATTTTTTTTCTTCCAATGCATAGAGTGTTTGCACTGCAAACTGAAACACACACGAGAGATTGGATTTTTTTTTCTCCTCGATGAAGCAGGGGGAAAAAGGCTCTCGTGCTTTTCCGGATCTGATTTGAAAAACTTTTCTTTTTCTTTTTCTTTTTTTTTCCAGGTGAGGCCAATGGTGTCGACAGAACCCTTTAATTTATATCCAAAAACACGCAGCTCACCTCTGATAAGTGACAAAGTGATGTCTGTATGTACAAAACCGTCTCGAAACACAAGCGATCTAAAGGGTCCTTTTGTGCAAATTCAAAATAAATATATCTCTAGATGTGACAGCCTGGAGAGGCTCGATTAACTTGCCCGTGAGTCAGGACTTCATGCAGGCCTACGTTATTCTTCTCGTCAGCCATTAAAAAGTTCTGCAACTAAATCTGAGTTCATAGCAGCCTCCAAATAAGAATAAACCAACGGATGAATAAATGAAACAGACTCATGAATTATTCTATACCAAACAACGAACAAGAGATCAAACCGAGAAAAAAAAACACAGTTCAACAATCAATGAGGTAATTCGTAAATGGCTATACTTCAAATAATAGGCCTATTCGGAGATAAAACAACTCGCTGTAGTTATCAAGCAGACCACCTCTTTCCAACGTGTTTTTAAAAGGCAAATGTTGCTAAAAACTTCCTCTTTTTTTCCCCTCCTCGAAACAACTGAGCGAAACTCGTGTAATCTGTTATTTGCATACTTCACATTCACCGATAACGTGAAAAATAAACGAGATATATGAAGCCTCAGAAAATGGGAATCTAAAGCCCATTTGTGCGCCAACGTGTAAAATCGCTGGAGACAAAAGACTGAAAATGGTGTCTTTAATGTCCCTTGGTCCCCAAATTCAGTCACACAACTTTTTTTGTTTTGTTTTGTTTTTTTCTTTTTCCTCTTTGTCCGTTTGTCTGTTCGTTTTTTGTTTGTTTAAATCTTTTTTTTTTTCCTCTCCCATCAGTGAGCAGCGGAAAATTTCAACCTCTTCTGCTTCTGTCTTTGGTTACAAAACCACACGCGCACCACGTTTTTTTTCAGGTCCAACTTTTCAGCGATAGCTGCTATTTTCTCGGACGACGGCCGAGGCTGCACGGCGAAGTAAGCCTCCAAAGACCTCTTTTCCGGGGCCGCTATCGAGGTCCTCTTGCGCTTCTTCTCTCCTCCGTTGAAAATGTCAGGTTTGCTCATTTTCTCCCTCTGGGCCCCCTCGGCCTCCTCCAGCCAGGCCTGGAGGATAGGTTTGAGCGCAATCATGTTGTTGTGGGAGAGAGTTAACGACTCGAATCGACAAATTGTACTTTGGCTCAGCGATCCCACGCCGGGGATTTTCAGATTAGCCAGTGCGCCTCCCACGTCCGCCTGGGTCACCCCCAGCTTGATCCTCCGCTGCTTAAAGCGCTCCGCGAACGCCTCCAGCTCCCTTGGGTCTGTGTCCGAGTCGTTGATGGAGGGGAGTCCGGCGTTAGTGAGCCCTGGGCCGCCTTGACTCCCCCCGTGGTGGCCCGGTAAGAGCCCGTGGTGAGTGAGAGGCGAGTTCATGCTCATGGCCTGGTGGGAGAGGTGGCCCAAGCCGTGCATGTGGGAGTGCGGGTGGGAGGAGGAGGAGATGAGCCCTCCGCCGCCGCCTCCGCCGCCCCCGCCGCCTCCACCGCCGCCGGTCCCGTCGTGCGCGCTGGACATCAGGGCGAGCGACGGCGACGAGAGGTGGTCCATGATGTCCGGCGGCTCCAGGTTCTGGTGGTGGTGGTGGTGATGGTGGTGGTGGTGGTGGGCCAAGGGGACAGTGGACGTCGACGAGCATGGCACGGTGCTCATCGTGTGGTATGTGGCGTCGGGCTTGAACGGGTGCGTCTTGCCCTGGGACACGGCGATGTCCACGGCCGCCAAAGCCTCAGCCCGGGCCAGCAGGGTCTCATCCAGGCTGGCAAATATGTTGCTCTGCAGCTGCAAGGGCGGATATTAAAAAAAAAAAAAAAAAGAAAAAAAAGAAAGAGGGGGGGTAGAGGAGGGTAGAATTAAGGGGTGCGAAATGGGTGAGAAACGGGGAAAGGCACGGAGGAAAGAAAAAGAGAAGGGAAAGCGTCAGAAATAAAACACAAATAAATGTGTCTGTCAGTCGGGACTTTTGGCGACGCATAACACAGCCGGAGTATTCCTTCAGAAGCGGCAAAGTCATAAAAATTAATACAAAAGGCAGCCTTTGCGTGAGCAAGCTTTCAGAAAAGAAGACTCTTCGAGTGATTGCCGTGGAATACATGAAAAAAACATTAAGCGCGCGTCTTGGCTGAATGTGCCTCGGAGCGCCCCTTGTTATTACGCACAGACAGCGTTCAGAGCGACATGCAGCCCGGGCACACACACACACATACACACATATACACACATACACACACACACGCTCAAAAGACAAAGTAGAAGTTTTTTTTAGGGGGGAAATAATTTACCTGTGGAGTTTGTAGACAGGCTCTCCTTATAGCTTCCGAGCTGGAATGCAGGGTGGTGTACTTGTGCTCGGGTAAAGAGGGATGCATCGCGAAGTGCGGCTGTTTGCTGTTCATGGACATCATCTTGGCGAGCTTCTCCAATTAAAGTGCACGGGAAGAAGGGAGGGGGAAAAAAAACCGGCTACAAGAGCAGGAGAATAGTCATAGATACACGGCGATCCTTTTGCCTTATCCGGTAATGATGCGCTGTAGTTCGCTGTGTAGTTCGCCGAGTGCAGCCTTGAGCCCGGAGATCACAGAGATGCCTGCAGTCTCTCAGACGCACTTATCTGTCTACTGTTTCCCACTGCTGGGGATGAGAGAGGCTCTTACACCTGAGCGCCTCAGATCTCGTCAAGCCCGTGCTCGGCTGCTCTCGCGAGACATAAACTGCCAGAACAGTGAGCAGGCTGACAGATAAAAAAAAAAAAAAAAAAAAAAAAACTGCTCACAGGGCAGGCAGTAACATCTGGAGACTAGACGCCTGCGTTTTTAAGGGGCTCACTCACTCTCCATCCAGCCACGGAAATGCGCGGGTCCCAGCGCCTTTAGGCCTTATTCTTTACACAGAGGCCGTAAACCACTGACTTAACACTGTTTATTTTAGCACCCAAACACCACAACATTTCAGGAAATTGTTTTTGATATAGAATGAAACGGAGGGGAAGTGTGGAAAAGTGTGTGAAACGTGTGAAAAATCAAGCACAACAGCGATGCGTAACAGACGCACCAGTGTGTAAATATAAGATGTATATAGTAATCTTATTGACTGTGGCAGTTGTTCACACCCGTGCCACGTATTTACGCGCCTTTGTCCCTCATCTTAACCCCTCACCAGTGATGGCACCGCCGCCATCACGGCCAGATGAGCACTAAACAAATTGATTTAATGCACCAGCGTCACCTTGTACACAGTCTTTACCTAAATTAATTAATCCCAATGAATTAACGCTTCATTTATTCAAGCCGCAACGGCTACCCAATTAAATTTTCATGCCGCGATTAAGAGGTATGTGAAATATACATGATATCGTTAAATTTGCATAATAAATAAGGCGCGCTCCGCTGCGACTGGGTGACTGCGGTGTGCGGTCCGTGACGCGCGTCGTTACAGGCGGCAACATGCTATTCTGTGGCAGCGAAGGGGCCGGGCTGGCCTGGCAGCAGAGTCATTAAAATATATATATATATATATATATATATATATATATATATATATATATATATATATATATATATATATATATATATATATATATATATATATATATATATATATATATATATATATATATATATATCACCAGGGAAAACATCACAGATGAGGAATATGATAATGTAAAAGTAATACTAGATTTTAACACGTGAAATTCACCACAAAGCAGTTTTATATAATGTATAGTAGTCACCAGACTGACCTGCATCATGTCAGCAAAGCACTGCAAGAACAGAAGAAAAGTTTCATACCTCATTTCTTGTGGCATTAACATTTTATTTCTTAACGCAGCTTTACATTGCAATACTTAATTCTAATTATCTTTTTTTTTTTTGTTTGTTTAAATATATATAGTAGACATGTTGTCTGTGTTCAGTATTGTCGTTAAAGGATTACCATGGCTGAAAGTATGTTTGAAATGTCTTGGTGCCAAAACTGATGCACTTGAACGTAGCAGAGCAGTGTCTCTCCAGCTACAAGGTAAACACCTAAAGGATCATGTTTTGTGGATTATGAAACCTTAACCCAACTTTCTAACATTAAGCAGAAAATAAATGAATCTCAGTGTTTGGGTGAACTTATCCTTTAAAAGCACTTCATCGAGAGACCTCCAAGTAGACTACAAAAAATACCCTACCTGACAAACTTTTTTGTATATTTTTGTCTTAATCTACACAGTAGTGAAACAGACAAAATGACAGTAACAGATGATAAGTAACACACAAGCATCACATTCACAAATTTATTCCGAAGCAACATGGCTGTGAGGCCTGACCAAAACACATTTTAATAACTTCACATGAGCTTTGAAAGCTTGGTAGGACTGTTTGTGTTAAAGGGACTGTGAGACTTTCTCTTTGTTGGCTGGCTGATGTTCAGTCCGTGTCTGTCTCTTGTCGTTGTGTTCGCAGGTTTACCAATGCAGCTGGAGGAGGAGGAAGAGGAGAGGTTTATATCATCGTTGTCCTGGCTTGTTGGACTGAGAGAGCCAGAGGGGCCGGCTTTATTTTCTTCCAGTGCATCAAACAGCAAATCAAAAGAGAGTTCATCGGTTTGCGAGGGCGCTCGCTGACCTGCACAGCTAGGGACATGGGCATCGCTCTCCCCGTCTGACCCTGGAGGAGCAAAACTTTGCTCTTCAGAGCCGCCGAGAGCCTCTCTGTCATTGGCGGGGCCGTCCGCGCTGTCACGTGGCAGGTGGATCTTCTGGTCTCCCTGGCTTGACAAGACGTCAGGGCAGGTTTGTTGTTCCGGGACGAGGGTGTTGTCCAAGTCTGCGGGAGGGGAGGACATCAGGGAGAGCTGCGATCCCCGACTGCTGGAACTCTCTCCATCCAGCATCATGGAGTCCAACTCTGAGATTTTGTCCAGATAAGCTGCATCCATGGAGGCCTCACTGGACGTCTGGACACCATCAGGCTTGTGAGCTATAAGATTAGCCGAAGTGGCTCCTTTAACTGAGCTTTCTTCACTTGGACGTGGCTCGTTGGATTCAGATCTCTGCCAACCACCCCAGAAGACAGACTTTGAGGGTTCCATGTCAGTACCTGGAGGTAAGCCTTTGGCGAACTTCTCAAGGCTGCTGAACTGGTTTTCAATGGTGCTGCTGCTGCTGCTGCTGCTGGCCAGACTAGGAAATTCATCAAAATCAAGCCTCCTCAGATAAGGCGCAGCTTTAAAAGCAACTTTCTTCTCGCGGATGCCAGGACTTCTAAGAGTCAGGGACCGGAAGGCAGAGGACGGTGTGGTGGGCAGAAAGTCAGAGGAGGTGCTTTCCAAGTCCTCGTTTTTCTGCTCCTCAGTGAGATTCTTACTGAACTCTTTGAAGATCAAACTGTGATTTCTTGAAAATGTTCGACATGTTGCCTCTGGATTGCTGCAGATTGACGTCCGCTCGTTGTCACTCAAGCTTCTCATCATCATGTTGATCTTCTGTTGCTGTGTGAGAGCCTCCGACCCATCCTTTCCACACACCTCCATTTCGGCATGTCTCTTCTCGAGTTTCCTGGCCTGAGACTCCAGCTCTTCGATGTACTGGTCACTGCGCTCCAGCGCCTTCTTCAAGTGGTCCACCTCACGCTCATACTGCTGGATTTTAGCTTCCAGTGCTGCCACTGTGTAACGACCGAACCTGGGGACAGATCATATCGTGTCTTTAAGCTGTTCAAGATTGTTATGACAAAAGAAACCAGCAAAATACACTATTTGTTTTGTCACATGCTTGATAAAGTAAATGTACTTCATGCGAGTTGGCTTATACAAGAAGGTTGAGTGCCAAGTGATAAATATAACATCTTTTTTTTGTTGTCTTCAAGAGTTTTCATTTAGAAAGTTGTCTGTTGATGGAGTTGATCTGACAAGGGGACATACATGAAAGCTAGTCACTGCCTCATACTACAGTCATTTTCATTGGAAAAAAACACTGAACTGGAACTGATTTGTCATTGCTCCATATCTTGCCTGTACAGCTACCCATGACAGTGACTTACAGGGACATTTCAAACACTTCCACATCTTTTGTTACAACTTTCTGACTGAAGGTGAGTCCAAGACGGAATCAAAAGCATTCGTGTGTCATTCACACAAAAAGGACACTTACTTCTGAGGAGATCTGCTCACCACCTCTGCTTTCAGTCTCATATTCTCTTGTACGAGGTCGACGTTCTGAGATCGTAATGCCTTGTTTGCCTGAGGATAAACATTTGCAGTATGTTGCGCATTATTCCAGATGTAGCAAATAAAAACAGTATTTACAATTTGTTATACAGACACAGAAGCATCGAGTAAGCTCATCTTTAAAAACACTTCTGCTGAAAGATGATCACCATACAGGAAAATAAACAACACTGTGATACTGTTTACCCTATTCCTTAATATGAAATGAAGAATTAGAATGAGGAGTACATGCGAATAACATTTTGTCTTGTTTTTTAGTACGTGAGAGCTAACTTACGTAAGCATTTTCTTTACTTGAATACAATTAAAGTAAACAATTATCATCATGGGAATCCTGTACTCTAATCTCCTTATAGAGGACGCTCAAAGTCACATTTCTTCTTTTACCATCAATATACTGTAGTATTAAAATCATGCAAATTCATGCAATATGAATCACCTGTCTTTATTATTTTGTGCAACAGTGGTGGATGCTCTATATTTGTTTTATTGCCAAAGAAGTCAAAAATAAAATAATCAAATCAAAACACTCATGCAACTTCTAAAATATTAAAGTCTCTATACCTCCTTCAGCTTGTCCATGTCCTGCTTTACTTCATCGCAGACCTCCGTGGCAGCTCGCAACTTGTTCGTCCACTCTTCCAGAACACAAGGGTCAACTCGTTTGTCATCCGTTTGCGCTGCATTCATGCTGCAGGGATCCAAAGCAGTCTTCAGCCGTGACTCCAGATTTTGATTTTTGGTTTTCAGCTCCTCGTTTTCTCTGATGAGCCCATCAATCTCCTCCTGTTGGAGAGAAATACTGTGAAACTCAAACCAGGACAACACCACCTAACATTACTGTTTCACTATGATACACTGTGTTGAAAAGAAAGAAAATCTGTATGAAGGTGTTGGGACTGCAGTTGAAACTCCTCTAATTATGCTGACTGCATAGTTTATGTTGATACATTCTTAGGTAAGTCTTTACAGATGCATCAACCTGCTTGTTATTGCAATGAAAACATGAAAATAAACCCCATGCATGATGGAGCCGTACCTCGTACTCCCGTAAAAGCAGCTCCCCTCTGGTTTTTCGGAGACATTTCCTCGTGGACGGACTATCACTGTGATCACTCTCATTTGTGCCTCCTGTGAATACATGAATAAAGGAACAGATCAACATGCTTGACAACACAACACAACTTGAAGTGCTGTTCCACAGTCACTCAACTTTGATGGAGGTTAAAAAATGTATAAGTCGGATTACAACGGTGCTGCTACTCAAAAACATGTAAAAAAAAAAAAAAAAAACACATGAACAGTGTTAAGCAGAGGTACTGCTTTTTAAGTTGAGGGTACCGTCATCTTGGACTGCCAAACCCATCTGCCCCTCTTTGACATGAAAACCTGAAGTCTTGTCTGTCCTTGTAGCCCTTAATGAATTCGCATTACTACACATTTTGGGAAATTTGGTTGTTGGCTATTTTCCCCAAAGTTGGCAGAAAGAATTGATCATTTTCATTTCTTATCACAATTTGAAGAAGAAATCAGTCCAGGACATTTTAAGACCACATAAAACCAGCTAGCCTGAGACTAAAACGAACAATGTGACTACCCACAGTGCCAAGCAGGTCTTACTTTGCATATTGGTTACCAGCAAGATATCAATATATTCAAGAATCACCTTGGTTTTAATTATATAAAGTGTGCAAAGACAATAGGACTTTTGAGTAACTGTCTGCAGCCAGTAACTCCAGCTGATCAGAATTCAAGTCGTATTCACAACCTGAGATCAAAAGGTATTTCATTGCAGTTTTTTACAGTGTGATAAAGTTCAGGCTTCACAGAGGCCAAAACTGCAGTAATAAAAGCTCTGCTACCTCTTTTGTTTCCCAAACTGCCACTGAACTTCCATATTCCAGCGGACAACTCAAAGTATCAAAGGTTGCAATCCATTAGCTGCCGCTGAGCTAAAAGTTTGCAGAGTGCAGATTTGTCTTTTGTCTTTTTTGCACTGTTATCCATAAATTATCAATAAGCAACAAGGAAGAAAGGGAGCCATGGCTTTGTGTAATCAAGAATATGTTTAAACATGTATGCAAAAACACAAAAGGAAATCAATGCATGCAAGATAACTTGCATTTTAACATCACTTCTCCTGGGTTGAACCTGGCTGTCACTCCTCAAAGTGTCTGGTTCAGTGGAAGAGGAAAAACGGTTTTAATGGCTTAAGATAAGTTTTCATTTTAGCTTTTTATTTCACCAGAAATATTCCCACTGACATTCGAAATCTATCTTCCATAGGAATCCCTGCCAAAACAGCAACATAAAAAGTTTCAACAACTTAAAACAAACTATTCCTATATAATAAGTAACAAGCAACAGAGTTCATCTTAAGTTTACTAAACTGCAGTGACACAATTCTCCATGAAGAGTGTGAAAATCATGAGCCAAACCACTGTCAGACGGGTGAGAAGGAGCTACCAGAGGTCATCATTAGTGTTGTAATGGGCTATGATGTTATATGACAAAATATTAACACCCTGACAGACAGGAAACTTGATATAAACCAGAAATACACATATTTTAAAAAACAAACAAACAAACAAACAAACAAACAAACAATAACATGGTAGAATTCGTACATTGTACTATAACTGTTGATTATCATACCATGAAATGCCTTCATACACACGATCTAAACACTGAGTAACTATGTACTGTTATTGTGATAAAGCAAACATAAGCGTAAAGCCGCTTTAACAACGTGGTTTACTTAGTCAATGTGATGTCATGATGAGTCAAGTGATGCTTTCACATCTCCTCTCTCGCTGTAAGTCGGTTTCCCTTCGCTTCCGAGCAGCTAACGTTACTCACCGATGATTTCCCTGCAGGGGTTCTCTGCTGTGATGGGGACTCTGCAGGTGGGACACTGGCTGGCTTTCTTTAACCACATTTCCATGCAGGACGAACAGAACACGTGGTGGTTGGCACAAATGACCGGCTGCCTGACCTGCTTGGAGGAAGGAAAAAAAAACACGAGCAGGTTGTTAGCTAGCATCGGCTACAAGGCAATTTAACGCCAAGAAACAACATCTGAGTTGATAACAGTAGCTAACGTTAGCTGCGTTGAACCGGTAACCTAACAACTTCGGTCACCGGGCAGCCGGTTGTCTCCTGCACACACGATCTTTGTTTAACGGCTGACGGACGATTTGAAAACAGGACAGCGTTACCTTTCCGAGACATATCTGACACGAAATCGGTAAAGTCAGAGAAAGGGTCGATGTCTGAAAGTTGAGAGCCATGCTTTGAAGGGCTTACACAGCGCGCACACACACACACGCACACACACACACACCACCCACACAACAAAAACAGACTCTTTCCCCGAGGAGATACAAATTTCCCACCAGGACCCGCTCCGCCGCGCGCCCAGTCTCAAAACTACGGAAAGCCAAAAGGTCTAAAAGAGTGAACATGCGCAAACATTTAACGCTTGTTAGCCGTTTACTCTCCGCTGCAACTATGGCAGAGGTGGAATACTCTCACTTGAGTAAGTAGGCATACTATACTTAAACAGATCTGAGGCCCTTAGAGTCTACTTGAGTATTTTCTATTTTTTTTTATTTATTTATTTATTTATTTATTTATTTACTGTTATAATGAGGATAACGACATTTAACCAGCAGCTCTTAAGCTCTTACAAGGCTAGTTTACGGATGCAGACTAATACACAATATAAAATCAACTAGTATTAAATAAATAATATGTAAGAATTGCAAACAGTGACATTACTGTATAATAACGTAACATTAACAACAGGCACCAAGGGAGTGTATTTGTTTAAAGGTTATATTGATAACATTTTTATGCAGAATAGTATTTATTTTCTTTAAAGCATTATAATGATTGTGAATACATGATTTCACACGCACTGAAAGCATCTGAAGCTCCTGTTTTGAAGTCGACCTATTGTTTCAAACTCCTACTAAAAGCTTTTAACGTGAAGTAGTGTTAGCAACCTTTCCATTAGCTCACTAGCGTTAGCTATGTTCACTGGCCACCTCTTGAAGGGGCAGAGGATTTGATCAACAGTCGTGTTTTGACTTCAGTGCAATGGTAGGTGGGAAATAGAGTGCCAAATTCAATGGCTGACCTTTATCAATAACACCCTTAAATTCAGGTCAACCCCTTAAATTCAGGTCGACTTTCACTTAACTTAGTAACCAGAGACTCTGGTTCTCTATGTTTCTTTTTGTGTGTGTGTGTTTTTGTTTGAAGGGCAGACTTGATTTATCTGTTGTCTAAATTTTACCAAGTCCCATTTTCTAATTTATTCACCATTAACACTTGATGTGACCTTCACTAACCACAAATTAACTCACATTTCCCAGATTTTATTTTAATGATCATTATTTGTCTGAACTGTCTGAAAGTCCTCATGATATATCCATTTTTCAGCACACCAACCAACTACAGCATTCTCTAGAGCAAAAAGTAAAGTAACGGGTCTGATGGGGAAAGACTGTTCCTATAAAGAAACCAGTTTAAAATTCTGTAAATAAACCAGTCATCCAGGAGGATGCAGAAATTGGGGTGTGATCTGCGCGTCATATATTGGGAAATTAATTTTAGAAATGAAACTGGAAATGATGGCCTTGGAAGAAAAAAAATGAATAAATAAATAAACATTACACCTAAAGACAGCAGCATAAAAATGCTCTCTATGTGGGTTAAAATTATCTTTTAAACAAATATAGCTCTTCTTCGAGTAAAACGCCTTCATATTATTTCCACAGTCAGGTGAAACTTTCAGCAGAACAAAGACTTACTGAGGAGGTCTCACATTAAAAACTAGGTCACTATAGGTCAAAGAGCTCCCAATAACAACTAACAAAGTAATGTCTGTACATAGTTAGCTTTGTTTCTTTAAAATGAGAGATTAACAAATCCTAAGCAGCATGCTTTCTATCTGCGTATTGCAGATAGAAAAAGAAACATGTCAAACCCTTATCTATACGACACCAACAGCACATTCATTAATTTTAAGCTTGCCAATAATGAAGATTGCAATATTTTTGCAAGCCTTCAACTCAGGTAAACGATCTAATTTGTAACGATACCGAGTGATCTAGTATTAGCATAATTTCCACTACAAATATTTCAAGTAGCATCCACCACAGTTAAACCCTCCAGAGTCATTACTCATATCTAAACCAACATGTCCTGTGCTTCATTGCATCTTAAACCAGGACATCTTCTCAGGATCCAATGTGATTAGCATTGATTGACTGCAACCAAAGCTTGTACACTCACCCCACTTTGAAAACATCACCAGTATTTGTTTGGTTGTTTTCAACAGAATATTAAATGGATCACAGGCCACCACTTGTTCTCGCTCATTCGTCATTGCACTGCTGGTTTCATGAGATTGTTTGGAATGAATATAAAAATCATCAAGTCAAATAAACTGAGCAAAATTGTGTACATTTTTGTGAAATTATACTATGTCACTTTCATTATCTCTGTATAATGAGGCTTTATTTAAATGCATATGGACTCATACAGACAAAGAGCAGGTGTATACAAACAAGAAAATATTCAAATATTTTTAGGGACTGTTTCCGATTGAACTAAAAAAAAACTATGTGGGTTTGTTTGCAGTCAAGCTTTCATTCAAGTGCACATTCGTCTCAATAGCACAAGTGACTTCAAAGAGCACCTGACATGCAAGATGCTGTCAGAGAGGCTTTCTAGTGTGGCATAGTAAATCTGCAAATTGTAAGTGAAGTGGTTCATGAATTTCTTACTGGGAAACTCACTCTAGAATGAAAAAAATAATAATAACAGGCTGAAATGAAAGAAATAGCCATTTTCCGTACCACGGAAGTGGTCCCACTTTCCCTGTAAGGTTGCATTGCTTTGCAACAAGCCAGTCATTAATTGGTGACAGTCAATTAATCACAGCTGGTACAGACGGCTGCATCTATTGATCTTGTTCAAGCACTTATTTTTCATCCCTAAATGACACCGATTGCCAGATTTGACCAGCGTGTGTAATGGACAGTGAAGAACCAATGACCCGAGTGTCATTCCTACCCCAGGTCGGGATCCCCTCCCCCATCCCTGGCAAATAGCATCTTTACCATTTAGCTTGGAAAGGTTTAGACTGCCCTAAGAGCACAGCAGCGAAACAGTGCGCTCTGGTGCTCAGATGACCTTTTCTGTTTAAGGCTTAATCTCTGACAAATGCTTGCTTTAATTAGCCTGATACCCCCTGCCTGGACCACCAGCCCACATAGCACCTCTCTCTCTCTCTCTCTCTCTCTCTCTCTCTCTCTCTCTCTCTCTCTCTCTCTCTCTCTCTCTCTCTCTCTCTCTCTCTCTCGGTCTCTTTCACATGACAATTTTGCCTTTTCAGGTGTGAACTGGATGTTATAAGTTATTTACTTTTCAGCATATGAAGGAACATTTTCACCTGTGAAACTGAAATGAATTTGCATTTGGCTTTTTTATTCACATTTTGATTAGAATTTGTGAATGTGAAAACTAGAAGGGCATTCACTTAAGAGCATACCACTGCCAAGGCCCAACAGTTTCGTTTTGTACTCATAAAACTTTTTTTCATTCAATAGTCATGCATTATTCTGAGAAATAAATGAAAAAGATGAAGGCCCTATCTCGCAATGTTAAAGAAAGTGCGGTAAAATTTGTGGATTTGCACCCAAAGTTTTTATGCAAGTAATGGTGCAAAGTAGTTTTTGTGTAATCCCACTGAAAAACCAACTAACTAACAAACATCATATGCTGACAAAGATACAGAAACACAGCCATGAAATCATTTGAAATTTGCTTCACATATGAATTCTACATTTTCACACGTGACTGCGACCTAAATCTTTAACAGGTGAAAAGAAAATAATTTACATATTTGAATTTCCATGTGTACATGCCAGATAAGAACTACTGGATATAAGTGAAAGAGGTGTTACATCACTTTTTATTATTATGCCTAAAAAGTTCCTCAATGGTTGGAAATTACACCATATTACTCTTTAAAGCAACATCAGTCCAGTTTAGATAAGATTATGTTTGAATCACATCACTGTATGTAAACTGTATGTGATTGATTTCTTTTCACATATGGATTGGAAGTATTAAACAAGGAGAAGATGGTGCGCTACTCTAATACTACTGTTTGTTATGGGAATTACAGTATGTTACTCACAAAATTATTTTTGAAACAAACAGTATAACATATTTAGACTTACTCATTTGTTTTCTTGTTTTCTATGATGAAAACATAAACAATCCAGGACTGTATTTAAATTTGGGACAAAAAAAGGAGAACAAAACAAAGAAAAAAGATAAGGTAGGAGAGAGCGCACAAAAGTAAAAAGATTAGCCAGTGCACATGAGGAGGTTTAAGATAACATGTAACAGCAACCTGCAGACCTCATGTATTGATTAGCCACTATCAGAGACAGATGAGTGTGTGTGCACAAGTGTGTTTGTGTGCAGAATGTATAGGCTTCAGACAAGAGCAAGAACTGGAAAGAACCCCTCGTGAATTTTTGGTTACAGCTTTCATGGAGAAATCATGTCATATTTGAAAAGAAATGATTAAATATATAGATGTGAACCCCATAAGATGCTGCTCAGAAAAAAATAAGATTTCCTCTGAAGTTCAAATGGTAGGAGGTAAATGTGATGCGAACGCTGCTGATCACTTTTTAGCGCTGCTGAAATTAAACCCTCTCGAAGCCTCGGCTTCACCCAGAGACTGCAGCAGATCATGCATCCCTCCCACTGCAGTGGCAAACACAAGTAAAATAGATGCACGGCTACAAATCCATGTTTTATTGGAAAGGGGGCCTAATTATTAGGATGTAAGTCAGGCTGTGACTGGAGGGCCGTCTCCTTGATGCAGGCCTGGTTTATATTTATCCCCTCCTCTGCAGCTACAGCAGCAGTGCCACCATCACTACCAGCAGTGTGTGGCGCTTTTATTACATCGCCCACAGGCAGGTTCAGCCCTGTCACACACACACACAGTCAGACACACACACACATCCACACAGCCTGCAGGACCAGCAGCCAGTTGAGTCCCCACCACAGCAGAGTTACCCCACATCCCCATGCAGCCCCACTTGGGCCCTTGGGACAGTGGAGGGAGGGAGCGGGTATTATGGTAATACTATAGCCTGCTGCTCCCTTCCCCTCTCCTGCAGCACAGCTGGGAAGGACCATCATTACAAGTATTGTAGCAATCTGTTTAAGAGGGACACATTGGAGAGGTTGGGTGACAGAGAGAGGATGAGTGCTGCATACATAGATCACGTAAAATATGATTAAAATGTGTGTGAGGGGACCAGGAATAAAATGCAAAACTTGTTATGAACACCTTATATCAAGTCCACTGTCAAAATGGCCCGCTGTAAATCTCTATTTTCCCCTCTTTACTTTTTTTATTTTATTAAAGGTTTCTTGTGTTGAGCCGGTCATATCTCAAGACAGGCGGCCTGTGGCACATAAGGAATAAATAGGACATAAAGTACTTGAATCTCTAATGCCTCATATAGCTTTACCAATCTATATTGTAGTGTGTCACGAGCTGGAAATCCATTACGAAGTGACCGAAAATTAAATAGCCTCGCTGTTGTGCAACCGTGCTGCTTTTAGGGTCAAATTACCTTGATTTCATGCAAAAAAAGAAAAAAAAATCTCCAACCAATTTTGTTTAAACACTTTATTTTTTAAAGTCGCGTAACATTCAGTGAGAAACTCCCGCATCACACGTTTCAACGCCGCTCTAAACACCCGTTTTGCGACAGATTAATGATTATATATCAAGAAGGTCTGATCAGAATAAACAGCCTACTCCACTATTCTGGTAGCAGATTAGACCTTTGACAGAGCGGTCAATCACTCACTGTCAGATTAGGCTGCTCAGAGCCATTCATCTGCTTGTCTTGTTTTGGAGCAGAAGGAGCAGACTGTGAATCAGAGCCTCCATCATCCTCACAGTATTTTTAGGAAACAGAGATATCCATTACTCCCCTTTTTTTTTCCCCCTCCCCGTGCCCTCAGTCTCATTCTATTTCCAGCCCAGTTTTTGAACAGAAAACTTCGATTGATAAAGCACAGAATCTATAACAGCATGCACAGAGGTGAAGGGTTATTGAATATTCCGAAGACGAACTATTAAAAATGCATATTATCTCATTATTCCCGCTGCCAAATAGCTGGAAACCATATATGCCACGAGGAGACAGAAAATGGTTCTTGTCTTTTTTTTTTTTTCCTTGTCTTGACCTGACAGAGGGCACGTGAAGAGGCGAGAGGGGAGGGAGGAGAGTGGTCTTTTAAAAACTGCTTCGGTGCACTAATGTCCCTGAAACCTGAACCCATATTGGATCTGAAGGGCATTACAACATTCTCCACACCCTCTGTTTTAAGGTGAGGATTAAAGGTGAGTGTGTTAGGAGCTATCTAACAGTGTGTCTGACATCATGTCGGTGAAAACACAGTGATGTTTTAATAGTTGTTTTGTGTTTTGTTTTGTTTTGTTTTTTTGTAAAAACAATTGCACAAAGAGGGGCCAGTGAAATAATGTTCAACAACCACATTTGTCACCCCCCCCCCCCCAGAATCCTCACCCTCACCACACACACACACACACACACACACATCAGGAGGCCTTATTAATTATTTGTAGCCACTTGACTTCATATTGTGCTGCCAGTGGCTTGGTCAAAGATTATAATTACCACTTCCCTGTTTGTATCATTTTCCATCTCCTGTGCTTTTAGTGCAGTATTACTTCTCTTGTCCCTCTCTCTCCCTCTCTTCCTCCCTCTCTCCCCGTATACACAAGACCAAAAGTGCAGGCACATCATTTATTGATAAGACAAAAAGAATGTAATGAAATTATCAATGTTCTTGAATTAATTATGAACATGATTAAGAAAGCTAAAATCTCAGGAGCCGGTCTCTCATTACCCATTCACTCTTAGGGATTGCTTTCATTCAGGGAAGGAGAGGCGAAAAAGCCTTCCAGCAGAGCCCCACTCCGGCTCAGCCCTTCTCCCTGTGTGCCTGTCCCCTTGTCTCCGCTGCCGGGGCTGATTGACCAGCCTCTCCGACAGACCCAGCTGCCGGCTCGCCCGGACGGCTCCCTCGCACCCATCACGCCTGTTAACGTGATGCAGCCGAGCGCAGTTAGCTGCCTCGTGGCCTCTGACGTTTGCCTGGAAAAGAGAGAGGACATGCTCGACCTTCCTGTTCTACACCTGCGTTTATGCTCTGGGGTCTTGACCCTCCGTAAAAAAAAAAAAAAGAATCACTGGAGGTAAGTGAAACTTCTCAGACTTCTAATTGGGCTTAAACTGCCTGTCTGCTGTGAATTTGACAGTGATGATTGTCTAATAATTTGAATGTTTTTGCCTCTTTTGCCTGCAATTTGAATATTCTCAACTTCCAATTCACTGCATGAAAACTTTATTTTTATTCACTCTCAACTCTTCATTAGTCTAAAAATATAATCTATTTAGCTTGTAGCAGTATCACATGAATGGCATATTACTGCTCTATGACAAAACTCAAACTACTGTCAAACTACTCTAAAAGAGAAAGAAGACACCTTTCTTTTTCTGATATAATGCGTTTGTTTGACTATATTTTATGAAGCTTTCCCAGCGGTGATGATAAACTGATTCTCTCGTTAAATCATTTATGAACTGATCATTTCTGCCATGTAATTTATGGCAGATATTAAGTGGATTCATCCCACCTGTATCACACATGCTGCAGTCTATTCCTCTTTTAGATCAATCTGAATAATTCTGGAGCGATGAGAGCAAAATTGAAATTGCAAAGTTGACATTTACATATATAACGTACAAAAAAATAGCATTCTTTTGCAATAACCGATACTCATATCTTAAGATGTTCCTGCCTTTGCTCGATGAATCTTTGTTGAAGGTGTCACCTCTGAACAGCATGTATAATGCCCAATTTTTGTAGCATGCAACGTTTATATGTGAGTGGAGGTGCACGTTAAACTAATTTCGGTGACTATTTATCCATTTATATTCAGCGAGAGAGCAAGAGAAATCCTGTGCAAGAGCTACATATCTTTGGCTCAGTCTATCTTTCTTCTTCTCAGTCACATGGGACAATATATGGGGCAATACTCCCCAAAGTATTGGGAGTTTCAAACAAAGTCTCAAACCCACTGCCTCTTTCCTGTTCACACCATCTCTCTTTATAAGTGTCTTTCTAGCTTTCTCTACACAGTACACACACGCCTGCAAGCACACGCACACACGCACGCTTAATCACACTGTAGATACAGAAATACAAACTTGTGCATTGTTTCACCTCCCCATACAAACGGATCATACACACTCCTGCACGTGGACATACTGTAATATAATCACACAAATGCACAAGGTTTTGTTCATTTTATTTTTAAGAATGTTGAAATGATGAACAGTTTATGTTAACGACACACTTTTTGTGTGAAATTCAAAGCAAGTGTGGTGCTCTGTCCTCCCGCTACAGAGTAATCTATGGATCAGTTTTCCCCTCAGCCAAAAAATGATTTCATGAATTGTGTTGTGTGTGAGGAAAGATTCATCAGAAGACAGACAAAACAAGAGAGAGCGAGAGAGAGAGAGAGAGAGAGAGAGAGAGAGAGAGAGAGATCTCAGGGGTTAATGGCAATCCTCCTGTCCCAGGGATTGATCCAAGTATTGGATCGCACATAAAGCTGCAGTTACTGGATATTACCCTGCCGCTATCGGCCTGCAGTGATGGCCTGGATAAGAAGTGCTTACCAAAGAGGATGCTCCTCCAGGGCAGATACAGTTTCCCAGCCCTCTGGGAACAACAACCGCATGCCTGCTGCTTGCTCAGGAACTTTCTACCTCATCGAGTAAATCCAGGGGCCTTATCAAGTTACTGGCCTACTGAACTGCTCAAAAAATGTTTAGACAGCCTCAGATTTTGAGCTGCAAAGAGGCTGGGCAGTCATTAAATGGCACCTGCTCTTCATAGATAAGAGTGTTGATTGTTTGGTTGGTTTGCCTTGTGTTTTATGTCGGACGGAGTGGGGTTATCGCAGATTCAGTTCTGAGCAGAATGCACTTGGGATAGATTGTAAAGTTGCTGAGTTACTCTTAACAGAATCATAAAGTTAACTTTTTGCTTCACGCAGACTTTACAGTAATTGTCTTGTAATGGCTTAAACTCTTTAAATGCTTCAGGAAACTGTCCTCAACTCAGTCCTTCCATTATTCCGTCCATGTGGTTGTGCTTCAGATTTGAATGGAGGTTAGCTGATTCCAGATCTGTGCCAAGATGGCTAGCTCTACCCATGAGCATCTGCTGTATGTCTCTCTGTGGTATTACCCATGAAGCACCTGGCTCGTGCCACACGCCAGCAACCAGAGCCCAGATGGCAGCTAAACAGGCTAATTATTTCAACACAAAACTCTGATGTCCCACACCAGCACTGTGGGGCCACTTTGGCATTCTGCATTGCTCTCTCTAGCTCTGCCGAAAGAGGATGTCTGCCACGGAGCTATAAAGATGTCAAGTGGGTAATCATGGTCACAGACTGGCCCCGGTACAGTGCTCAGCGTCCAGATGTAGAGATGCTTATATGTGGTGTCCTTTAGAGAAACAAAGGCATTTAGAAGAGTAGGGTGGTTCATTGTGTTTCCCCGTGGTGCTCATTGATGCAGATGCATACTCATTACATTCCAGTGTTGACTATGATATTAGTTTTCAAATGCATTTTGGATCCTCTCATGAATAGATAAACCACAAAAATGCTGATTCAGATTGTAGACAAGATTTCATAGTGAGTAGTAATGGCTCTCCTGGCCTGTTGTCACTACTAATGAAGAACCAAGTACAACAACTTGGTCAGTGGTCCAACGCTTCAACTATGACGCTGCAGGTACCCCTGCAGAGTCATTTCTGGAGCAGTCCTTTGCATTGGAGTGTAAAGATGAGAACCGTCTGCATCAGGATGGGGTAGGGGTGATTGGGTGGATCAGTCACATGAGTTTCACTCAGGAGACCTCAGTTTGAATCCCAGTGTAATCAAAAGTCAAAGTTGACTTGCTTTTCTCTTATGTAACCTGACTTAAAACAGCGCTGTGTAACAATTTGTGCAATTTACATGAATTAATGTCGCTTTTTTATGTGTGAGGACTGTACCATTTGTTTGAGTCGGTCAATGCTGCTGGGCTGTGGATTTCTTTGTGAAGGACTTGGGTCAGATTTTCTGCAACTTTATGCACATTCTGGAGTGCCTCGTATCAGTGCCTCTTTCCGTTCAATTTCAGTAGAAATGGAGTCCACTAACATAAACTTACTCTGTGTCATTTTAACCCAAACTGTGATGAACCAAACCAAGTAGTTTTGGTGCTCAAAACTAACCAAACTGTCACCATCACAATGTTGATTGTCCAAAAACCATAATATTCAAATTGTTTTCAGCAGGCTTTATTTTAAAAACCCTAAAGGACATATGTTGTATTGCTGAATTGTCTGGAGAGCGTGTGTGCAAAATACTGGAGGTATACCTGTCGTGTTATAGTTTGTAACATAGGGCCACCGATTAAATCAGCCATAAGTCAGGAGTTGGGAATGAGAACATGTTTGTTTTTTCCAACAACATGTGAACAAGTCATCTGTTCGTACTTGACCAAAAAGGAAAAAAAAAAAAAGTGCAATTTAATTCTTATGCAAAAAATGAGAAGTTCCAGCACTTACAGGTAGTTTTGTGATGAACTTCGAGTGATCCTTCTTTTGAGACACTGACTGGCTGTAGGTGTAAAGGATATGACTTCTCCTGTGGAATGGGTCAGTCTTTCCTTCCCCTGGTGGTCACACAGCAGTATTACGATGTCTCCAGATGTCACACCAAACCAGGATCAATCACGTGCCTTCTCTATAACACTGCTGTTGTTCTGATCCAGAACTCAGTGTGTCCTTGTTTGAATTACAGCATCACTCTCAGCTCCTATAGTGAATCTTGTACGTGTCCGTCAGACAGTCTCAACATTGTTGGATCAGTCTTTAAGAATGTCGCTCGGCAGTTGTGAGGTCTTAACCACTCCAGCAGCAGTGCACTGCAGGCTTTAACCAAACGATCCCTGGTGGTCCGGCAACTGAACAGTATCAACATCTTTATCTGACATCACAGGTTGCAGTTTCTCTGTGCATCTTCTCTGAGGTTGATGAAGTGTTGCCATTAGGGCCCGTCTCCTGCGTCTAGAGCTGCATCAGAAGAAGAATTTGCTGTGCTTGATAAAGCATGGCACTTAGAACAAGGTGCAGGCCCCACAGCGATAACCTACTGACTCCAGCATAAAAGACCTCACCAATGGGAGGTCGGCCTACATCTTGATCTATTGCCTCTTGTCCAAGAAGAGTATTGCTGGCTGTAGCTTGTGTATTTTATACTTCTTGGTACCGTGTTAAGAATATACCTCTATGATTGACAGGGAAATGCTTAGAAAATCAGGAGAAAGTTTAAAAGTTTGAGGAGCTTCACTCAACGATGACTCTCTAGAAAGTCAAAACAAGTCAAAAGTAAGCACTAATACAGACAAAACAAATCTAGTTGTTTGAACCTAAGTTAACTGAAATCTATTGTTGTCTCTCTGTAGAGTCAAACTCAGAGACAAATTAGTTGAAATAAAGCAATAAAGACTCTTAATTTGTCCCTGTACAGTTCTACCTCATCCTCTCAGCCTCCTCCTCCTCTTCCCCTCTCCCTAAAGTGTGTCCCATCTGCTTTGGGGACCTCTCCTCAGCATGCATGAGCAGGATAAGCACACCATTTCCCTGTCAATACTTTGCTATTAGCCTCTGCAGATCCATATATCACTGAGCTGTAGGCTATGAGCCGGTGTAGGGTGTTCTTCTTATCTGAATGGCCGGGGCCGAGGTTCTCCTCTCTGCCCTGCTCTTTGATTTATTCAACCAGTAGGTTAATGAGAGACGGAGCCTGCCTCTTTACTCTTACCCTGAGGGGCTGAAAACGTGTGCATGTGAACGGGGTGGATTGGAATGAGAAGGGGGCTACAGGATGTGTCCTAAATAGGCAAAAAGACTCCAGTTCTCTCAGGAGTTATCAGCTCTAAATGTTTGTATACTGCACATAAACTAAAAAGCTTGTTTGAGAAATGACCGTTTAATATTGGTAAAATAACTTAATTATTTAAAGGAATACTTCCTCATTTTGGAAAAATGCTCATTCACTTGGCAAGTGTTGGACAAGAAGGTCACTACAACTCATGTCTGTCATATTAATTTAAAGCCAAGGCCAGAAGATGGTTAGTTTATCTTAATGTAAAGACTGGAAACAGGAGGACACAGCTGGCCGGGCACCATCCACATTCATAAAAAAGTTATAGCTTATTTTTTAAGTACATATAATTATTATTGTTTGTGAAAATGGTAGGCTGTGAGCTCAGAGCAGTGCTAAGCTAACTGTCTGCTGACCACAGCTTCATACTTGACTGACAAACATATTAGTGATATCGATGTTCTCGTCTGTCTCTCGGCAAGAAAGCAAATAAAAAATGTTTATCACAGGGACTCAAGGGATGGACTCTGCTTAAAACTCATTTTGTTTGGCAATCAAACAAACAATAGACTTTTTCTTTTTCTTTTTTTTTTTTACTGGTGGGAGCCCAGTGAGGCATCATCTCTGTGTAGCTGTGTTAATGACTCCTATAGGTTGGTTGGGTCAGTCTTCAGTGGAATAGATGAGGACTGAGGTGAAGATAAACCTCCTGCTAAATGTTCAGGCAGGTAAAAATGAGAGGCCGGTGACACCTTGACTCCTACAACGTCTTCAACAGCATGCTGATGGCTCCCCAAGCGGCATAAAAACTATGACAACTGGGGAAAAGGAGCGTCATGTAAAACAAACTGGACTGGGCCTTCATCATCGCGGGGCTAAGGTTGTGAAATAATCGCAGTTTGGCTGGGCGACAGAACCACATGGTTAGGTTTCAGGAAAGGTCATTGTGTGGGTTTTAATAAGTAATCTATACTACTCATTTTAAAGTTCCGTTACATGTGACATACTTTAAGTATGTTATATGATTTAGAAAAAGTGACTTTTGGTTTCACAAGGGACGCGAACAGTGATCTCCTGACTGAAAACCCTTTGTCAGCGCAACCAGTCACATCCTCCTTGCACAGACTCAGCCACTCTTATACTACGTTACCTGATTTCCGCCTTTGCTCCCCTCATGACTTCTGAAGCGACTAGACATTTCCGTCTAAATATGAATGTAAATATGTGTTGTATTGACCGGCTTGCACAGGCGACCTAGACAGCCCTTTTTCTGGTGAGGATGTGCTCTGTTTATTGGAGGAGGCATGTATTTGTTTACACCCTCCACAGGTCAACAGACACTTAAAATGAAGGAAACAGTGTGATAAACCAAACTATTTAGGCTGGGTTTTAACAGCAGTTATTGAGACTGGCAGGATGATCATTTGCAGTGTAATGACAGTGAGAAAAAAGGTGTCTTTATGAAGATGATCTGCTCACCGCGACGGTTTTACTCCTTCGCTGTATGTTGTCTCCCTTTAAATTCATGAACAAAAATTGCAACATGACTGTAGTAAATGATGATAAAAGGCAGTCCTAAAAAGAGACGTGTGGCTTTTGAACACATCCCTAGATCAGCGAGTTACACTGCCTGTTACATCAGTGAGTTTATGACCTGCAGATATTTGGCCTCAATCCAAGAAGAAACTGTCTAATGAGCAAGCTGTGTCTCTTGCAGCTCCCTCTCAGCAGTCTGCCTGTACAGTTTGCAATATGTGCGCGTGTGTGTGTGTTTGAAAGCAACAGAAATCCTCTATGTTGAAGGCATTTAGCTGTGGGATGGAGAGGGAACTCAGGAACTCACGCACAAGCACAACAGGGGAAGACAAACCACTGCCAGATAAATGTCCTACTTAGCTATTACACTGTAGTGTAGCCGCTTTGAGAAGTCAGACCCCTCCCCCACTTACTTTTTATACGCACACACGCACGCACACACGCACACACACACACACACATACACACACCTTCCATGAAAATATCTAGCATATGGTTGGATGCTTCTAGCTTGTATCCCAAGGCCAGTTTCCCAGCTGGTTCCCTGAGAGAACAGTGAGAAGGGGGAAAGACACAGAAGAGCAGATACAGGGAGAGCAAAAAGAAAAGGAGATGCATGAGAGAGAGAGAGAGAGAGAGAGAGAGAGAGAGGGAGGGAGGGAAATAACAAGGGATAGAACAAGAGATCAACAGTGAGGTAAAGAAGAAGAGATGAGGGAGGTGGTCATGAGCCTCACCTCCCTCTCGGCCTATGGCAGATGTATTGTAGGTTCGGACTGTTAAGTACCTGATAATTAGTTTGCCTGTGAGGCATCAGTCATTATGGTTCTGTAGCGACTAACAAGGCCCTGTTGGGGATGACAGCTTTTCTCTGTGATTTACACAGGTTCTTACAGTGATGTTGCTACACCCCCCAGATCGCTTTTTTTTTTTTTAAAGGCAACAGAACATTACTGCAGAAATGAGAACGACTCTAACTGAGAGCCACCGGCAGCTTTTTTACCCCAAAATGTGAACCACAAGCCCTAAAGGTTCGCTATTGAACTTGGAAATAGCAAGTTAACCAAAAAATAAAATGTGCAACTCAGTTGTCAGAATAAATTCAGGCAATAACTGTCTCTGCAAACCAGGGATTTGTTGACACTTTTTGTATCTTCGTTGCTTCAATTTTCAATTTTGTGATGTGGCAATTGGATGGGAAGATATAAGATGTTATCGTGCATTTGAAAAGAAAACACTCAGGAGAAGTTGATCATTATGAATTTCCCTTAACAGGAAAGTCGTGAATTTTCTCACATGAGTGACTTCACTGTCTTCACTGTCAAATTTGACAAAGTGACTGCTTAAAAAAATCAAACGAAACATTCCCTCAGAATTGCCAGGACTGATGATTTTGAGTTGTTAAAACTTTTCAGCTCATATGGCTTAAAGTCTTTGCTTGGTAATTCTGAGGTGATCATTTGACCTCCTTTTTAAAAGCAAAGTCACCTTTCAAATTCACAGTTTCACTTGTTAACGTGTGCTCTTACGATTTCCTGCCATATTTTTTAATTGCCACAAGGGGGAGCCTTGCTTGCCCACTGCAACCTCCATGAAAAATGTTATATCAGATGTGTGGAAATAAGTATGATCCTGAAAATTAGCATAACATGACATCTTTAAAAATATCCAGTGGTTCCGTGCTTACAAATGTTCAAACATTGTCTCAAACTTTGCTCTTGGCAGCTGTCTCATGTTACCCAGCTGTAGCACCACCACCATACCCTCCTCGTGTGCGTGAAATATGAACGCTACAAATGTATATACATTGTTTTCTGTCCCTGGTTTGCCGAAACATACACTACCAACATTTTATTTTAGTGACTGGGCTAAAATGTGGGACGTGAATGAGGCTTAAATTAAATTTGTCACAAATGGACGTCGTAGCTGGAATTTTCCAACTCCATCACACACGTTTTTTAAGAACTGGATGTACTGTATGATTTCCAGTCACTCGCTGGCATTGTTCTTGTTTCAACAGGTCATGTGAATATATTCTCTCTGCCTGTGTATTGATTGGTCCAGGTACTCATGGATGTTGTCTTTCTCTCAAGGATATCTCAGGCACAGCCGGTACAGACACTGTTAAGTAGTTACCTTGAGTCTCTCCTTTCAGCAATACACAGGAGACTATGAGACAGCTCACCAAATAATGATGTCATTACCATACATATCACGCATATTAAAAAGTATAATCATAATGTATAAAAACAGCATGACACAGATGGGGGAAATCATTGTTATGTTCA
The DNA here is from genome assembly GCF_904848185.1 of Acanthopagrus latus. Lineage (NCBI taxonomy): Eukaryota > Metazoa > Chordata > Actinopteri > Spariformes > Sparidae > Acanthopagrus > Acanthopagrus latus. The sequence goes on along the minus strand of NC_051042.1, from coordinate 15,649,962 downwards.
GTTGTTACCTTCTGTGTACAATGGGATATCTTTTAATTTCTCAAACCTGTTCAACATCAAAAGACCTGAGACAATTGAAGGAGAGAATTCCATTATCATAAGAGAAAATATTGGTCTTTAGATCCAGTAAACATAATTACAAACCCTCATCTCACCGCTGACACCGTCTCTTATAATTATGATTATGTTTTTCTGCAGGTAGCATCAGCTTGATTGCATATATTTTTTTAGAGCTTTGTAGTTCTTTACCAATGTGAAGACTCATAAAGAATATGAATAGGAAAGATTTTTCTCTGATATATCTGATATTTCTTATATGAATCTGCCTCTGCAAAGAAAGGTGCCCCATCACACATTATCGCAGGACAAACAGCACAATCAAAATACTCAAGAGAAGCCTCATTATTTTCTTACAACCTCCGAGAATTAATTCACATTCTAATCTGACACAGCTGGGAGCTGAAAGAAGCAATTTTGCATACTGCTGCTGCTAATAATCCAACAGCCCTGAAGACATCTTCATTACTGTGATTGCTGCTCCGCGTTGTCTTTTAACAGTCAATAACTCACGAGCAACCTTGCATCGTGTCTTGAAAGGGTTAACGTGACTCTCACGTGCCGCCACCTCGACATCCATCATGTTTCCCTGTAACCAGATCATAGCTTCAATCACAGAGAAGATTAGATAGTAGTCTATTAATCTCCCATATTAAGCAGATCCATTTGTGAAAGCAAACGGCCCAGAGAGGCCATCCTTTCACTTGTTGTCTCTAAATCTGATTAGCAAGCATAACGACATGTTGCTGAGGGTCACAGGAGATATAGATCCTGGTCCTGCCTGCCTCTCCGCTCTCAGTCTGGCTGGGGTGTTGCAAGAATGAACAATTTTATGTTCAAGGACTCATGGGAATATCTGCTGTAGTCACCTAGTTTATTGAGCATGCGAGATAATGGGGAAGGTGGGTTCATTTTGAGGCTTTTCTTTCACAGTGTGTGTTTTTGTGACATTTTAGCAGATCCTTTTCACTTTCAACATTTTGCTCACCTAACAACTCTGGAAAAGAAAAACAATGCATTTCATAAATCTAGTGTAAATACATTTGGCGCCTGCTCAGGCCTCAGTTACTTCTAAGAGGAGAGGACATATTGCATTAATAAACAAACAGGACATTTGCAGCATTGTCTGGGCAGCCTGGCTTTCCAGATGGAGGCCTAAATAAAAGAGAAGTCGTCCACTCTGTGAATCTGTGCTGTGATGATGTCCGTCTTTTCATACAAAGCTGTGGAAGCAGCTGTGGAAGATGGATTCAAATGCTTTATGTCAGAAAAATGAGCAATATCATTGTGTAAAAAACTCCATTGCACCCCAAATTATACTAACTGTAGCAGCAAATGTAATTAAACTGTCAAAAGCAAAGTTACTTAATGTACTGATTTTTGTACGTATATTCTATCATTGGATTATTACTATTTCTGATGTATTAACATGTCAAGAGATTATTTAAAGTAATTTATATGCCAATAATACATCCCACAGATGTTTAATCTATGACGATAGATCATAATTTGAAATGCAATCACCTTTTGTATAATGTAACTTGTAACAGCTGACAAATGTAATGAAGTAAAGTAGTGGAGTAGTAGTAGTAGTGTGTAACTATCAGTAGTTGAATCAGGTATGATCAGATTCAGAATGGTGTTGACTCAAATTGACTGTGGTGTATGTTGCTCTCGGTGCACCACACAGAAATATTCACACAGCCAGAAACAAAGACTGTGGAATAGTGAAGGCTCAGGACTGAACCGTACAGTGACATGTGAAAAGAAAGTGGTATACACTGTTAGAGCCATTTTTGTGTTAAGTGAAAATTATATTGTCACAGTTTGCTAATTATTTAAGTTGACGTTAAAATGTTCTTTTGACTGATAATGTGATGTCAGATTACTGTGATTCATTTGATGATACTCTTCTTTGATAGAAACACAAACGTGTGTAGAGCGGGGCTTCAGTACAGTCTTTTGATTTGAGATTAAAACTTTTTAATAAAAAAATATATATTTTTGATTAAGATTATTTTCTCATGTTTTGTTATTTTGTTACTGTTATAAATGAAACCACATCTTTATTTTATAGTATTATGTTCAAAATATGAGGGAAGAATCTTCTGAGTCTGAATCTGAGTGTTAAATCGATGGTTAATGTAACAGTAGTTTATAGTTATCTGGCTTTTTACAATGAAATGCTTTACAAAAAAAAGCATGAATTAATAGTTTCTTGCAATGGAGCAACTGATGTTTATAATACGTATTGTAATGCAAATAGTTCATAAATGCTGTGTAGTTCATCTATAAACATTACAAAGTTGCAAGTCATGTTCATAAACCGTTACAACTGCTCATGACTTTCATTGTGTTTTAGTGAAATGATCTCTAGCTGAAATTTGATTAACTACAATGTAACCATTCGTTAATGATGGTTATTATAAAGTGTCAACAAGATTTGTGAAAACATCTCAAAATACAGTAAATTAACTGAAAAAAATCATAGGCATGAAGCTAAACACCTAATCAACTAAATTAAACAACTAATTAGGGATACTTATTTCATAATCGTGCTGTCATCAAGTGTTTATGCAGAGACAGCAGGGTCATTGTTACCCACATTGCTGTATGTTTGGTCCGTGACCCCCTCAGAGGTCACGATGTCAGTGCTGAGGATGAGGATGAAGATTATGCAGATGATGTCACTGATCTTTATTTAGCCCTCTTACCTCAACACACACTGGACGAGAGCTAACAGTATTATTCTGCCAGATATCTGGTTTCTCTCCCTGACTTGACTGGGACAAGGAGGTGAAGCAGGAGGAGGAGGAGGAGGAATATCCGGTTACAGCAGGGAGCAGCGAGCATGGGGACAGATCTGTTTACTTGGGGAAGTTAATTGATTGGGAGGAAAGGTGGTGAAGGGGAGAAAGGAAGAAAAGTGGTGGAAGGGGCAAGGAGAGGAGGGTCGTGAGGGTATTGATCATGTGACTGCTGCTACTGCCATAACCCCCGATATGCTTCTGTGCCTTTATTGCACTGTAATGCGATTTAGGATTGTTGCTTGTAAAAACAGCAAAGAAAAACAACATGTGCTCAATGAGAGGGCAGGATGAGGCGATGAATCGTTTAGATTTGGTTCACTCATTAGGATCAGCTTGTACCTTTTTAATTAACTCTTTGGCCTTGACAAAGGTTATGTCACAGAGCGTATTCTTCTGTACAAAGTAGGACTGTCAGTAATATTTATACTTAAATGCATCAATACTTTTGAACATATTTTCCTATATTTTTAATATCATTAACATAACGTAACACATAACATTAACATAAAACACGTCATTGTAATGGGACTTTCTCTACTCCTTCTCTACTATTGTTATATACTCTTATTTATATTTACATTATATATATTCATGATTTATTAATTGTTTTAACCATGTCATCTTTTGTCTTGGTGTCTCTTGAAGGAGATATTTTGATTTCAACATGATTTTTACCCCAGTAAATAAAGAGAAAAATATTCACACTTTATACTGAGGGTACAAATGCTATTCTTAACGTTAAGTCAGGAATTGTGACTGAAAGTGCAAGAACATTTTGAGAAGAAAGTGGTAATGTGATGCTCTGTAATGTGTGACTCATTATGATTCAATGCATGTGTATTTGCATGATGTATCATGAATTCCTGTGGCTCTTCATTAACAAATCATCAAGTAACTGTGACTTTGTGTGATAAGTGATGAGTTCACACGTAATAGTAGTGGTGCCATGATGCAGAAATTTCTAACTTAGATACAATACCTTTTAATAATATAAATTCAGTACCAAGTGGGCTGAATTTGGCACGAAAATGAAGGCAGGAAACTTTAGATTTTTATTAAAGGATATATATAACGAGGCTATAACATGACAATGGGCTATAGCTTTTCCTGGCCAGCAGCAGAGAACTAAAAGAAGATGATAACATGGCAAATATCACACTTTTTTCTCTTTACATCAGGCTTTAAAAAATGATGTGCGTGTATCAATTCTGCACGAAATGGGCACTGAAACTTCATTAAAAAATCTTTTTTTAAAAACTTTGATGCAACTGACGTCCAGCTAGCTTGATGCATATCAATTAATGTATGAAGTAGATGTGAATTAACACGCGCTCTTTTACGTGTGAACTAATCACGTGAAGTCCTAATGGCTTCATCACACATTCATGATACATCCTGCATTAAATCATCATGAGTCATGCATTAGTCAAGCATTTCTGAAGCAGATGTTGCGTATCTTTATCATTAAGTGTTGCCAAAAATGTAACACATTTATAAAGCTTTTAAACTGATCCTGATGAGTTATTTATGATAGTCTAAGCAGTTGTGAGCATCTGGGTTATATTTGTGGTATTAGTGACAATAGTGCCTATTTTAATTTGATTTTACTGTCTTATGTAGCTCTTAGTTGTTGCTTTGGAAGGTTGTACTGTCATTGCCATTGTTATTACAATACCACCAACTTGTTGTAATAGTTTGAGTGCTGAAACTACAAACAAAGCATACAAGAATAAGCACAGTCATGCGCATTGTGTCTATCGGGGGAGATAGAGGATGAGATGGAGAGCAGCCAAGTGCAGTCTGCGTGGCGTCCACTTTGTATTGGAGAGACCACATTAATAATTTAGCGGCAGGGCTGCTAGCTGTTATTACAGAAAAACAGTGGACTGCATCTGGACGCTTTCCTCGCGTTTGTATGTCAATACACACCTTGCCCTTGTGAGCGCGCCCAACCACTGTGGAGCTCACATCTTAAAACAAGGGCGCACTGTATAGGTCACATTCACAAGAAAGCCCGTTCTCTGTGTTCAAACATCCAGCTAACGGGTTAATCAGATGAGATGCTAGATGGGAGGAAAGTAAAGCTCTTTATGGGCTGTCTGCCTGCTTGTCCCACCATTGTAAGCACATGCGTTGCTCTTTTAAATGGTGCTTGTGTGTGTGTGAGAGAGAAAGTAATACAGGCAGACAGGTATAGAGGAGGAGCGACATGCCCTGCTAGAAAGAACAGGGAGCTGTGGAGGTGAGGGGGAAGTGGCTGCTCAGATTTGTTTGCCGTGTCATTTTTAGTTCTCCTCTCCTCCGCGTCGGCCCTTCCTGCCCAGATGGACATTTCTCTGTTATTCACTCCGAGGTTATGGTTTTAGATTGAGGGCAAAGCCTGGAGACTGCTGTTTGTTTTGAAGGAATCCATTGTCAATACAGACGCAGCAGGGCTAGGATTGTTTGCAGAGTTAATAGTAGTTTGATGATGTCATTCTCAGTGACCTGAAGAGGAATTGACCCCTGTTGTGTGAGTATTTCTAAAATGCCACCTGCACAATTATGGTTGGAGTGTCCCTGGGCCGGTGTATGGAAGGGTTTGTTTTATCTGAGATGGCCATGGTCTCACACACACCGACTCACACGTGAACACACACACACGCGCAGGCTGTGTACTGCTACAGTTTAATTTGCTGACCCATACCTCTACATCTCCTGAAAACATGTTCGTCGAATGTCAGTCGAAATCAGGCTCCCCGTAGTGCTGATGAAATAATTTATTCATCATGAGTGACTTTCACTATGAACCTGTATGTTTTGGTGCTTTAGATGGCTTAATTTCTTTCTTTTTTTTTATATGAATGTCAAAAATAAAAGGTTTTACTTACATTTACACATGCAGACACAGAAAAGCAGATACTAGAGATATGATCATAGGGGTATCCGTGACGGGCTAAGATTGCTTTACTCCTGCTCATGTGTCTTTGATGCAGATCACACTGACTGATCAAGCGTTTGGATGGTAAAAACACTGCTTCCATCGTATTAGTATTAGTTTAATCCTTAATATTGCTGCTGATTTTTACAAAGAGGTAAAATAAGATGGAAAAATAATAAAGAAGATAAAAAGAGAAGGGCAAAAAGAGGAAATCCTCCAGGGAGATGTATAATTCATGCTCACGACATAACAGAACATACAGACATTCTGTGTGTTAGCTTGTGCTTGTGTGAGCTTGTGCTTGTGTGTGTGTGTGTGTGTGTAGGTGTGTGTAGGATGATCACTGTGTATTTGCTGAATCCCCCTCTTCATGTCTTTAGGGTCCAGGTAGCCAACAGACTGGATTTAGCCGGCGCCAAGACCTGAGTCTGTCATGGCGGGATTCTCTCTTTCTTCACTTAAGGTTGAGGTGGGACATTATTTATTTCACAGGTGAGCTGTGACTTTGTGAATATTGTATTTGTTGTAACAGTCACTGTTAGCACTGAATCTCAGAGCCAACATGAGTTCTTCCTGAGAACATGTATAATATAGAAAACAAAAGATCTAGGCTGCCAGATTCACAAAGATGAAATATTTTCATTATAAGCCTTGAAAAAAGGTTTCACTACATCAAAATATTGCTGTCTGATTTTTCCTAAATATAAACTTGGGCCTTACTTAAATACAATTGCACAGCTACCTGATGAAGGTATCTGAACTTACAAAATTAATAAATACAAAGATACAGTGAACGAGCAATAGTAAATGGGCCAACTTAGCAGCATATAAGATAACACCATAAATGCAATTATTTAATGCCAATATATACAGTCTTGTTATACACATTACTATATATTATCCTCACTATACATATTACCTTTACCCTCATCATCAATATATGATATATTTTATAATTTCATAAAAAATGTTCTATAGTCAAAACTTATATTGGATTGTTCAGTGTCAGTACATTAGTACTGATAATCATATGTGAATGCATAAACACATTATTTTTACCAACATGCGCACTGAGCAGGACAATAAAATTTTTAAAAAATTAATTGCAAATTTGCCTCTAAACTTTCATACCTTCTTGACTAAAATGCATCCCCCTTATTTGCCCGACGTCTCCCCTGTCCATATTATCAGAGAAAGTGCAGGGGAAGAGGGGTTGTTTCGTAGAATATGTTAGTGTAGTCTGCCTGACTCACTTTTCCTTCATCCGACTGACACTTGTGCAAGTTAGAATCGAGGGCCTGAGCCATGTCTCTGAAACCACAAGAACCAAAAGAGTAAGTTCGCTAGAACATGATGAATGATTTGAACCGAGTCCACGCACCCTGTTAAAAATGAACAAATTGCCTATATTGCCTAATTGACTAGACAGTATGTTTGGCTTTAATGTACTGTGATTTCTTATTTCCATATAAGTCGGACATATATAACAACACCAATACCTGATAGCCCCAACATACCCGCACAGCTCATTCATTCATCTATTCACTGTTTTATTTTGTTCTGTGTCTTGTGAAAAGAATTTAGCAAAGTAAGCATTTAAACTCAGTTGTTTTTAAGCCTCGAGGTAGTAACCATCTTCATTGCCTCCTTCTATAGTCAGGTACCTGAAGTCAACATAAATAAAGCCACCATAAAGTGCTGTTTTCTGGGCCAAGCCTAAACCGGTTGCAGCTGAGGAAGGGAAGTCTTGTAACAGATGAGATTGATGTCAGGGAACAACACATAATTGCACTTCGGAGCCTTTAATAACTTCTTAAAACCTATTCTTCCTCTTTTTTCTCAGATAACCTTTCAGGATTTTTCTTTAAACTATTCTGTGTGACTGCAGTCCGGTCCGCTGAGAATTGCAGACTCACCTATACGCTCAAAAAAACATCTGTACTCGCATCTTACAGAGTTTCATATTACCACAGTGCTGTCCCTTTTCAGCAAGAAAATGTGCCGCTGTTGGGGGAAAAAAAGTTATATAGGGCTTAAACTGACCTTTTTCAACTTTTCAATTAATTTAATTCTCTATTTAGACAAACGATGTCACAGAGAAGCAGCCAGTACAATAAAATCTTTCTTCACTTGCCTCTCTGAAGGAGACAAACAACCTCAGCCCGTTGAAACAGGTTGTTTTTGCACAGTTGTTCCTGAAAATACAGTTTGAGATCATTAAAATTAACAAGCACATCACACCCATTCATTTTTACACCGTTATATCTTTGCTGAGCTAAATGTTTTTTTAAAGTATGTATGTACCAGCTGTATAATGTTGAGAGCAAACTGTGGGGCATGGCTGCCGTCGTCACTCAATCATGAATTATAAAAAGGAGCGGCTCCCGCGTGTGTGAAATGGCATTGTTCACAGTTTGTGTCACATCAGTGCATGTTTAACTAGGCAAAACAAAAGCTTTTCAATATTTCAGAGCACAGGGACTGACAGAGTGAGGAGACATGGCTGTTGTACCGCTGTTCTGCCTCCTCCTGTCTCGTCCTCTCCAAGCCGGCGTCCTGTCCTCTCTCCTCCCGTCCCCTGAAGTGCTCGCCTCTCCTCTTAGATTACGCCGCCCTGAAAAACACCACCTCAAAAACCCCTCTCCACTCAGCATCTCCGTGTCAGACCGATTTTGACACAATGAAACCAAACAAGAATTGACTCGCAACCATCCCTTCCCTCCCCATTTATCACTTCCCCATCTGTCCTGTACCACAGGCTGCGTTAGCTCCGGCGCACAACCCTTTTAAGCTCCCTCCGCTGGGTTTGAATAGTGTGTGCTAAAATGCGGTGTTAATCAAAACCCAAACAGGTACACCAGGGCTTGGGTCTCAGAGGTCCAGTAAAAAAGGCAACACCACAGAAATGATTAACAGGGGGGCTATTGAACAGATGTGGAAACAGAGACACAAGAGGAACACAGACATTTACAGAGGGGAGATTGTTTGAAGAGTGAGAAGAAGTTATTTAGGCTTATTTGCAGTTAGATGAGCTCACGTGCCATCACACCATCAAATATTTTTCATGTTGTTCGGGGCTTTTGCAGTGCAGATGGGCTCATCATCTGCTGGTATCTCTTTGTGCTCCTCTTGCTGAGTCAAAGGCCTTTACTGCTCCCTACAACCCACTTTGTGTCCTTGTACTGGGACTTTGTCTGATTAGGCGTCAGCTAATTAGGTCTGACTAGCCAGGCTTTTAAGTCACACGGCATCATGCGTGAGGCCTGGTTAAAAGTAGATAGATGGCTGAGACATTAGCTGTCGAGAAGGAGAGACACCACTGATGGGTCTTTCACTTCCTGGCACGGGTGGACACCATCTAGGGCAGGGGTTCCCAGCCTGTGGGTCGAGACCCTCCAGAGGGGCTGCAGAATATATCTGAGGGGTCCTGAGATGATTAATGTCAGCACATATTCAAAGCATACTCTGCTTCACAAGATTATGTTTATTTTTCAGATGTATCTGAAATGCTTTTTCTTGGGAAATGCATGAAAGACTCATCGTCAAAACATGAAGGCAATCCAGGAAATCTAAATATAAAAACAGGTCACGAATAATGGAAATATGTTTGAAAAAACAAACTTCTGGCTAAATAATTTATTAGAAAAAAGCTATCACTAGGTCTTCAGCATGTTTTTGACCTTATGTTGTGGCCACAGCCAATAGGAGGCAATCACATGACATAGATGATAACGTAACTGGGGAAACAAATAAAGAATATAACAAAACAACAAAACAAGATAACAGATAACACAGAAACATTTTACATACACCCAACATACAGAATATTTACACCTACATTTATAATACATACCACACAATAGGCTGTGAAAAAAAAGAGAAGAGCCAATGCAGAAACAATATATATATTATATATTATTATATATATTATTATGTATATATCCTCAGTATGAATTTTAGATAGAAATGTTTGAAATACATGTTCAAATTAAACATCCTAGATACGTAGGACGGTCACATATACATACTGGAGTTACAGGGAGCCACTGCTTTTTTTAAGGGGATACAATTCAAAAACATTGGGGAGCCACTGATCGAGAAGGCCTTTAGGAACATTTTCCTGGTGAAACAACAGCCCACTCACCAGAACAAAATACATATAATTATGTTTAGATTAGATGTATATCAGCTGAAGAGGCGGTGTGGATCGAGACAAGAGGGGAAGTTGGTGCCAGACCAAGTTTCAATTGACAAAACTGGGTATTTTAATGAGATGTTGGGACAGTTCCAGTCGCGTTTATTGCGACAAAACCAGATATTTTTGAGCTGAGACATAATGTTTTCCTTACCTTAACCAAATGTTGTAAACCTAACCACGCCATAAGCACAGCATTGTCACAACATAAAATCAAAACATAGAAATGAACATACTGCACAATTTTGCTGGAATGTAAAATGCCAACATTTTTTTGGTGTTTGGGTGGGCCCTGGTTTTCACCTTGTTTCTGTCATTTGTAAGTTGGTGGTCTCATACTGTAATAACAAAATATTTAATCATCCACTGTTAAATCATTCTACTCTAAACATTCAGATATCATTTTGACAGGATTTTACAGGTACAAATGTCTTTGAATCTGGATGGAGACAGTCATCAGAGCAGCCTAAGTACAAAGCACACTCATCAAACAACTAGAGATGTATTCCTCAGTTCTTCTGAACCAGATCTTGGTTGTATCCTCTCCCCGCTGATACAGTAACACTCGCGAGGTGGATGAATCCAGCAGAAATCACAAGGCGAATAAGCAGCTAGAACAGAGAGAAGGATGAGTGACAAAAAAAAGCAGAGTAGTCAGATATTAATCGAGACATTTTAACTTTGTCATGAGAACATTTGCCAGCTGCAAGGCGCTCTGCTGATGTTTAGCCTGAGGGTGTGACAGACAGGAAGGGATGTTATGCCATCACAGCGTTTGATCACCGGCATCATGGGGAACACAGGTATCAGAGAGAGTCTCGTATCTCTCACAGCTGTTCAGGTTCTGTCGCAAAGGCTTGTTTAGATATTGGTGTAAATGGGATGTGGAATATCTAACACTGAAAATGTGAGCCGAGCTCCTCTTCCTTTACATCCTTTTTAAAAGTCATGTGCTGTACAGTCAGAGCCAGTCTTTGAGGCTAAATAGACGATCAAGGCACGCGTGAGTCATCAGGCAAAATATTATCCTCCAAAGCTGCGTAATTGTGTTAACTCTGTGTTAATAGGCATCACAGCGCAATTACTTGACCTGCACATAATGGAAGTCTCATCGATGTATGGATCCTGCCCCCTACTGTCAATGATGAAAATGACATCAATAATCAATTAGTGGATGTTCTGTTTTTGAGGGGCTGCAGGCAGAAAACAATCAACAGAAATATTTATCTCATTTGGAAGAAAGCTCTGCTGTCCAGCCACCAAACAGCCACCAAATATGGCGCATATAGAGAGTACATTACAGATAGAAACTGTAGATAGAAACTGAATTGATCCTGAGGGAAATCTAGAAATTCAGTAGCTCTTACAGCACTTTAAAAAACGCCAGCACACAAGAGAATACAAAAATAAAAACCAGAATATAAGAGGAAGAAAAAAGTGAAGTCCAGCCACCATAACAGAGAGCTGTAAAAATAATAGTGTTAAGTAATAAAAAAATGGAGCAGATGTCAATATAACATATTGTATATCTGTATATTATTATTTTGGCCATTATACAAACGTTTTTATTAATGATCCCTGAAATGTGGTTATCAAAAGATATGTAATGAAGGCAGGATATCTTACAGTTTAACTGTATAGGTACTTTATTGTCTAAAATGACATCTGCACTGACAACATTACACTTCACAGGGAATTTAATAAAAATAAATGACCCCAAGGATCTTTTCTAAATTACATTCTTTAAAAATACACGGTTTCATATTGGCCCAAATCAGACAACACAGGCCGATATCGGCCGAATATAGGCTAACCAATATATCAGTGGTAAACATGTGTATCGAATGGAACAGTAAGAATAGTTCAAGAGTAATGATTACTTTAGATAATACAAATAGAGTAACATAAAAGCAGATTGTACACAAGGCTAACATCCAGCAAATACAATGTGATTGAAAGGGAGGTAAAACAGTACAAGGATAAGGATTTCTGTGGACAATATATACCGTAAAATACAAACTGAAGACAAACAGCGAACAAATACAAATGCAGATGGTGCATAAGCCCAACCCAGGTTCGATTTGGATCTGCCTTTGATTGCAGTTGTAATGTTTTATTTGGACAGTTTAAATTCAGCTAGTTTTAAGGGAGCTTCAGTTCCAGGAATTTCACAACCATCGCTTCCTTGTCATTCCCTCTCCGTCTCCTCAAATGAAGTGTTTGGGATGTGTCATGACCGTCCACCTCCTGCTGTATGCAGGGAACACAGCAACCTCTTCTGGACAAAAGTGAAAGTAGCAGGGAGTGCATTGATGAAGCCAGCATTAACAGAAGTGAGACCTATTATGAGACCACTATGAGTCTGACAAAACTCCACTCACAGAAATTATGACGTCGCTTCAGGAAATGAAATGGCATTTCATTGTCATTACTGCATCGCTGCTCAACAGTTATGGAGTTTGAAATCGAGCCGTTGACTCTCACAGGAAATGTTAAAATCCCAAACGTCTGGCGTCACATCTCGACAGATAACTAACGAGTGATTTGACTTGAGAAAAATCCCGTTATTGCCAGGGGAAGCGTTAAAAAGTATTCCATGATCAATGTATCTGATTAGTTTGCTTTTGACGGTACACTGGTGAGCTAATCAGGCCAAAGGGATCAATGGAGCGGCTGTCACGCTGCCTTGCATTTCCTCCATCTTCGGGTAACTACAATGTAAATGACTGGGTAGTAAAGGAAACTCTACTGGGACGCATACTAAACTCTGCCTGTGCTGCATTGTGCACATGGGAATCTCTACAGACACTTAGCCAGTTCTTAATCAGTAGTGTGCAAAAAATAGGTCCCTATTACACAGCCCTCTCTGAGTCTCTTATCATCATATTTGTCAGAGCTGCTTTATTCATTTCCAGATCAGTTTCCTCAGACTGTAAACTTTACAGCCCTTGTAGCAAATCCTTGTGGTACGATCCTTATTGTTGCTGATAGGCTCTGAACCGCTTTTCTTCCCCTTTTTCTCTGACGCTGCTCTCCTCTTCCTCTCTCTCCCTCTCAGGCAGTGAGAGCTACGAGGCCACCAGATGCTCTCCCAGCCTATCTGTCTTGTCCCTTTCACAGACAAACTAATTGCTAAACAAAAGGTGCTGGTGTGTCATGTCGAGTACCCTTGTAAATGCTTTACAGCCACAGTTCCATTCTGCCGGATAGTTAAGTGGCTAATTATAAAAGGCGCACAAAAGAGTCTGATTAGGGATAAAGGGGAAGAGGAGAGGGAGGATGTTGTGGTCCTATAGCCTTCTATACAGGGCAGTTTACTCAACACAAATAAAGAACCGCTGATGAAACTGCCCAAGGACGTGTAGAGAGTAGATTAACTCCATATTACTGCCTGTTAAGTGCTTGTATGACTTGCGTTGATGCAAGTGGAAACACTTTGATAAAGGAGGGATGGTTAGACCTCAGTGTGATCCTTTTCCACCACAGTATTATACACTATTATACACTATACACGATTGTTTTCATTGTCCATTAATCTCTTGATCATTTTTATTTATTGATTGATCAGAGAGATGTCTTCATGTGTCTTGTTGTCCTCCTGTACCTGAAATATACAGTTACAACTAAAAGTACTCGTAATACAGAAAACCTTTATATATTACAGTATGTAACTGGATTACTTTATATTGCTGTTGTAGTGGGACCAAACTGTAACTACTTCAAAATACAGAGAAAAAACAAGCACTTAAAATAAGAAAAAAGTAAATGGAATACAATTAAGTAAATATTTATATAAAGGCCTTTTAATATAGAGGATAAATCATAAAAAGTCCAGAGATTATAAGAGTCAGTGTGTTTTGACCATTATTTCTTCATTAGGGTCCAGACCATTATAACAAAATATCAAATTGTAACTACTTCTTATACTGTTTTGTAATTCAATCTATTAAAAAAGTCATATTTTATAAGACGATTTTTTTATTGTAAAGTCTTCATCTGAAACATAATTAGCAACTACAGCTGCCACAAAAATATAGATTCTATATATACATGCTCCACTGTATTTTTAGTAAAGTACAATAAGAAAGAAAACTCAGTTTTATACTAAAGGAGGGGTATTATGATATTCACAATAACCACAATATTAAACAGTGTTATATGAATATAGAGTTATTAATAAAGATATAGTAATATCATGTGAATAATCCAGATGTTCAGCTTTGTGAATTTAATATCTGACTGTATTTTTTATTCTTTTTAATTTACAGTAATGGTTACAACCTCTCCACCTCCCTACACTTTTGATTTTGGGCAGTGCTTGTGTAAATGAACTAAGTTACATACAGTCCCTCAACAACTGCTGCAGACTAAAAAAACAGATAACACACACTTTAGACACTGAAACCAATTAATTTGGGGCTTTTTTGCATAAAGGATCAAATCAATCATGATCTTGATTGTAGTTGTTTGATTTCCTGTCTGCTAATTTGTAATGAATGAACTAGTAGTTTTGACCCCACTGTAAAAAAGGAGCAGCAGGGATGGTTGAATAAACACATCCCTGACAGTCCTTTGCAAAAAACTGAATATCGTGCGTTTCATAAAGGAAGTATTTGTTCCAGCGCTGCTGTATTTCTTTACATTATATTGCAGAGGGGCAGGTGTTGTTGCATGTGAACCTGGTAGAAAATGCTTCTTCTGATGTGTGCTTGTGAGTGTGCGGGGCCTTCTTTGTCTTTTGCATCTGTGAAAATGTGTCCCATCATCTCGTGATGTGTTCAAGTTTGTACATAAGATTGTGTCTATGTGTGTACTTGTGAGCCTGTCTGTATACTGGCCGCAAAAAACAAAGAGCCCCCGACTCCTTATCTTGACAAAGTTGGGTAATTAACGACAGAGCCTATTAAAGGGAGAATATTCAGCCAGTGATGAATGGCTTTAATAACAGGGCCGTGTTCTCTCTAACAGAGACAGATCCTCCCGCCACCGTCTCCCTGCCCACCAGATAAAACTACCCAGAGTCCCAGCTTACCACCCTCTTCATCTTGCCTTTTCCCATCGGCAGTCTTTCTCTATTTCCTGTCTTTTTTTTTCTTTTTCAGTCCCTTCAAAAAAAAAATCTTTTTTCTTTCAAAGACTTAATCTTTTGTATCTGATCAGTTGTTCTTTTTCCCCGCATAATTTGAGTTTGTAGTTTCAAGGTTTAGTCCCATTAAAAAGTCACATCAGGCAAACTTGAATTTTCTTCGTGTATTCACAAAAGAAGACCGCATACTTCCCACAGAAACACAAACACGTACAACCTTTCCTCTACCTGCGCGGATGTTTCTGTGGACACGTTTGTGCATGTTTGTCTTGTAAAACATCGTTAGCCTCTTTGTGTAGGGGCCATGCAAATTGGACAGTTAAGAAGCACCCGCACCAATTTATGTTCCTGTGCAGCCCTTTAACAGGGGCTGTGCTACTGCTTTATGTGTCCTGGTGGGGTTGGGGGCAAGGGCTTACCACAGGGGTCACATTCATCACAGCCCTGCATTGTTACATCAGTCCAGATGTCTGTCCTCATTAAAAGAGGCCGCGTCTAAATGTGAAAACCTTCAAATGGGTGAGAGTTAAGCAGCCACTCGGCCGCGTGCAGAATCCAAACTGTGGCGGTGTTGCACAGTGTTTCTGCGTGTGGAAGATTCATGAGTGGATTTATCAGTGCGTTTTGTTCAACGAGTCACTTCACACGTCTTTTTTTCTCACATAATTTCTCTCTAACAATATTCCAGTCAGTTTTGGTTGTGTTTGTCCATATTTAGAGATGTGCTTTGTGTGTTTTTCAGATTTCTGCCTTTCCACAAGACATGGATGTGAACTGCAGGTAATGTGTAAGTAAGTAAAACTTGATTTATAAAGCATTTCTCATAACCAGACTTACAAGTTGTTGCACAATGCAAGCAGTGAGGAAAAATGCAGGACGTAACAAACAAACAATAAAAACTACATAATAAGGCAGCACAGAAACGTAATACACAAACAGTAACACTTTTGCAGTGTTAAAAGCATTAAATAGATATATGAAAAGGTGTCCTGGTGGCACAGAGTGTTTAAATGTGTACTATATAACTGCAAAATCCCCAGTTCAATTGTAGTCTCACACATTTGTGGTGTGCCTGTCGCTTTCTCTCCTGCTTTCCTGTCTGTCTCTACTGACAGATGTCTAATAAAGGCCAATAAAACACCAAAATAGCAATTTTAAAAATGACTGCAAATATTCAGCAACGCCCTCCTCACTGTGAGCAGTTTTTTTTTCTTATTTTTATTTTTTATTTTTTAATGTTCACTTCGCTGAAGAAATAGTAGACATTTTTAACATTTGTTTGTGTTTTCTAAAGACATGTTGCTGTTTAATTCAGATGTAACTTCTCAGTGCTGTATGAGCAGCGCAATGAAACTATTCACCCAGTTCTTTCAGGCTAAGACAGAAAATATGTTTTCATAATTTGGGGTGAGCTGACCCTTTAACCTGCAACCCAATCTTTTGTTTGTTTGTTTTGACTCTGGCCCCCTTCAAACACATGATTATAAGGGAATCTCCGCGTTTTAAAACGTCTGTTCATAACAGGTCTAAAGGGTGTCTGCCTGACCCTAAGACACAAGTTACATCACAATTTAGAATGGCATACTGTACATTTCTGTCTTTCTGAATGACTTTTTGGTGATATATTTGTTCACCCATAGCCTTTTTTAATTGAACAACATAAAATATTTATTTATTTTGTGTGATAAAACTGTTTTATGGTAATGGTATTATGGTATTATGCCATCTTCATTAAATGTGAAAGCCCAGCTTGTGGCAAAGGGCAGTATTACCACTTAAATAACGTCCTACATATTGGTTTTAATAAGTCCAGAAGAAACCAAAAAAACATTGCATGGTAAAATATTATTGATTTTGGAATAACACATAAAGCAATGAGGACGTAAAGCCAATGCCAACAAAACAAAAAGAGAGAAGAATGAGGGAAAGATTACAATGAAAGATGTGTTTTTGTGTGTGTGTGTGTGTGTGTACTTTACAGACTGCCTGGAGCCCAAAGAAAGGACAAAGCCAGAAGAATGACACAAAACAATGGACTGCTGCAGTTTGGTTTCAGGTTTGGGCCCTGTTGAGGGCACAAACACACACAATCACACACACACACACACACACACACACACACACACACACGTTACACACAGAGTTCCTCCCCAAAGTGACTCCCTTGTGTGGAGGGACCT
Organism: Acanthopagrus latus; assembly: GCF_904848185.1. NCBI lineage: Eukaryota > Metazoa > Chordata > Actinopteri > Spariformes > Sparidae > Acanthopagrus > Acanthopagrus latus. The sequence goes on along the minus strand of NC_051042.1, from coordinate 15,632,714 downwards.
TTTGCACAGAGGTTGTAGCATCAGGCGCTCTCTCGCAGGACCAAAGGCAGCGAGTCCATTAAATACACATGAGAGTCTAATTAGGGCCCCCCTCGTGCAGCGGGCTAGGAGGTAGGAGTCATTGGGGAACGACACTGCCGAGACCCTGACACTCGGAGAACACACTGTGCAAATTAATAGAGAATGACCAAGAAGTACCTCTGTGACTGACTGGGACCTCTGCTTCCTTGGAGGCAAAAATGTTCAGTGCTGATTGCTCTCATTAAATTTGTTACAGTGATATAATTATGAAAATATGTCTGCAAAATGGGATGACTCTTGGTGTGTGGTTAGTTTGCAGACTATGGTAAATTTGATATGAATGTTTAATATTTATGTGGTTCGTGTGACCTTTAAATGAGTCCAGGGAGGAGGAATTGTTGAGTGTGTGTTTTAGTTTGTGGCCTCATGTTACCCAGTTCCTCTGGTGATTCACACCCATTAAACATCTCTGTTGTGGTCTTCAAATGAATGATAGTCAACCATCCTGAACAAGATTAACATAACTGATCATTTTGCTAATTTGTTCCGAAATCAAGCAGGAAAAGGCACTCAACTATATTTCCCATTATAATTAGGTTGATAATAACGCCGGGTGAATTATTGCATTTTTGTTATTCAGGAGGAAAGTCTTTCCTCTGCTGCCTGTCAGATGAGATATTAGTGCAGACATAATTCTTATTCTGGCAGCAGCACGGTGACTGATATTATTTAAATTACACCTCCTTGGGCAAAGTATTCGGAAATACTTTGCAGATGGGAATTCATCACAAAATGGCGTTGAGAAAATGAGGGACATCAGGGTTTGATTACACTGACAAAAATGTCTTTTTTCAGAGGGAAGTGAGTAATGTTGTTAACAACAGACTGAGGTGTGCTAGGATGAATTTCACCACGTCTGATCAAAGACAGATAAAAACACATTTTACACTTTACACTTTGTACAACCAATACCTTTTCATGTTAAAGTGGAAACCGATCCAGTGGCAAATATGAAGAATTGTTTGCATAAGTTTCCACCCCTCCAGTTCAGAATTTAGATTTGTTTGATTCTGCAGTGGTCACAACCTTGAATCTATGTTGATAGGTTCCAATCAGATTTGCACATCGTGGAACATTTAGTGACTGAAAGCCAAATATTTCTCTGAGAAGTTTATAAAGAGACCAAAACTAGAGCTAAAACAGAGTTAATACGGCTTTCTCATGTGGATGGGTCAGTATTTTTGTGATCATGTGCAGTGTGTAACATGGCATTTAGTCTGATCACCTTGAATCAATGTGTAAAAATTTTAGTTCAAAACATTCAGTAACTACTGAAATGTGAATGTGTAAAGTCCTGTTTGCATGCAGGTGATACTCTAATACTTCATATTAACCTCTGTGGGGAGGAGATCCATAGCCAGTTGACCCTTGCCATCCCAGTAACAAAAAGACATGTAACAGTCTCAGTTTCGTTGGGTTTATCCAACAGACTGTTTGTTTAGGTTCAGGGAAAGATAACTTGACATATGTGACGTAAGTTGAAAAGGGTAAATGTTGACTTTTGGGTTCACACAGGACACGTACACCAGTCTCCTTGGTGAAAGTCTGTATTTGTTTGATCAATCCACCAACATGAACGTCCACCGTACTTGAATTTCTCCCTCTTTGTATTATGTCACCTCACATTCTGACGGCATCTGTTTTCATCAGAACTTCACTGGAGGAATTGTTTTATTACCTGTGCTGGTAATCAGAGTTATGTTTATGTCTCAAAGAGGTCATGTCATGCTTAATTTCAGGTTCATACTTTTATTTGGAGGTCCTAGTAGAATAAGTTTACATACATTCATTTTCAAAAAATACATCATCTCTCTCATATGGTTACTTGCTGCAGCACCCCTTTCACACTGTGTTTTAGTTAAAGAGTGGACATCTCACGTCTAGTTCAATCTGTGGTGAGAGTTGCACATATGCCTTACTTAATGGGCAGGATGTAGCCAATCAGAGCCAGAGTAGGGTGGTTCATGCCAAGCAAGGTAGTGTGATCAAAAATAATGCTGCTACAGCTGGTAATCATGGCTGTGGTACAGTTGTATATATTTTATTTACATATTTTTTTCAGGCAGGTTTACAGCTGTGCCACACTGTACTTTCATATTCTTGGATTTGAGGGATGTTGAGCGAAAAGCCACATTAAATCCACTCTGATCAGTGTTTTAAACAATAAAAGATGAAAACTTTCAGGATAGATGAATACTTTTTATATATAGATAGATACAACCCTGATTCCCCAAAAAGTTGGGACACTGTGTAAAACATAAAAAAAACAAAAAAAAAAACAGAATGCAATTATTTGCAAACGAACTGTGTTTATCGACAACAGTTTTATAAAGTGTTCCTGAGGCCACATGCCAACATCCTTTGTGCAAAAGTGGGGAATCTGGACCTATCCCACTCAGTCATGGTACTGTCACCTGTTAATCAACTTGTTGACCTGTGGACCATTTTCTCCACCTTATTTGGAATCAGAGCTGTAGACTCAACATGGCTCACCTGTACAGTCAGTTGGGTGTTCTGTATCTGTGAACTCCGGCAGCCTCCCTCGCTCCTCTCCACCTCGCTGCACTGCTCTGCCTCGTGTTCTCCTCTGCTGTGACAGCTTTGGCCTTTAAGCTCAGCACTGTTATCACTCGGGCTTCGCATTTTAACAAGAGCGCCGTTAACGTCATCCCGCGCGAGCGTTCTGTCGCGGTGACTGACAGCTGTTTTGACACTCTCTACCTCTTCGGCTGCACACACACACGTGCAGTCGGAGGGCTGACTTTACAATAACGCAATACTAAAAATGTCAGCGGCTCCATTTAACTTTATTGGTTTTAAAGCCAGTGGCTAAGGGATTTTTTTATGGCCCACTTTCTTAAATATCTTACGGTGAGATAGTGCTGACTAAATTGTATTATACATTATAAACTTATACATGGCGGCAGCTACGCAGGGAATGTGACTCTTTATGGCGCACAATTCAATGTAAATTAATGTGCAGATAATATGCTTATCCTCATTTGTGGACCACTGTATGCTCACACAGATGGGCAACGACCGTGTTGGCCGAATGGTCTTCTGTCCCGACCCATTCTGTTTACCTTTATGTTGCCAGTATATGTGACACGTGCCTGTTCTGAGCGTAGATGTGTACTGAACATTAGCTGAACTTTAACCCCACATCTCTGGCCAGCGCACCATAAACTGCCATTCCACACCTCTTTGTTTTTGATACTGTCCTATTACTTTATATTATTATGCTGTATCTGAAATTACACTGTAATGGGGCACTGTTAGTTTTTTTTTAACATAAACCTGCCATTCTCAGAAGATTACAGCCACTTATGAAGAAAACGTATGTGTCTAAATAGCTCTGTGTTTTCTGTTATCGCTGTTTTAAATCTCGTCTCTCTGCTCGTTTATGTACTCTATTATTGTCTGTAAGTCTTTCCAGTGGTACCCACTAATGTATCAGCTGTCTGGCTACAGTATTTCATTAGTCTTGACTTTTTGAATGACCCTGAAGATGTCAGCCTTGTGAAAAATAATGCTCAAACAAGATTGTCATACATAATCCCCTAAAAACAAACCCCCAAATACCCACAAAGCCGCTTTATCCCATTTCACCAACATATTTAACGTTTCCCCGCGAAGAGAATTCAGATTCCCAAAGTGCCCCGGAAATAAATTACATTCTGGATTATCATGTAATTATGGATCTTTCCAAAGTCTGATAGAGCAGGAAAATTGAGTTCTGAATATTTCATAATGTGTGGCACCATCTTTGTTGAGGAAATTATTTAGGGATAGCATGCTCATTTGCTGAATGGATAAAGGTTCATTGCGCGGCACCAGAGTGTCAGTAATTGGAAATCTCCAGTGATTCAAAGGAGTCGTTCAAAGATGAGCATGTCGGTCCGAGAGCTGTGCGTTCAGTACACCATCAATCCTCCGTCAGACACCCAAATAAACCGTCAAGTGCCATCCAAACCTATCAAGCTCTTGCCATGTAGGCTGTTTGTGCCACGTATAAATCACACTTGTGACAAATGTGCACTGTGTGTTGTTCTGTTTTTGTTTTTTTTGTTGCAGACGAGCCGTACGATTTCCCAGCCTCAGTCCAGTCACAGCCAGCACGGCGAGGAAATGGTAACTTATACACCGACGTACCTGTGACTTCAACGTTGAATGCAAAATTGAAGCATACATTAAAAACAAGCATGGATTCTTAAGGCAAGGTGAGTAAAAACAATGCTCAGACAGGTTCAGCTATCAAATATCAGCATCAGGCAATGATAACACTTTCACTTCATCATGAAACAACATCAACATAACCAAGGAAAACAAAAACAACTTAAGATTGGATGAATCACACACTTATACAAACACTCTGACTGGGATGTAAAAAGAATAATTTTGTCGCCTCTAGAAAACGTATGAAGAAATGCCAGTTTTGAAAAATGTCATCTTTAAAAGGCAAATCTAAATGTCAGAGAGACAGATACTTTACACATAGAGAGCGCTGCCTTCTGGGCGTAACACAGAAAGGCGTGAGAATAATATTTTTTCCCAGTTGAAATGAACTGCAATTACCCGGCATCAGGCATACAAAGCAGTATGCTCGCACACTCACATAGCCCGGAGAGGAGCGTGGTCACTGTTTGCAACATTACTCAGGAAATCAGAGAGAGAGAAGCAGAACGGAAGCAAAAAATGTGTTGTTGCTTTTTTTTCTATGCCAAAGGGAAAAACAGAGACTATGCAATATGCAACTGAGTTGTATTGAGTTTATTGTATTTTAATTATCTTACTGATTTTTCAGGCCAGAATGCCAAACAGTGCAGCTTTTCAAATGTGAGGGTTTGTTGTGTTTTTGTTTTGTTTTGTTTTTTTACACTACATTATAGTAACACTCTTTTAGTTTTACGGAATGCATCAGTAATCTTTTTTTTCTGTAACTTTACTGAAGTATGTTGATGAAGGTTCTCAGTCATCTAGGTCACGGTAAATACTAAGTGCTGTATCATAGGCAACTGGACGTTTCACCTCTCGTCTAAGAAGCTTCTTCAGTGCCAACAACTGGAGGGGAGTTGCAGTTTCAGAGTTTCAGAGTCGACCGTGAAACTGAGAGTTCACATGTGACCTTAATAACTAAGTAAGCACACACCCGCTCAGGGTTTGAAGCCTGAAACATCTGCAAGAAACTAGAACAAGTCCACTTGCCTATGATAGTGCACCGAAATAGAGTTAACCTTTTTTTGTATCCTAATTACGTTATCCTGTGACATGTTTTTCCAACACTCCCTAAGCCTGCATACAAATGCGTTTATTGGCAGCATAACTTCTTCAAGTTTTGCAACTTAACTCACTATTGCCTGTGAGTGATTTATTCAAGCATGCGTATGCATGTGTACTCCTCTGTTTATTTGTGCGTGGGCGAGAGTTTGGCTTAGCTATTGGCATGGGGTCACAACTCCTGCCCAAAAGAGAGCAGAGATAAAGCAAGTGGAGCAGCAAGCCCTGTTTGGGTCTAAATTTTGCATGCCGGTGAATGTCAGTCTCATGAATAAAGCAAAGAAGGAATAAAGCCTTCCTTGGTCCTCGGTTTGTTTTGAAGTTTGTCCGTCTCAGCGGGGAATACGGGGCCCGAGTGGGTCGATTTGACCCCATTTCAATCATCAGCGGGGCTTCTGCAGGTAAGTAGCTGAATGAAAGGCAAAAGAAGGAAGAGGAGGAAGAAGAGGAGGAAGGAGAAAAACTGAGGTGCCAGCTGAGATGAAGACAGAGGAGGAGGCGACAAGACAGCAGAGATGGAGTCCGGGAAAGAGGGGTGAAAGAGACAAAGCCTCGGCTGTCCGCTCTCTGCTCCTGCTGTCCCGGGTCACACGTTTTTTTTTTTTTTATATTAATGGTTTGAGGTCATGTGTCAGGTCAGGGAGAGCTAATCTTAACTCCGTGGCTGGAGGGCACCTTCAACCCACGGGCCATTTAGGTATCTCTTCAACCCAACAGAGAACCACCGGGCTCTTCTCTTAGCATGCAAATGAGACAGGAACAAATGTCCCGTCACTTCTGGGGCTCCATGTCCCAAAGTGCTTAACACTCTTCCTGTCAACTCCCCCCCACTCCAGCTGCTTCAAAAACCCCTCCTGCACCTCGCTCACTCTTTTTTCCACCCTCTTATGTTCTTTAAATGAGCTTTCCAACTCCACTTCTTTCTCGCAATTCAATTTTACAAGGCCATTATCCCGGGTGTAATGTGGAGGTTAAATATATCGGGGCAGACGTTATGTGAAAATAATTAGTGCTAATGAATAATGCACTCATTCAGCTGATGAAGGATGGTTGGCAGGGTAATGGAGTGCAAGGGAGGGGCCCCTCTGACAAATGAAATTAAAATATTTAAACACTGTTTTACGATATTACCGGGCCCTCACACTCACTCCCTGTTACCTACTCGCTACACGGAGCAGGCCGGCCTCCACGTGACATGATAGTTGTGTCATTACTCATGCACAACATCTGTCTCACCAAAGACAGGGCCCCGGATACAAAGAGGAAATGTCCCCCGCGCTACACTTTTACAGTACCTCACACCATCGCTAATCATCCCAGCCCCGATGATCACTTCGAGGACATCAGAGACGCCTGTCTTATCGACAGCTCCTGTCCATCTGCCAGGTTATATTTCCTTCCTGTTATTTATTGCCTCTACAGTCATTCGGCCTCTTACGATCTCATTCTGCGCCCATCATGTGACAGTGAAGGATGCAGGTTTTAAATTGCCCAGTTTACAGCGCCCTCCCAGCCAATTGGCCCCCTCGAATCAATAATGGCGGACGAAGCGCTCTGCGACTGATAAATGGTAAAGCATCAACACCATTTCATTAGACGTGGTGATGGTGGTGATGGTGAGAGGAGGGTGTGCCTTTGCTAGGGGACAGATATCTCATGAGCTGATAATACATATCGCAAAACTGTCATGTGCAAAGGATGGATGACACTTTAGATGGATCTGCTCACTCAGTTTTGGAAAAAGCATCCACTTCTTCTGACTTTAGCCATTCTTGTACTTTTAGTTTGTTTGCTCAGGTTGTGAGCAACTCTGAGATTTCTGCTTCCAGTCCGACACAAATGAAATTAATGGAATTTCATTTGTGGTACTAAAAATAACATTTAACAACAACAACATTTAAATTTAAACTGTGTGGCTGTGGTTGGTTAAGATGCTCACTAACAGACTGATGCCAAGCAGGTGTAATTTTTACAACCCCAGAATAAATGTTAGCCAGGTGTGTTTCTGCAAAACCACAGATGAGTTAAAACTGAACTCTTCCTTATTTTGCAGTGTGTATGTTTGTTTCTGTTTCTCTCTTGTCATGACTCTGCGCTCGAGCTCTGCTTAGGTTTTGTCTTAAGATACCTGTCTTGGTCGCCGCTGTCGCGGATGAAGATTGCCCGATTACCCCGGTTTTGGTTGCCACAAAATCTGCTGGACGTGTCCACAGGTCTCCTTAAAAAACATCCGCATTTGTCACGGCAAAATGGATGGAAATATCCACTGGTGTGACTCGAGCTGCAGCAGGCTGTTGGGCAACCTTGTTCACCATAAAAAATATATATATATATATATCCTTCCCCTCCACCCCCTTACGTGGAAGTCAGCTAATAACCATTAAATGTAGACATGATATGCCATGTTCGGTACAGATGTCAACCTTTGAGCCATCTGCGGTTTGCAGAAACATTAATTGCTACATTATATCCTGGGGACTGGGCTGAGTGTTAACTCTGATCACTGTCTTGATTTAGTTAGTTAGCATGCAACATTTGCGAACTGGCAATTAGTACAAAATGCATCTAAGGCTGACGATGTGAGTTCTTCAGATATTTAGTCACAAACCAAAGTACTCTACATGTTTATATTTTGACCTGATGATGGCATGACATTAAACTTTTAGATCACTGATGTTATTAGTAATCCTTTTGAAGGGGATATGTGCATGTCAACCAATGCTTGTTGACACATTTTATTCAAATGCAAAAGCACAAATGATAAGCCCATGATGCGGCTCAGGAGGTCGCAACAAGAAGGGAGAATGTACCATGACAAACATTTACAGCCAAGCTCAAACCCTGCCAGCTAGGAGGCAACAAGGAAAAGAGATATCCAGCTCTCTTATATCAGGTGGAGCATTCGGGAGGAGTTGATTCAGGTGTGGTTCATTCTCCTGACGCACCTCTGTCACTAAACAGCGACACAAAGAAGTCACCAACAGAGTGGATCGGCCCGTCACAGTGGCACAACAGGGAATTTAGTCAAAGGATCACCAGATTCATTCAGATTCATCTTTTGGGCAGCGTGAATGCCTGCGCAAAAAACATTCATCCAGTAATTGTTGAATTATTTCAATTTGGACCAAAGAAAAAACCCTATTATGATCATCAATAAAGCCTCTAAACTAGCACTGATAAAAAAAAATTCAAATAGAAGAACAGTTGACAGCAACGTCTTTGTTGGTATATGAAATGCATTGTGAAAACAAAGGTAAATTCAGATTTTTCAAATGTAACATCTTCATGCTTGCATGCACTGCAAGGGACAGTTCAGAGCTATTGTAAGGCAGGTGGAGGCAGAAATCCAGAAATCTTAAGACTTGGGCAATAAAACCAAAAACTGTTAGCATGGGTAGAAGCCACTTGAGGTCACAGTGGGGTTCCCTTGGCAATATTTGTTAACTGGCTCCAAAAACAACAGTCAAGGGAAGGCACATGATATGACACACATGCCCTGTTGAAGCCTGAAAGCTCACAATTCTTGGCAAACAAAAAAAAACATCTCAGATCTTTACAAATCATGCAGGTCTTTAAGTCCGAGTTAGTTCAGTTTTCACAGGACAATGGGCAGCCTTTATGAGGAAGTCTGTTGGCAGTGAAGTGTGCTGCTCTTTCCCTGCGGCCTTGGAGAAACAGCCGGCGCATCATACCCGGCCACATGTGACAACTCTCTTTTATTAATCTCATATTTTGCAGATTGCCGCCATATACATTTGACTTGTAAAACAGACCTAATTACAGGGCCTGTAGTATGCGAGCCACACATCAAACAGTAAGTTACAGTAAAAGCCTGTGATCTCGGTCGCCATCCCCCCCCCCTTGCCTCCGCACACCAGAAACACTGATTATAACAGGGACATTAAAAGGGAATTACAGCGAAACAATTTACACTTAATGTAGCAGTCATATGAACAGGGAAGAGGGATGGACAAAGATATAGCAGTATTAATAATACATGCTTTAATTAAGCAGCTGGGAATGCGTGGAGCAGGACCAAGGCACGGGGAACGACGGGGTGAGTGGTGGAGATGAGTGAGGGGGGGTGAGGCAGTGAGAGAGAGAGACAGCTGAAGGAAAAGAATTGAGAGGCCCGACTGACAAAGAAAGTGTAAAACAGGGAAGAGGGTAGAAAAGTGGAGGAGGGAGGAAGATCGGAATATGTTGCTATGGGTTTTTTCTCTGCGCGCCGTGATTCATGGGCAGTAAATATGCAAAGCCTGATGGCCATAAGGCAATCAGAGTAGCGCCACTCATCTACATGTTGCACAGTGGGCTATAATCCATCTGAGGGGGCAAGGAATAATGATACCAGGAAGCAGGAATAAGAGCAGGGTCTGTTTATTACCGCAGACAGATCCATAATGCATACAGATGTGAGGGAGGCATGCAGCAGCCTCTGGCCAGAGGGCCCCCGTTGAAAAAGTACAGACAGTAATATTGTTTTTAGTGTGAATCAAAGGCAATCTGATTTAAGCACCTATTAAGGCGAATAAGGCGGCTGTCACATAAAGTTTTTAGAAGAGCCCAGGTGAGCAGAGAGAGAGAGAGAGAGCGGGAGGAGTTAATCAGTGGCGGTAAGGTCACCTGAATGATATGGATTTTGCAATATGGATGTAAACTCATATATAATAAAATGTGAGGTTATAATTCGCTCCAGATATGCACATATAAGACCTTGGCCATCATTACGACCAGACCTGTAAAGATGAAATCTACCACTAGCAATAAAACTGGAATTTCACTTCTCGGCGTCATTGCGTTGTGTTTACTTTTCTTTATTTGCAAAAAGACACATAAACACACACACACTCCGACACAAAGACCTCTCATTCCTGTCTCCTCACAGAGGACATTAACACCAGGGTCCTACTGGTGCCGGAGTGTGTAATAAATTGTGGCGAACATTGATAAACTAATGCAATTACCTGCAGGGCAAGCAAGTCAGCTAATTTAAAGATACCAGGTTGTGTTCATGTGGTGGGGGGCTCTGAATAGGCCCCAAGGGTGAGAGATGGCACCTTTATTACATCTGAGAGGTCAGCTTGGTAGCACTGTATTAGGATTGATCTTTTGATCCCTGCCTGGAACCCCCTGCACTGTACCGACCCCATCTGGCTGAGGAGAAAAAAACGCTTATCTGGCGCGAAGGGTTAACTCCGCTAGCCAGGCAGCCTAATTGAGCACCACACATCTCAGCTACACAGCAGAAACAGGAACCCAGAGGGTCGTAACAAGCCAGGCGTGACTTATTCACATAATAAACCGAGCAGATATCTAAATGAGCCATTGAGCTAGCCAGAGGGAGGGAGGCCATTAGGGCGTGCGGACCATGGGTACATATTTGTATATCTACAATTGCTCCATCATTTGCATATGTGGCCGGCTATAGAAATGTTAGCCGGTGCTTTCACCCGGGGGCCTAACGACACAACAGAGCAACTTTATGCTCACTCACAGCATCATAAACAAGTCAGAGACACGTTTCGTTTAATCCTAAAAAAAAAAAATTAAACAAAAACCGATGGATCATTTAGGTCAAATTGAAACAAAGCAGCGGGAGGTCTGAAGTGTTCAAAACACATAAACCCATCGACATGCCATGATTGCACATTTCTCCTGGTCATTTTTTATTGTCTACGGTTCAAACATAATCACCTGACTGACCTCTTGCCCTTTCAGGCATGAATTATTAACCAAAAAGGGGAAAATCTTTCCAACAACTTTTTTTAATATGTTATTTTGAAGGAGTTCGATGTCCCCCACAGTGGCCACCATGAATTCACAGGATACAAAACAATATTTTTCAACCAAAAAATATCCTATAAATACTTTTTGTCCAGATTGTAATGATATTTTTTCTTGTGCAGTGGATGTTGTGCACTAAAGGGTGTCCTCTGCCACTTGGGCCTAAAATTAGTTGATATCTGAAGACTGATGGGAATGTTGGATAATAGTATTTCTAACACCTAATTTACTGGAAACTATCTGGCTTTCTGAGAATAAGAGGAATAAACAGTTATCCCTGTGGTACTTCCTGCATCGCCCTCTTGTCTATGCCATTTCACATTTATGATGATGTATCTCAAATGACTGACTTTGGGGCTCCTCTGTCTGGTAGTTTGGACCTAAAACTCCATCTTAAATGGTTGAAAGGGCTTCCAAGTAGTAGTGGACATCATGTGTGAAAGGTCTAGAGTGGTATCTTCTTACACTGCTCATTCAACCTCCGATAAATCAGACTCAACAGGATTTCTTCGGTGTGTGCCTCACCATTTCTTGGCCAGAAGATGTTACCGGGCAAAGAGCGAGCACGCATAATCCCCAAAATGTCGAACTGTTCCTTTACCGCTGCTCTAGCTGGCTGTGTGTGTATGCAGATGTGTAAATTCAAATGACTCATTGATTATTTAAAGTGCAACATGACTTTGATGATTCAGGATGAGTATTGACACAGAAACCCAGCTGAGGTGTTAAATGTCACGTTGAGCATGTTGATTCTTTAAGAATTGCAGACCCAGACGTTTTAAATAAAGGATTTAACGGCAATTTTAGCCTGAAAATGTTTCATGATTGTATGTTTTCGTGAGGAGCTAATAAAGACACTGTAGCGTCACCAGCTGCCTGACTGTGTGGTCATTGACAGGACTTGGGTTAATTAGTCAATCTAGGCATATTTCGTTAAAACTGTATATTTTAACCAAACTCTTGAATTAGGTCTTTGTATAAGAGTACGTTTGACATGGTAATATGAGAGATGTTTCTTTGTCTGGGGATTTCAAAGCAATGTTTGTTTATCGGCTAAAGGTATCTTATCTCTTTTTTCAATAAAGACTATTTGATCAATGGATGACAAATGTGGAAAAAAAATCATAAAAAATGGTTTCTCCAAACCATAAGCTGTACAGTACTGAGGAATCAACCTGCAGATTGGTTGTTTTGATTTATTATTTCAGAGACCCGTTAAAAGCACTGATCCTGCATCAGTGACCTGTTGTCTAAACCCGTATTTGTCTGTTCTTCTGTTCATTTCGAAGAATAACACAAGGTTGTTACTAATCAGCAGGGTCCTGTGGTGAGGGGTCAGGGGTCAGCCTTTAATGTGACCTCTGACACATAATTAAATTGCCATCTTTAACCTCAGTTACAACCTGTCACAGAGCATTGGATTACATGCTGCAAATCACTCCACCAATCAATGACAGGAGGCCGGGGCAGAGGGAGGGGCCTGCTGCGCCCGGCCGCATCTGTACAGAGATTACCTTTAATGGAGTTGAACTGTACAGTGATCATGTTAGTGTAAAGCCTAATTAGATTGTGAATGACCTGCAGCAATAACACACACTCATCCTTGCAGGGAGAAGGAAAGTGCAGATAACGTATCAGGGAGCCACCCGCAATGTCCAGTCACATGATTTGTTTTCAATTTAGCTATTAGTTATGCAAATGTGCATGTTAAAGAAGATGCTCCAAAGCTGTGTCAAATGAAAGCTTCCCGTTGGTGTTACACAACCAACGTGAGGAAGATCTGCAGCTCTTGTTGCGACTGAGAGAGTTTCCTCACTGTCATGTCACAGGAAGGAAAAACACAAATAATACAATTCATTCTGGCTGAATTCCTTTTAGCTGCCTCAGTTTTAGGGTCTTGGTATTGTGCATGTTGGATCACTGATGCTCTAAATTGTCTTACTGGGACACTTGAATAACAGCATTTTTAATGAGACTAGTTGAACCTGTGCTTTTTCCTATTAGTCAACCCAATCCCCAGAAAAAATGTTCACCATTTCTGCAAAACCCACATGACTTTTCCGTGACGTGATGTTGCAAAGTTACGTTTCTTTACTCAGTTTTATCTTTTCCTTGTCACATTGTTGTGCTTGTGCTCTGGATGGGTTAAGGCATAAAAGCACTTGGTTAGAATTGCGAAAACGTCACGTTTTGGCGTACAATACCTGTTTTAGCACTACAGACAAAGCTGCAGATTATCGAACTTCCTGTCAAAATGATCAGTTTTTTGTCACCAGGGAAATATTCCCAAGGTATCCTTCAAAATATCCCCAAAGATTACAATTACCGAGACACAGTGGCCCCACATCAAAAAGGGAGGCTTTGTACTATGGGTTTTGGATCGTTATGCATGTAACAAAGTCATTTTATACCTCCTCGTTGAAGCACATTTGAAGATAAAATTGAAATGAAACGGGCGGAATCATCATTCTTATTCATTCTAGATCATGAAATGGGGATTGAATTGGTAGATTATAGTGAAAGTGTAATACTTCTCAATTTCCATGAGACCTGTCTGGACCGCCATCCCCCAAAAATGCACACACAAACACACACACACACACACACACACACACACAAAACAAAAAGTGAAAGTTCAGGATAAACTGGCTCAAAGTGTTTTCAGTTGTAAACAGATTAGCTGCAGCTCCTGGTTGTGGAATCATGACTGGGGGAGATTTATTGTGATCTGCAGGTTCGGGGCAGCCATGTGTTGATTTATTGATGGCACTTCCCTGCTAGCAGAGTTACCTGGGTTCTGTGGTCAGTAGACAAGGTTAAAGGGCTTTTGTTATGTCCAACGCAGCAGTATTTCCAGACAAACTGAGGACGATGGAGAGGTTTTTTTGTTTTTGTTTTTTTTTTGTCTTGCGGCTGATTGATAACGAAGATCTCTTCTGTGTTACACTCAATCGTGCTAGCGGAGCTTTACAATCGGAGCTGCCTTCCTCGTGCAGATTCCACACCAAAAGCTGCAGCCGGTGTTACAGAAATAAATGTGTCCCGAGACTCGAATGATCCTGAATGGCTATGCTGATTATGATTTAGGGGCTGCTGGTTTTGTTTCAAACTGTGCCTTGCTTTGTGGCTGGGGGCCCTGTGTTGTTTAAAGGGTTGTCGGGGTATAAATACTAAATTAATCATGCTTTGGCTCAACTTGCTAGCGAGTGAAATTTGCTTATGGAGGCCCATGAACACATAAAATATTAATGGCTTTACAGAGGGCTGGCATTGTAGCGATGGGGGCAAGGCGTGTGAAAGCACAGAGCAGTGTTTTTGGGCGCGGGGGGGTGGTCACTGTTCATGTGAGACCAGAAATACCTTATTTATATCTTCACCTGGAGTGGAAAAGTGACTTCGAACCAAATATTGTGTTACTGCACATTACCTTCCCATTAGGATGAATTTTGTAAGTATTATTCTACAAAATTGGTTAAGCGGTAATTGGCATAAATGGGCACGTAGCGATGTTTTTGTGTTGTGAAAATGAGGGGGTGATATTCAAATGAAGCTGAATAAATACATTAGAAGTGTGTAATGTTATGCATTCTCCTAGTTGTTGCGTATCCATATGACCGACTTCTTGAGCTCCCGGGGGCTTCTGAAAGAAACTACAATCATTTTTGGTGACAAGCAGCAAATCTCCAAGAAAACAAAAGTGAGACTTTGAACAAACGTATTCTATGTTCTGTTTTTTTATTTATTTATTTATTTTTGAGACACAAACTTTCAATTTCATCTTCCACGTCCAAAAAAAAAAACCGCTCGCTCCAAAAATCCACGCCATTTGTCTCCCTGACACAAATCAGAAAGTAAAGATTTGTATAATTGATGACAGGGATGCTGTAAACTTGTTAGCCCATATCTTCTGAGCTCACACAGAGCACATAAACATCCTCGGCCCGCTGAGGCACACAGGGCGGCGGGCAGAGCTCTCAGACACTCCAGCATGCCGCTCACATCTACACTGAAGACGACGTGAGCCACAGTCCATCCCATTGTCTTTCCACGAGGAGCCACTCAACAATTGTCAGGTAATGTGGTAAATGTGTCAATCAAATAAGACTTATGGGTTACACGGCGCCACCACACATGTGAAATTTTCTTCTGAGTCCGGTGGCACCACAGTAGGTAAATGAGACGGCAGGAGGGGGCATTTAACACTCCCACACTGAGACGGAGGGTATCTTTGGTGGCGGCGCAGGGGAAAAAGGCTTAAATGATAAACAGCAGATATTCTGCAAGCGCAAATCGGATTTCTCACAATTATCTCTGCGAGCCCGACAGGCACCAGGGGTGGGCCAGGAGCACTGAACTGGTGGACATTGATTGGGTTATTTGTCCTCTCTTATTCGAGGCTGAGGGATTGTGGGAGCTGGACTGAGGAGAGGCCTCTCTGCAGGTGTGAACCAACCCCTTACAGAAAGCAAAATCCCCTTTCCCTAAACACAGGGACTCAGATTCACTCGTGGTTAGAAGAAATCCAAGGAGAACTAGTTGTGAAGTACATATAAACCCATGTTAGCTGGGCATGCAGTGATGGTTTAAAATGAATAGGAGAGGCCTTTTATACAGTAGATGTTGTGATTTTATGACATCAAGATGGTTTTATGATTACAGGGTTAACCAGGTGAGACATCAGTACACACTCCCACTAAATTTGTCTTTAATTACATCTGGTTAATGCAATGTGCTCTTATTTTTGTTTCCAGCATCTTCTGTATTTAGAAAGTGATGGATCAAAATAATATATCCTCGGATAAAAGTCGTGCTCCGGTCACGTTCACATTGATACTCAACAATAAAATCATGCTATTTTCAAGACGTTGTTCTTCGTAATTAAGTAGTGTTTCAAACCAAGACTTTGGGGGCTTTGATAAATTTGATCACCCAAATTTCAACCAAGGATCAATATGGAGAACTTTTAACACACCTGGCACAGTTTACTGAGCAAAAGCTCTCCACATAGGTGCTTTTCAACTTTGTTTAATGTAAAAAAAAAAAAAAGTTTAGTTACTAAAATATCAGGTTATTGTTGCATTTCACTAACCCACAGGTAAAGGGGAGCTCAGGCTATTATGACAGACAACAACCATTATGAGTAAACAATGGATTTTAATACAGCAGCTTTTTGTTTGACACCAAATAAATACTGTTACAGTAAATATTAAAAAATAATGATAATTTTCATAGACACAAGCGTTGCTGCGCTGGATGACTGCTCCTGCAACAAAGAGAACACAAACATTAGTTATTGTTGTATTAGTATTTACATCAAATATGTGTCAGACCTTCGCAATTGAAGATTACCGTTAAGATGGGCAAAAGTTAGAACTCATTTTAGCAAAACTATAGTCAGCTTATGTCACAGTCTTACCTCGGCATCAGTTGTATACATTTGATTACCTTACCGATCCTTTACGAAAATAAAAAAAAAGTGTCTTGAGGTAGGAATTTTATAGGAAGTTTGCTCTCTTTAGGGGAGGAGGAAGTTTTTTGTTTTTTGAAATGGTCTTTTTTTTCAAACTCTTTTTGAAGTGTTCTTTTTTCACTGCCACAGCACTTTGTCTTTTTTTTTTCTCTCTTTTTTTGTTTGTTTTGGGCAGGATGTTTTCAGACCATTTCAATTCTTTATTTTTTTGTACAATCCCAAGTAAAGCCAAGAACTGAGAAGCCAAGCTTTCATACAAATCATTTAAACACAGACATAAAATATTTACATGTGAGCATTTAAACCAGTCAACTTAATACTACTCCGCAAATGCTACTGTCTGTTATTCAGTTAAATTACAACACAGGTTTTGTTTTCTTAAACGGACCGTTCAACCAGTGATCAGCTGTCAAGTGTCCTGACAAACTATTTGTGTATTGTCAACCAAAAAGAAAACCAAAAAAAATACATAACTAATTCTACATTAAGAGCATTAAAAAAATCACAACTGTTAAAATGAATCAAACTCACACTCGGTTGTTCTGCCAGTTAAACATTTGTGAAGGAGAAAAAAAAATGTCTAGCCAAAGAGAAAATGTGCCTTGTTCATTTATAAACAGGCATTGAAATCTTATAAATTTGCTGGATTGTTGCTCCTTTTCCAATGCTGAACATCGGGGAAGAGCGTCCGACTGATCTTCATCTGCGCCAGGAGCGAGGCTCGTTGTCATCCTCTTCCTCATCGTCATCCTGCAACAACGCATCGTCACTCAGTGACTCTTCTGGGTACTAATGGGAGAAGAAAATTGAGCTTAGTGACTTTATAGATGACAAAAGGGAACAAAACTCAACACATTCTATTTCAAGCTCAGCAACACTTTCACCATGTACTTAAATGTCTCAACAGACACTACATTCTCAGCTTGAGTATACCATGCTGCAGACAGACCAGATGCTTAATAAAAGTGGCCATGCAAGAGCCACCTGACGGCATGGTGAGAATTCTTTCTGTCGTGTGTAATGGCTCCCTCTTGTGTTTTCTTAATATAACACAACAGAAATTATAATAAGCTTATCTGAGAGGATATCTGAACAAAAATCATCCAAATGTCTCCACTGGTCCTTTTTTTCTTAAGCCTCATCATCTCATGTATGCAAAGAGAGAACTGTCTACAAACCTCATCGTCTTCTGGTTCTGCTTCATCAGCTTCTGTAGCACTGAGATTCATTACAGCCTTATGCCAGGCCAGGCGTAAGATCTGGTTGTTTAACCTTACTCCATGAATAGCCGCCTGACGGACAGTCAGAACACAAGAGGCAGGAGGAGAAAAAAACATGGTCAGAGGAGATTATGAAGTTTAAACAAATAGAACAATGGGCTTAAACAAAGTGTGGTATGGCTGGTAGGACTCACCTGTTCTGCCTCTGCTCTCGACTTGTAAGTGATGACTGCAGACAAGTTGTTTTCATCAATCTGGCAATCTTCAATCTCTCCATATTGCTTCAAAATTGTGAACACAAAACATGTTGGTCACTTTATAAAAACAAAAAAAATAAAAACACCTGTGCAAGTATTAGAACTTATCATATGCATCCTCTGTCATTAGTACCTAATGACCCAAAAAGATCTCAATTTAATTATCAAATAAGTTATTATGCTAAGGATGTGATGTGCCATTGTAGCATTTGTATCTACACAGGCTGGCCTGTGGTTGTGTGTGCACTGTGCAATTGTAACCACCAGAGGACACTGTTGATTGTTTCTGCTAAACTGAAAAATAGCACTAATCCAATGTTCTTGGTATTACTGTATAGAACATATCAATAATATTAGATGAGTTAAATTTAAGTCCAATCATTTTTTCTTAATCCTCATTTGTGTCATCACTTTTGTAGACACAGTAAAACTGCACATGGGATTTCTGGTCTGTGTTGATGTTTAGATTTGTATTCATTCAAAGTAAGATCTGAATTTATCTTCTCAACATTTAAGCTCGCAGCACCCTTTAACACAGTCCTCTGAACTGACACCTAAAAATGTCCTGTTGTCAACTGTGGATACTAAATCTAATTTTCAGTGAGTTTCAGTCTAACTTACAGCAAAGTGTGGCAGCAAATCTACACAGTCCGTTCCAATGAAACCAGAAATCTCCAGTGCTCTTGGTCGATGGTCCACGACTGCATGCACTGGCACACCTCTCCCCCGACCTCTGGAGCCCCTTCCCCGGGCTCTGAGAGCCCCGCGGCCCCGAGGGTGGACCCCTCGGCCTCGCCCAGGTGAGAGGATTCCCCTTTTAGCTGCCTGAGCAAACAAAAACAGGGATGAAAAGAAGTCAGACAGAGGACCAGTGATTGAACACATGATTAGAGTTCCTGAGATAATGCTTGAGATCATTTCAAGCTACGAGAGCACAATTGTCCTCAAGTGGCAGGTGTGTAAGTAGTATTTTAGCACTTGATTATAAGCTTCAGGATACGTTTTCATAATCAAGATCAAGTGATTACCTCAATTTGCAGCTGGGTATACTTGATCTTCAACGTTGCAGTGTCCTCTCCGGACTGAGTCTTCTTGTACAAGTCAAGCTCTGCATCCAGCAGTTCCTTCTGAGCCTGACCACAAAATAAACTCACATCAGGAAAGACGGCACTGCAGATCAATAGCAGTAAGTCAAAAGGCATCTGGCTAGGCCGAATGACAGAAAATCAAGTTGCATCTGATTTCGAGACAAATAAAGGCACATTTTCTGCAAGGTCAAAGGAACAAAAATTCAGAATCAAAGTTGTTTACAGAGGCAATGTAAACTGTAAGAATGTAATTCTGCATATAACATCTTGTTAGTTCGATGTCTGGGTGTCTGTGTACTGCATGGAAAACACTACCTGAGCCTTGCTCTTGGATGCACGTAGTGGGTTGCTGCTGCCTGAGATTCCCTTTATCTCCTCTTGTAGTTTGGTGATACTCTTTGTTAACATTCCCAAAGTTTCCATGATCTTGGCTTTATCCTCTGCCTTCATTGCTTTATTCTTCTCGAGTTTAGATATCAGGAGCTGGAGAGGACGGGGGCAGAAAAACAGAGAATCACAAGTTTGACTATTGTTTGTACTTGAATAACTCTAATCAAATAAACTGGATGGGAGACTGTAAGATTAATATGATTGTTGTGACAATATGGATGATTTCACTCTCAACAACAAGCTGTCTATTACAAGTTGACACATGTTCTTAGTGATGAGTAATGAGTCACAGAACCCACACAAAGCATTCAAACACTGTTGTTAAATCATCTGAACCAGAGAAGACTCCACAGACTGGCCCGGGGACTATGCATGTTGCTTAAGTGGTGAGTCACACTCTTTTATAACTCACACACTGACATTTAAATCAATTATTGAGAGGCTGTATCTGAATCTAAATGCAGAGCAGAAAAAGGGGCATTTGAATGTTTAAAAATCTTACCTTCTGTGTCTCGATGTGCTTTTCCAGTATTTCCTGCTTCTTCTTCCGCACATCCTGCTGTAGCCTTAGAGCTTCCTGTGGAGGAAATATGGATAATGATTAGGCACCGCCTTCTGTTCTTAGTACAAGAATCGGAGTTGCTTGTTCTTCCATTTTCCTTACCTGCTTCTTCTTCAGGGCTTCCTCTGAGGTTTTCTGGGCTGCCTTCAGTGCAGCAGGATTGTATACAGTCTTTGTGAGGCCCATGGATGTTGAAAACACCTGAAAAGGGGAGACAAATTAAAAAATAACAATTACACAATTTGAATGAGGGCGGATTCAAAACGGAAATCAGTAATCCTGAACAGTGAGTGAATGCTTACTTTTTCAACAGGAGCTGCTGGTTTGGCAGAGAAACCCAGACGGTCCTTCACTGACACTTTGGAAGGATTCTGCAGGAGGAGAAAATACATAATGTTTATACACACCTACTGCAGATATGGACAAGTGTACGTGAAAAAGCTCAGCCTCGACACCATCACATACCTGAGAGGCTACACTGGAGTCTTGGGAGGGCTCAGAGTTCGCAGAGAGCAGGGGTCCGAGGCGGTCTTTCACAGACTGCTTCAGAGACGTGGCTGAGGGCTGCTGAACAACAAAGACATTAATGACATTAAGTCTAGTGCATCTTAACACACCAACTGTCAGAAATCAACTCTGATGTTTAAATCTTCCAGTTTTCTTGCCATCCTGAATTTTAGGTGTATCTACATCTACTTTATTAACTGTCTTCTGACATTTGCTATAATAATTCACAAAACCCCTCATTGAATGACTGTAAATGGAGGCAGCATTGGCATTAATGCAACAGGTTTTTCCAAGTGACAAAAGTGAAAAGCAGAAGAGAACACAGATGTGGTGTGCCTTGCCCAGTTTTACAGATGATCAAAAACACCCTTGAAGCGGGGTGTTACATTTCAAACAGCAAAAATGACAGAGCAACAACAAAGCAAGCTGTGGCTGCACTGAATTATGCTCTATTCAATCTGATGACAGAAGAATCAATAACATCTCTGCCTCACCCAACAATGGATTTCTCAAATCAAAAGAAGACTGTTGGAAGCCCTAAAATTAAACATGACTATTAATGTAAAAAACTGTACTGAAGTTGGACTCAAAAATGTGTCTGTTTCTGGCACATGGTCACCATGTTGCCAGTCTTGATTAGTAAGAGCTCAGTAAATACTTGGAGCAAAATCACAGCAATAAAAGAATTATAATTAAGTGTAAAAAAAAGCTATTGTTTACTACCAGAACGTATCACTCTGCAACCAGTAGATGTGTTTAAATCTGCATTAGACATATCGATTAATGTGGTTAATTCATCAATGTCAGTAAATCTTCCTGACCCTGCAATGTAATGCAAACATGATGTTATTCACGTTTGGCCAGTTAATCACCAATTTAAGTTCAATACAGAAGCAAATTAGGGTTGATGTGATTCTCCCAATACACAATAGGATCACTCATTCTGGAAAGAATCCCATGAAATACACTTCAAGTGCTCCTTCCTTACAGATATTTAGTCTTACTGGGTAAGTTGATGCAAACACCGACAACTTTTTTTGCTAGTGTTGACAAAAAAAAATTATTCAAGAACCTAATGTTACGAATGACAGTTTTAAATTAACTTTTTACCATGATTGGTTGTGTCTGAGGCTGCTGCTGTGAGTGTGACTGGCCCTGGCCCTGCCCATCACTCCCATCGTCGCGATACCAGTGCACCCTGATGAAGCGGTTATTGAGGACAGCCTCTGTGCTTTGCATAGCCCGCTTGGCCTCGTCGGGCGAGGCAAACTGAATCAGTGCACCTTCTGGGTCATTCTGGTAGGCCACCTGTAAAGAAAAAAAACAGTGGTGATCCTAATTGAAATGTTCTTTTAAAGCTCCTTCAAGTTATGATTCTGGATTCACACATTGTTGTTCACATATTAGCGACCTATAGTCAAGGGTGCTCCGATTGATTGGGCACCGATCGTTATCGGCTGAAAAACATTGTATAAAGTTCGATCGGTGGTCTCTATAAAACCTGATCAGATAAATACAGGAGACAGTTTGTCTATGTGCTATGTCACAGCCACACACACACACATAGAAACACACACACTCTGCTGCTCACTGGCTGCTAACAGCTAACCAACTAACCAACTAAGTAACTAACTAGAGAAGACACGCTCTGTTGGAGTTTTAAGTAGTCTGTTTGATATACTTTTTGGAATTTTCTTTGTGATTAGTACATTTTCTGTCGTCCTGTGTGGAAGGACGAATTAACGCTGTTTGTTTCGAGCCTTACAGCATGGCAGCTAACAGCAACCAGAGCTAACAGCTTACAGCAGAGGAACAAAATGAGAATGAGAGTTTCTATTTGGAGGAACATAAAGTGTTTATCAGTGAACTGCAGTTTAATGTGACAACACAAATCGTTTAAACTAAATAAATGTACTGAGGTAGAATACTTATGCTAAGTACAGTTGACATGAGTTTGGAGTTACAAACACTTTACATCAGTGTACAATTTATCATCTGTCAGAGATGAATGTAACAAGATTCATATAGTGACCAGACGGTGGGGTGCTTCGGTGCACAAATACATCACTACATCACTACATCCATCCATCCATCCATCCATCCATCCATCCATCAGGACTGAGATGACTGAGACACAGAAAAATTCCCAAATTCCGGTTACTGAATTCTGTGTCCCATTTACTCACATCTATCCATCGATCGATATATATGATCGATCGATAGACCGATAGAGTGACTAAAATAACTTTAGATGACAATAAAGTAAAGAAACGTCCTTTTGATCATCCGTGATAGGTCTCAGCTGATACTGCTTCCAGCAATTGATGACTGGCCCATATTATCCAGATCAGAGCACCTCTACCTATGGTACTGCATAGTAACAACATACTTTATCCATTGCTAACCATCAAACCTGTGACTCATATGGACAGCACCACAAAGGGACTGACCTGTAGGTTGACGATGGTGCCAAACTTGCTGAAATGTTCATTGAGTTTGCTGATGTTGTTGAGCTCGGTGGGAATCTGCCGAACCAGCAGCTTGGCGTTAGGAAAGAATGGAGGTCTTTTGTGGTAGCCCTGGTGGTTGGGTTTGTTAAAGTTGGGTCTGAACAGCAGAGGAGAGAAATCATCAAGCAATTTAATGCGGATGCTCTCAAACATACCTCTGTCAAATGAGCTTTAACAGCCACTTTAAAGACAACATATTACTTTTAAATTGATACTGGTATTATAAGAAAAAGGCGTCTTACTTGTCAAACCAAGGTTTCTTGGGAGGAAGGCCTACATCGTGGGGCATTGATGGTCTTTTCCTAGAATCAGACTCCATCACGATCCTCATACTGTTGTTTGGAATCTTGTCTGGTAAGGGACAAACACTGACATGTCAGTTCTACAGCACACAGTTCAAAAAGATCACAGCTCTAGGGGAAAACTTCTAAACACTCAGCTGAATCACAATTACAGCAGCTTGTACTGACTACTACTGTTTGTAAAGCAGCAACAGGTCATCAAAATGGCCAAAGTACTCTGCATGTTAATGGTAGAAGGGGCAGGACAAGCACGTTTTTAGACAATCTGTTCAAAGCGTAGATTGTTCAGTTGATGCGAACAATACCTCTCTGCGGCTGGTCCACCTCCCCCATTGTGAGGCCAATCAGATTGGGTCTCTGGGCATTGACCCGGTGGCGGTAGATCGGCCTGGAGGTATTAGTGATGCTGGGAGCCTCAGGATTGTACACATCTGTCTCATAGTTGTCTGGTCAGGAGAGAGAGGATAATTTAACTCATAAAACTGAAAGGCAAGCTAGAGCAGCAGCAATCTATTGGTACAAAATCAAATCTGTAACTTAAAAAAAACCCACAGTCATTACCAGGGGGGAAGAGCGGCACTGATGCCTGGGGAAGAGAGGGGCGCATCCCAGAGGTGACAATGGTGGGAACAGAGCTGGTGATGGAATTGGGAGGAGCATCCATGCCTGACGGTTGCAGCGGAGGAAGCGGAGGAGGGGGACCTGTGTCAGACAGAGTGAAACAAAATCTTACATTCCAATTTAATTGACATTTGAAGGGCTGTCATGGTGATTACGCAAATCTGCTAGAGATCACGGTGTGCAGTATTTCGTTCTTCTTTCATTTGTGTTTTTAAATTGGGCTCCTTTAGTGAAATAATGGTGTCTTAGTTAATTCAGTGGTTCATCTTGGTATCTGCATTCACTAATCACCTGCACTCTCTCATCTCCTGCCTCCTGAGTCTGTCAGCCGTGGGACGAAAACTCCACAGCTGTGGTGAATTGGATTAATTAGCAGACCAGTCGTTGATTATGCAAAAAAAAAAAAAAAAACACTGTTGTTTTTTTCCAGTCGGGAGCACCACGGCAACTGAGCCTGAAGCTACATGATTAACTCCTGTGTGGCAATACAATTCAGAGCACAGCCTGGGACACTGTTGTGCTCTGAATTTCTGAGAGGGAATCCTTCTGTTACCCTCCTTAAAGCGTTTTTGTTGTGTCGAGTCTTTTCAGCCTGGCCATCCTTGAATGTAGATTTTGCATATGGCCTTGTCTAAAGTGGCTGGCTCTCACTTTTCATTTAGTTGAAAGCCAAGAGGTTCCAAAACTGGCTAAGTTACATTTGGTTTTGCAACCAGAGAAGCTTGCCATTATTTATATGTTAAAAAAGAGGTTGCTTGACATTAGCATGTTATTTAATTTATGCAGTCACATTTGTCACTCTTCCATATTGGTTTTCTGTAACTTCTATTTTCTCTTGTTACCATTCTGTCTGCCTATTCTGCTTGTTTAACATTGTGTTAAATGCTTTCACTGTAACTCACTTTTTTAAAAGTGCATATATTTTTTAATATTAATTAATATTAACATTAATTTTTAATGCATATATGTTTACTTAATCCTAAACTCATGTGGCATCAAAAAAAATTTATAATTTCAGAGTAATATCTAAATCCCTACCTGCAACAGGTGGAAGGCTGGGTGGGAGGGCGCCTGGTGGGGGCACAGGGGGCCGCAGGTTCACAGGTGGGGGGTTCATGAGCGGTGGGGGTGGTGGGAGACCTGGGGGTGGCGGTGCGTCTACACCTGGGATTGGTGGAGGTTGGAAGGGCAGCATACTGGGCAAATTCACATCCTCCACCACAACTGGGTCACTTCCATGGTCGAAAGGACACATGTCCCCTCTCATGCAGAAGCCCTTCTCTAGGAAAGGGATTAGACACATGTAGAACATCAAACACACAGAACCATAACAATAACACAATACCAGTCCACAAACAGGAAAAAAATATATTTAATCAACTTCCCTACCATCATAGTCACGACATCGTTTCCTCTGTTGAGGGGGAGGTCCCCGAATGAAAGGACCACGATCCACAGCGTGCTCAGGGCGAAAGTTTGACCAGCTCTCAGTGGTGTTGTTACTGTGATGATGGGTGGGGGCGATGACTGTAATGGTGCTGCTCAGTGTTGGCACAGGGAAGTGCGACGTGGTTGCAGTTGAGACCAGGGCTGCTGGGGTGTAGCCATCACCACTCTCTGACCTGTGATCGTGATCATACTTCAACTTCCCAGAGTCTCTCTCTGTGAAAACACAACAGCCAGGTTGAAGATTAAAATGAGTTTCATTATGGCAAGCAAACCTATGAGAACCTAAAAACTGTGTGTTCATAGTTTTTGACCTTAGTTGATCCATTGTAATTGTCATTGTTTATCTGTATCATCTACTTATGATCAGCCATCGCAGCTGCCATCACTGTTGGAATGAGTCATCTCCCAATGCTCAGCTCACTACAGGTCTCAAGTAAAAATGGGCTGCTTCTATACTGTATATCGTCAAATAAGGGAGAAAATAACCGGAGGATCAATCAATAATGATACTGGTTGAAACCCAAATACCTGTGATACGCTTTGTGTCGCTTCAGAAGCTTTTTGGTCAGTTGTAATCTGTCTGGACCCACAAATGTCAGCAAAATAACAGGGTCATAGTTCAAATGAATTGAACTTTGAGCACACTGCAAGATATTATGCAAGTCGTGTCTCAAAACCTGAGTTTTGGTGTCATTGCTCTCTCCAGCAATAGATAGTTTCAACTTGCAAAAAACAGATCCTACTGGTGAACATGTGAAGCACCTTAGGTCATTTCAAATCCGCCTTTCACTTCTTACCTCTACTCCTGCTTCTAGACCGAGTTCTGCTGTGGGATGGGCTCCTGCTGCGATCTCGATCCCGGTCTCTGTCCCTCTCTCTATCCCTGTCCCTCTCTCTGTCGCGGTCTCGGATGTGATCCTTGCTCCAACTCCGGCTGCGGCTACGACTGTAACTGCGGCTGCGACCTCTCCTGCGGTTGTAGCGATCACGGTATGAATCCCTCCTTGGTGGGTTGCGGTCATATTCCCTCTTCCGTGGACGATCGTCTCTCTTACGATCATCTCCTCTCCTGAAAAATTGGGTAAGCAAAAATGTGACAATTAGCAAGAAGGACAAACACACTGAAAGAGAAAATAGGAAACTTGTACTTGCACACACCTGCCATCTCTGCTGTAGCGAGAGCTTGATTGTGGAGGGCTGTGATTCACTCGTCGAGAAAACTTCTTCTCCCGCTCGTCATCCCGATTTGTCTGAACAAAGAAAAAGACATAACTATTAGAAAGATAGCCACTGGCATGATGTGCCCTCCACATTTATTGTCATCTTTAGATGCATGTGTGATGGACGTTATAAAAAGATTACCTCATCTTTCTTCGGCTCATCTTTTTCAGCCTTGGCCAGTGAGGATGCCTGCTCTGGCTGCGGGAGGTAGTTTTTGTTGTTAATGGCTTCAAACAGCCTATCCACAAATGGCTGGGTCTCTGAGAAAAGGCAGTAATGCATAGGTTAATACACAGACAAGTGACAGAACAGGCTGAATTACAGGTTTAGTAAGGAGGCTTGTGCAATACCACTTTAATGAAACATGTGGATTAATTACCTTTCTGAAGAAATACATCCAACTGGTCTATACACAGGGCTTTGAGTTCCTTCTCACTTTTGTCCTTCTTCACCAAAGCAACAACATACTTGGCAAGGGCAGAGGGGTCTGCGTCACAGCTGGAATTGAAGAGGGAATTAACATAAGACACATGAACAGAAAAATAAGTCATCATTTAAATAAACTGCGTTATCTGTAAGTGAACGATACTCTAGCAATTGTTACACTGTGTGTGTTTGTTTAAATTAGCATTAGCTTGAGTAACAGACTGACTCAAAGAGGCTAAAGGGGAGTTGAGAAAATAGTTGTGTCGCGACTAGCTATCGTTACTCACATAGGCTCGAGGGTATCAGACAGCCATGTTTTCAAGGCATCGAGGTTTTCAATTATCATTTTAAATCCAGCCGAGCTTTCCCTCCACCGCGGCCAGAGTTAACACTAGCTGGGGTGACGTTAATTATGCCCAAAAGGCTAGCGTTAGGACAGATAAACCGGTGAAACTAGCCACTTGTGGTCTTCGGCTAGGCTGCGAAGCTAAAGGCAACGTTAGCGAAACCGCCGCGTTAACGCTGCCCAGACTAGCCACGTTAGCATACGTCTTTCCAGGCCCCAAACGTGCAACACGATTCCTCTACTCTCGTGTCGTAGTTATGATGGAAATGCTGACGGAGCGAGTCTATCATTCAACAACGTTCAACCCACTAATTCTGACGACTGGAAATGACTTTATCCGTTAAATGTGAGGAGCATCCACGCTTCACTTGCTACTTTATCCCCTCTCACTAGCTAGCCATGCCATGGCAACTATTTACTTCCGCTTGTGCTCTCGTTGGCCAAATATCGCGAGAGGAAGTTTATGCTGTGTATTTTTAGCATTCTGTAAAGTCACACTCAGGATGTTTCTTGATTGTAGCTCCTTATGACTCAAGGCCAAATAATACACAGTGAGTGAAATATTTCGACTAAATCAGAGATACATGATTTTTATAGCATAGTATGATTACATTATGTGGATATATTACCTATTTAGACGTATTGTCCACCATTTTGTGCAAATTACCTTGTGATTTACATGACATACAGTATGCGGCATTGTTGGGCACCTTGGGAACTTAATAAGGAATTATATTTTTAAAAACCTTGGACACACACCATTGAGTCACTGGAATAATTCACTTATTGGTGACAACTCTCAAAAAAACTACTCAAAAGATTCATTCTATTGAGTTGTTCCTTGTTTTCATCCATTACTCTCTGTAGTATTTTTTTTTTAAATAAACTTCTGATTTGTGGACACAAAGATCTTGACAAAGACAACACAGGTAATGTTAAAATAATAATTAGATTTTTTTTTATTGTTTCCCAGTTTCACTGGAACTACAGTAAAAAGGTACAGAAAGACAAAAGAAATCAAGATAAATACAAAGATATAAAATGTTTCCATTTTCCTATAAGCAAACCAGTGTGATTCTTCATTATGACACAGTCCAGCAACTTGTCTCTTCCCCCTTGCACAAACTGTTCTGTAACATACATTAGCTCTCTCAATAAAATCGTAATGTCACCCATAATCTGACAATACTCCACACAAACAGCATATAATCCAAAAACTCAAGACTTTTTTGGATCCAAATATATCGTGCATAAAAAATAAAAATGCAAAGGGTGATCGGCTTTATATTTTAAAAAGCTTTTGTTCTTACAATTACATGTTTACATTTTAAAATACTATTGAACAGTTCCAGGGGTATATAGTACATGAATTAAAACATGTATCCTCTCGCCCCCAGTTTCCGAGTGCAGGGCCAATGTCTGACAAATTGTCACAGACCTGGGATTGTACTTACACGGACGTAATGTAGGTGCTGATCACAAACAAAACCCATTACGTGTTCACAATGTTATGTGTTAAGACATTGTATCTTGAAGTAAACATGTAATGCTGTGATCCTACTCTCTCACTGAAGTGCACAAACAAGTGATGGGGGGCAGAGTGGCTGAGACAGAGAAACTATTCACCCTGTTACATGACACCGTGCCATCAAAATGATTTGGAGGCTGTGATTTATGGTAAAACAAAAACCCCCCAAAAAACTGTTACATAATGTTTAAATGTTCTGTCCTGGTCTGATTAAAAACATGGTGATGCCAAGAAAAAACAAAAAAGAGCGACCTGCAACAAAATTTTGGTTTGCAATACAGTCTTAAAATAAAGCTCATTATATACATACTCAACCTCTTAAAACAGCTCATTTTCAGTACATTCATAGTTGCCCCTCAACATTCTTAGTGAATAACTCTCTCAAACATAGGGATGAAAACAGTTTGATTATGTATTAATGTGTGTGCACACATCATTATATACATGCATGCACATGATATGAAAATAATACATTTTGAGTACAAAGATTATAGTTCCATTCCACTTACTATTTTGAATAGAATGGATGGCAGGAGTACCAGTCCACACTGCAGTGGTTTTCACAAAGTACAAACAGTTAAGACATACAAGAACAGCCTTTATCTTTACATTTTCAATCCAGTACTATTTCTGTGTCCTCCTCACTGACGGGAGAAGCTGAGACACATTTCTTGCCTGAGTAAAACCTCAGCATCAGCTCACTATCGACAATCAAAGGTGTACTAAAAGCAGTGTATTTCTAAAAAAATAAAATAAAAAATGATAATAAATCAGCGCTTTAGACACATACAGTACATTAGTCCTTGTGGAGAAGAGTCAGTGTCTAAGTTTCCCTGTCGATGAACTGCAGGTGGATGGGGGCAGCAGGGCAGAGCAGGCCGTGGGTTTTGGCCTTGACATCATCAGTGAGAGGAGACATGCTGATGTGGAACTTTTGAATGAGCTGAGGAGCAAAGCCACAGAGAGGTCAGTCAGATTGTCAGACTCATGTTTACAGCAAGTATAATATTTAAACTAAAGATCTTATGGGGCACATCTAGGAACTGGTGCTTCCTCAAGGGTTGGGACATTCAGAAATATTCAGTGACTGTGAGCTATATGATGTGGGAGAAGGAGAAAGTGAGTCCCATGTTTTTGCACTTTGCACACGATGACTTTTAGGTACTCTACACCCTCAGACTAGAAAATACTACACTTATGACAATTTTTTTTAATCTTGTGCTGCAACCAGCATTCCCTTGAACACAGGAGTTTTAATCTCAATGGAGCCTATTCTGGTGAAATACATATATAATAAAAAAAAATATTTTGAGAGAGGATGACAACAATTGTAATGATAGCCTATTTTAGGTTTGCCAAGTTTGTCTCCAAAGCATTAAAAAGACAAACTTAAAGGGTCACTCCACCACATTTTATTTGTGGCTCCAGGGAAAGATGCATGCAACCGCCTTTTTAAATCTATATATTCTTCTTTCTTTTTGAAACGTGGTGCCTACATTACCCACAACGCAGCTTGGCCAGTGAGCAACATCCCTGGAAGCAATTTATCACATTATGTAGTTTCCTCTGGAAACAAAAGGCTTTAATCTAGTTTTTTTCCCCACATATGCGGTAGCATTCCCCCAAGCCCTGAAACACATTTTAGTGTGTAAAATTGGTTACCCTTTAAAGAGTATTTACTATGACCTCTGCAATGTTACATTGTAAAACTTTTTGTCTGTAATTTGTATTGCAGTCAGTGAAGCTGTATGCATTACAGACACAGAGAGAGAAAGAGAGACAACTTGTTTGAAGACAACTTTTAAATGTTCCTGCAGCCTACCCTTGTGAGAAGTAGATGCATTTCCAACTCTGCTATTCTCCGGCCAATACAGCTTCTGATGCCGTAGCCAAAGGGAATTGAGCCAAAGTTGTCAACACGATCTGCGGTATGTTTCCTTATCCAGCGCTCTGGTCGGAAGTCTAAAGCATCAGGGAAGTTCTCTTCCTCCAAAGATGTGGAGTAGTGACACAGGGCCAACTGAGTCTAACAGAGGGAATAAACAGAAAAAAGTGAGTTGGGTCATGAAAACAGCTGGACTATTGTACATGCATCTGTACGAGAGATGAGTAATGCAGGATCACGTTACATCTCGTTCCACTGTAATTATTTTTGGCCAACGCTAATGGTCACGCTTTCTCTTCAACACATGCACACACTGGAAGGCTCGCATCTCTTATGTCTTCATCAGTCTTACCCCTTTGGGGATGAAGTATCCGCCCACCACCAAGTCATCCTGGGTAATCCGTCCGTTGCCTGGGAGAACTGGAAAAAGCCTGCTCCCAGGGAGGGGCACACAGAGAGTGTTATTCAACAGCACTATACATTAGTCCATTACAAAGTTTCCATTTTAGATTATTGGACAAAGGGAAGCAACACACTGAGAAGGATTATGAACAAATTAAAAATACTCATGTGAACACGTATAGCAAAAGGTGACCTCTAATTTTAAAAGTCTGTTGCCGAATCGTTTCTAACATGACGAGGGACAGCAAATACAAAAACCTTCAAAAACACAATAGAACAGTTTAAAAATCCATGCAGCCCGCACCTCAGAGTCTCTTTGACCAACCCTCTGATGAGAGGCAGATGAGGTACATCATCGGCTGTCGCCACTGCTCCAGGTCCCAGAGTCCTCGTCACCTCTGCAAAGATTTGCTGCTGTATATGAGGGTGCTGCGCTAACAGATAGCAGGCCCACGAAAGAGTGAAGGATGTCTAGGAGAACAGAAAAGGGTATTAAAAAAAAAAAGACGTTTGGTATACTACTATTGTTCATGAGCTCATCTATTAAATCTGTTATGTAGCAGGTTTGACTGCAATACTAGCTGATATAAGAGTGGCTGTGATGTTGCGTAAGGGTTAGGAAACAGTGAGGGGCTTTGAGGGAGAGGGGGCCAATTCCACGTGCTGAGCAGACAAACAGACTGAAAAAAAAAGTCCACTCGACCAGCTGCACTCCCGGCCCTTTATCCCAAAAAGCACTGAGGTGTGCCACACATTTTGGAGCAGTGCAGTGTGCAGTTTACATCGAATGTAACCAGCATGCACAGAATTTAAAACAATCCAATAAATAAAAAAAAAAAAAAAAAAAAAAAAATCACAGAAATCAAATGGAATTTTAGGCCATTTCTCCCTCCCTCTATTTTTCAAATGTCCAATACATCATTACTCAAGCTTTTCCTCCTAAATCCTCTCCCACACATGTTGTGCCACCCTGATCATTTTCATTTCCTCTTTCCGTTATTGCAACCACCCTACGCTCTCATTACAGTTATCTCCCTGCTCTCAATTGTCCCAACTCTTCCTTCTTCTGACTCGCACGTCACTGACATTTCAAATTTCAATGACGTGGGCAGATGAGAAAAAAACGATATGAAAATCATCTTTCCCGTATCGATGCCCTGTCTTTACCGTACACATTGTTGCCCACCCCCACATCTCACTTCTCTTCCTGGCATCCTGTCTCTTTCCATCCAGCCCTCTTACCCCTGCTCTTCCTCCCACTTTGTCATCACCCTCTTCCCATCTAACCAACTTGCACCTAATCAACCCCAGCTGGGACAGATGCTGGCAACACCTCAGACAAAGCCAGAGGGGAGGAATCATATGACACAAGCTCATCCAAACACAGCTCTTAAAAGACTTAGGCCTCTCCCCGCTATCACCCCACGTCTTCTCTTCATTTCCTAACAACCATCGTACTCCCAACCCCAACCACCATCCCCCCCGCGTGACGCCAATTCCTCAATCTTCGCTGTTTCACGACAGCGTCCCTCTTCCTTGAGTGCACCCCCTTTATTCTCCCCCTCGTCTCACCTCTGCCCAGTCTGTGCTATAACTCTGGCTGTGGCTAACGTGTCTTGACAGCTCTTGTGTGTGCTGAGTAAAGGCAAATGCACCAAGGGGTCAGGTAATGGCTCAGCTAAGTCCACCCCCTGCCGAGACGTGGCCGTTGCAACAAGTTCAACAAAAACACACACACCCTTTCATCCCGTAGCCCCCAGATCAGAACAAAACACTCTGCAAACACAATTCTCATTAATCTGACAGTACCCCAAACAAATTAGGCAGTAGCTATGCACATGTGCACTCAGTGCGCAGACAGATGCAAATGCACACACATATGTACCCAATGAGTCTCACAGAGTTGAAAAATCATTCTCATGGGTAAAGAACTTGTTTTTTTGGTTTCAAGGTTTAATTCAAAAATATCTTTAATTTTCTGACTGAATTGTGTCCTGTGGAGGTGTCTGATGACTCAGTGGGCTGAGGCGCCAACCAT
This sequence comes from Acanthopagrus latus, assembly GCF_904848185.1. Classification (NCBI taxonomy): domain Eukaryota; kingdom Metazoa; phylum Chordata; class Actinopteri; order Spariformes; family Sparidae; genus Acanthopagrus; species Acanthopagrus latus. The sequence continues at coordinate 15,599,347 of NC_051042.1, read as the reverse complement.
GCAAAACTAACATCCTGGATCCAGCTCTGACCCAGGACCTTTCTCATATGTCAAAACCTTGCTCCTACCCAGTGTTTCCCCACTTCTGTAAATTTCTGCCAATTAAAAAGAAGGCACAAAACTCTCCCAGAAATGATACTTCACTGACATGAGATCAACAGTCTTAATCATTCACCAGTGCCATCTAATTAAGTTCTGATGTGGCAACACGTGAACACACAACACAGATGTCTCGCAGAGGAAAAAAAAAAAAAAGAAGAAGACAAAAGCCCCCCTGTGTAGATCTAACAGACAGAGACAAATGACAAGAAACTAAATCCGAGCGAGAACAAGTTTGTCAGTGGGACACCGTGTAACCCCCCGATTCACTGCTCTGACCTGACGCTGGCACAGCTACACAGGCACAGATATGGCGCCAGAAACCCAACCCTTGAAACTCAACACTGACTCACACACACAAAGACAGAGACGCACACATTCGCCTCCCAACCCCTGCACTTCTGGCTAAAGCCATAGTCACTGCATCTCTACACTCCTCAAATTTTTCTCTGCATATCCTTTAAAGCTTCTGCATAAACACATACACACACGCGCACACACACACACACACACACAACACACACCGTGTCGACCCCGGCCAGTAGCATCTCCGTTACGTTGGCGTAGATCTCCTCTACGCTCATCTCCCTGGTAACGAGCATGTGTGTGAGCAGCCCTCCCTGCACCTCCTCTCCCCGCTCCAGCTGGGACTTGATCTCCGCAAGCCTCTTATCAACGTGAATGCGGCCTGCGATCGGATAAAAGATGGAGAAGGTGGGATGAATAGGAAAGAGGGGGAGTGGGGAGGTGAGGGATGGTAGTGAGGGAAATGAAAGTTATGTAACAGAGGAACCCCACACTGCCACAGCCCCCATGGTAAAGCAATGGAGATTTACATGCAAATCAACATTCCTTTCTATTGACGCCAGTCTGTTTGTCCAAAAAATTAAAAAAAAAGGTGCAGACCTCAACTTTTACTTATTTATATTTCACAAAGCCCTACAGAACTAGTATCATCTAATATGTTTACAACACGGACACAATCTAGTACAGATCTAACATGATACTTTACTTTTTTGGATAATACAAAAAAAAGGACAAAAAAGGATGAATAAACTTCACACTTTAAGATTCAAAGCCCTCGTTGCCACTGGAAAATGGAAAATCTTACAGGGGCATTACATTGCGCCGCACCCTGTGAACATATTTGTATAACGTCTTTTGGGGCTCTGGAGGAGCTTTGTCAAGTCTGAAAAGATAACTCTTGATGTTGGCTTTAGTTATATCGGCTTCTGCTTGGATACCACAAGTACTTAACAAAGACTCCACGGCATCAAGTGTTTTTGGACCTGTCAGAATACATCTCTGTCCTCTGCCAAGACTTCCATTTTTTAAATGTTTCCTTTGCCTCCAGCTTTTTGGAGGTGCAGCACTAAACTTCTGGGATACCCTATTATTATGAATGTACTCAGGGTAATGTAGGCAGACAGTTGAAATCGGTCACTGAAACAACAATATGTAAGACTTGGCCACTTGTCGATTTCATACTAAAAACAAACGGGGTGCCATATCAACAGAGTAATCGCTAACTGCTTCCAACTGTAGCTGTCATAGACCATAATCATAGGGCCACCCTGTTCCTCTGACTTCACATCAGGGATGTTGTAGTGCTGTGTTCCTGGTTGCAATTCCTATAAAGTAGGGAGTCTGACAAGTTGTTATAATTTCACTGCTTTCTGGTTGATCAGCAACTGAAAATATGATGGGTAGTTAAAATCCTGAAGTACATCTGGCCATATTTCAAGATAAAACAATATTTATATATATAATATATTTGATAGCAAAACAGCTAGTGTTAGCATTCAGCCACTTCCTAGCTGACATTACTGTTTGATACATGTCACACAACATGAGGGGAAAGGCGTATGTTTGATGTATATCAAACATACATTTTCGACACATGTATCTGAAGGTGTAACTAAAATTGAGATATAATTGAAACGGAAATGTTAGCTAGGAAGTGGCTGAATACTAACGTTAGCTAACGGGTACTTTCCATCATTTCTTCAGTTGACTTGCAATTTGGAGCACAAGCAGCATAACATTATCCCATCACAGGAAAATGGCTACCATGTGAAGATGGTCTATTAGATAGTTAGCTCAGTTTGGAATTCATCTAGTGGCACAAATTGGGCATGTTGGTGTTTACACAGCTAGCACAGGAGCTAGTATGGTTATGGAGTTAGCATAACTTCAGGAGACAGCCCTACAGCACAATACATAGACATCATAACCTCAAAACTGTCACTTCTAACCAGTCTGTTAGTAATTTAAGTTAATGTTTGAATGTTTTCAACTAAAATTCTTACACATAGCACCTTTAAATCTACATGAGCTGACTAGAGTGCTTTACAAACAAAGGCAAATTAAAGTAAGATCATCAGAACAGACAGAATAAAGATCATGCATATACCCAGAGTTCAGTTTGAGGTAGTATAAAAACTAGTAACACAGCTATTATGAAGGCTTATTTATCTATCACAAGTTAAGTATGACTGAAGCCAAAGAAAAGAAGTGGGTCTTGAGGTGTACAACTCAATAGAGGGGGCAGATCTGACGTATGGGGGCAGTTTGCTCCACGGACTGGGGCACCTAGAGCTTCATAAGCTTTGGACCACTTACTGAATTTGAAGAGGCCGTCCCAGGAGAGACAGAACTCCTCCCACGGTTTGGGGATGATAGGTCGGAGCCACTTGGGGATCGCCCCGGCGTACATGGTCGTCTTGAAGGAGCTGAACATGAGGTGCAGCGCACTGATGTAGTCTTGGGTTTCCTGGGGAATGTGGTTTTCCAAACAGCCTAGTCGGCACTCGTACAAAATGGCCGCTACACCTGTGAAGACGAACACGATGACGAGGAAAAGGGAAGACGAAGTTTCATGCTTTTCTACGCATTTGGAAAGCATTCAAAAGGATTCCTGTCCCATCACTGGATACATCAGTAGTTTGTGCTTTTGAGCATTAGCGCCTTGGCAGCTTGAGCAGTTGTTAATTGTCAGGACGTGACGAGCTTCATCATGAGGAATGCCTACATTTTAGATGATTAAAAAGTACTTTTCTTATTCCTGACAACTTTCTCTCTGCTATTACTTGTACATCTGCACTCTTCTTTTCAAATCCACCATGTCGACTTTGAATTGCTTCACAGACAACATTTACCAACCTTCCATGGCATATTTGAAGAAGAGGTCATTCACATTGAAGACAGTCGCGCCGTCAGAGTGCTCGGTGCGCAGGATGCAAATTTTCTTTATCAGGTCATCTACCACCTCGTTCACGTCATCGGAGAAGACGGCGACGTCACGCGGGCGCATGATGAGCTGCCTGAGCACGCTGCGCATCTTCAACCAATCCTCTCCCTCTCTGGAAAAAAAAAACAGGAAATGGGAGACAAGGTGAACTTCAGGCATTCTCGTGAACTGTCTTATAACAACATAGCACATTCACAGACATAGCTGTGCATCTGTTAAGAGCTGCAATTACTGATACCAGAAGTTTAAAGATAGAAGAGCAGAGTTTAGAGGAGTATAGAGCATGCACGCTAGACATGTGCTGATCCTGGAAATGTATCCCACAGAAGCTTTGCACTGTGCCCATCTGTATATGTGGTAACTGAAGTGATAATCCCGTCAACTCTCAAGTCAATACTGCTTGTCCAGACTCAAAGGTTAAAAAGGGGGACTCACGCTGAGATGAGTCCGGTGGAACGGCCTCTCATGTCTCTGTACTCCTTCCAGGACTCCATGTTGGCTCTCTGAGGGGCCACACCCTCGGCCCTGAGGACTTCCGCCACCAGATCACGGTCAGCAACCGACACCACCAGCTGGGGCCCGAAACGGGATTTGAAAATTTTGCCATACATCTGCCTGTGCTTCATCTGTAAAAGGCAGTAGGGACATCAGTAAATAAATTGTCGTACGCATTTCTTGTTTGACTAACTTCACCTTATGAGGCAACATTGTGACTTTTTCACCTTAAATAACCCCTTTAAAATCAATGTTAATGGTACAGTGTCTCGTAACAGGGTGAATGGTGTCTCTGTCTCAGCCACTTGTTTCTGCACTGTGTCACTCCAGTGAGCGGGTAGGATCACAGCGTCGCAGACAAGTTTTCAACACATCACACAACATTGTTATGACGTAATGAGTTTTGTTTAAAGTCAGCACTTACATTACTTCTGAGGAGCTGCTACAGACCTGGGATTTGGATTTATGGCAGTGGTGTTGCACTGCGAAACTGTGGGGCGTGCCAGATGGCACAAAAAGGAAATTCCTGCATAATGTTGCTTTTGACTGGCATATTATATTAGAAATCTACAGGGTAATGTGGAACATTTTGGCTATTAGGATCAGATATGTAAATGTATTCCAACAATTTACTAAAGAATTGATTTTATTGTATCTAACTAGTGCAGAAATAATACTTGTGTTGAATAGAGTGGTATTGTATGCCAGCCAGCCAAACCGCACAGCAATAATGGCATGATTTAAAATCTTCAATTACCCACCATCCAAATATAGGCCTATGTGTTGAATTGTGTAGTGTTGATTAAGTAAAAGTGGATTATCTATATTTGAATGGAAAATGGTGCTGTTCAAACAGCTGTTACTAAATAAACCCCTGCTGAGGAAGAATGCTGATGTGCCATCTGCATTTGATCTGATCTTATCCTCTGTCCTGACTTCTTAAGTACTCAAGTCACACAAAAATGTGTTAAGACACTTTCCAATCCTATCACTTGGATTTATCTCCAGATTAAATTAAGAAATTTCTCAAATGAAACATGAAAAAAAAAATGAAACAAAAGGTATGTGTGTACTCTACTTTTAGAATTCAGTACACTGGTTTGGAAATAAAGAATATTCACACACATTAAAGGAATAAATGGAGATGTGTGATGATATAATATGTCTCATTATCAGATTCTGTCAAGTCTCCAGACAAGATCAGCAACAGGACCAATCAGAGGGTAACGACACAGGCACTCGTGTGTCGTGTTTTGTCATGTGGATTGACACCTCACTTCGTTCCTTGGAGTGGAAAAGTGACGGGCGGCCAAACGCCTGGTGCGCTTTTACGCAACGGTCCGTGCCATTTTACGCATAGGTGGCAAATTTGGCAGACTCTTCGCCACTGGTTGGAAACAAAGAGATGATTTCAAGCTGGAGGCCGTCGTTACCTGAATTTCGTGAATTCTGCTGAACCCGTCTCTCCAGAAGAACTCGATCAAGTTGGATAAGGTGCTGGGACCAGGCATCTCCTTCAGGGTCTTGACTGTTGCTTTCTCGCCGACATCCGCCGGCGCGATCAGTCTCTCAGCCATGGATTCCTCTCCAGCCGCGGAGATCCCTAAAGCCTCGCTGGCTGCTGACTTGTGTAAGGCGCGTAAAATGGAGAACAGCTGCCTGTTTGGCCGGTCGCCTTGAAAATTCCTCCAACATGCTGTCGTAAATTTATTCAGGATTGCCATTGTGTAGATATCTATCGGGGTTTTTTTTTTTCTTCTTCTTCCGAGAGCAAAAAGCGGTGTATGATGAGTCTGTATGATGATTGAGTCTCCCGCAATGTCGACGGGCAGCAGAGTTCACATCTGCAAAATGCACGTTCCTGGCACGTGCAGAGACGCAGTCCTCCGTGTGTGGTAATGTAATGTCAGATGGGATTGTGTTGTGGGACGCTTTTTAAATAGTTGCTTGTACAACCTCTGAAGTGGAAGAGGATTGGATGTTCGCCTCAAAAGAAGGGAGGGATAACTCTGTATTCGGTTGTGGGCGTTTCCCCCCAACCACACACACACACACACACACACACAAAAGCTGCGGGATCCATCCTGTCGTTGCAAAAGGAGTGGATCACAACGTGCCAAAACGCAGTTACATCACACCAATCAATCAGCCTGAGACACACACACACACACACACACACACACACACACACACACACACACACACACACACACACACACACACACTGAATTAACCTTAAAGTGATTAAAGTCACATGAAACCACAGTGCATAGTATACACTGATCATAAAACAAAAAAAGGAGAATCTCTCCCACAGCCTGGCTTGTGTAAGCACAGGCACAAATCATCAGCTGTTTAAACCTACACATGTAAGAGCGCACTGGTCTGTTAATGTTTAGCTGATATATTTAAGGAGATGCTGACAACACTGTGGAAATAGAACAGTTATCCAAGGCTGGAGCTCATTTACACGGGCCACATTTCTCCTGAACATGAGAGGTGATTAAAACTTTCCCAAAGATAAATGGAATGCCGGGGCGAGATGGCAGCTCAGCTAATGTAAAATATTTGCACATTAGTCTTGTCTCTGTCTCAGGAAGTATTCATGCTGATAAGAACTTGGGCTGATTCTCTCTCTGTTGAACTTCTCAAACTTTTGCAGATCTCGAGGTGGAGGGTTTGGACCCTCAGCTCATCACTGCTTTTGAACTTTATCGGCTTTCTGACATATCAAAACTGAGCTAGAACGGTATCACGAAGATCTCATGAACCATGCGTCAGTTAGGATATGCGTCGCCATACTAGATCTCCCAATGCCCTCTGTGTACATTTTGATAAATGTACTTCACTGGGATTGAACATCCTCTCACTCTTCTCACCTCGGTGGACACGTGAGTTCAGATCTACTCATCGCCCCCTCCGAGCCAGTAAGCCTCAAGTCTCCAGGGGACACATAACAAGGATTAACAAGAGGGGATTGTGCCCTGGGGTCTGCTGAAGGGTGGCTGGGCAGAGGTGGGTATTTTCCCACACTCACTACATTGGCAGCTAGCACAAGGCATCCGGCTGTAGATGTTGTTTTCTTGGCAAGTAATTACCAAGCAAAGAAGGTAGAGCCCCCCCCCCCAAACCCCTTTCCCCTCTGTGGCCCCGGCTTTTACTCGTGCCAAGTCCAAAAAAGGCTCAATGTTTCCCTTCTTTCAGTTTTCAAGGGAGAGGAATCTTGCAGCTGCACTTTGCTTACTAGAACAAATGAAAAGAAATGTGTGTACAGCGGAAGAAAATGTGATGCGTAGCCTTCATTTGATGGTAGGAACAACAGTTATTTATGTGTTTTGATAGTTTTACTGTAAAAAAAAAAAAACACGCGTCCAACACGCGTCCTCGCTTTTCCATCTCAGACACAGTTGTCAGTGAAGCAACTGCTGGCAGTACATAGGACACCTTATTCCTCTGAGAGCTGATCATTAGCTACTTCAAGGGCTCACCTATCTGACGGTCATACTCCAGTACCCATCCTCCGCACGGACATTTGTGGCTGAAATGCACTCCAAATAGCATTTTGAAGCCTTCATGTTTTGTGGAATTTATTTGAATTTCATAAACAAAAGACAATTGGCTATGATCAGACAGCCAGAAAAATGACAAGCTTAGAAGCAACATTGTTTTTCCTTTTTTTTTTTTTTTAAACAGCTGTCAACACTTTGCAGAGAGTTTGCATTTCACCTGCAAATGTCATGCATGTAGGTGTTTGAGGAAACTGGAGCTGACACGCACACATTTACCACATGGAGCCCTGCGGGAATCGTACGCTTAACCAAATGAGGAGGTCATTTCAGCCTCTTCATCAGAAAAGCAATGTACAGTGCATCGTCAGTAGTTTCAGATGATATTCAGTGCCCGATGATTTCAAGGCTTTACTCTGTTCTCCAGGACAAAAACCGGACTATCCGAACATGCTGCTTGTGACTTGCTCCTTAGCTTTCTTTAACTTCATCCTATTGCCGCCTTGTAGCTGAGTTAAGTTTCCAGTCAGCGCGTCTACTTTCTGAAGCGCTTGAAGAGCGGATGAACGCCCTTTGCTTGTGTGGCCGCTTTGCTGCCTCGACTCTGATATTCCATGTAGACGGTGTCGTCTGCACCCGACATGGAGCTCATGGTGCCTGTTCGCCTTGAGAACTGTTAAGGAGACAGAGAAAAAAAATGCGGGAATATTTCAACATGCCATAGCACCACAGCAGTCATGCAGAGGATTTGAATCCGTGCTTGGTGCATGTGCTCACCTGTGGTCTCCCGCCCAGCTCTCCCGCCACCACTTCCTCCTCGGCATCCAGATCGGAAGCAGCTAGGACCTTCTGAAGCAGCTGCTGCTGGTCCTCTCTGCAGGAGAACATCAGGTCCTCTTCCTCCATACCTGCCAACTTTGTGATGACCTGTGAGGAAGAACATGACAAGTAAGAAACGGTGATTGTAAATAGAACAGGAACGAGGTGATCGAGGATGAAACACAACGTTTCCGCATCCATAAACATTTTCCTATTTGTCCGGAAGGATTTATCACAGATACATTTTAAGGGTAACTCCATCAATCTTCCATGTTTAAAACGTGTTTACAGGTCTTGGCAGTACTACCCACAATGCAACTTAGCCAATGAGTGAGATCACTGTAGACGATTCCTCAGATTAAACGCAGCTTCCTCTGGAGCCATAAAATGCTTTAAACTACCTTTTCACATATGCAGTCGTACTCCACAAGACCTGTAAACATATTTTTCACAGTTAGCCTTTAAGTAAGCCTTTAGAGTATAAAGTATCGACAACAGAGTTAACCATTTCTGTGACTAAAAGATGCTCTTTCTCAAACCAGAGCATTTTCTAGTTCATTCTTTGTTTTGTCCCTGTAAACCTGCCAGAATGACTCTAAGATTTCAGTCTTGGCTCGTCTTGGCCAGCCTCACACTACACAGTGCCTGCCAGACCGGATCGGATGAAACCAAACACATTTAAAAGCATCTAACATCAGGCTCCAACTAGGCTGGGGCAAGTGTATCCACAACAGAAACGGAAACAAAGGAAATCCAACATTCAAAATCTGATACTGTACTTAAATCAGGCTGTTCAAAACAGAAATAAATCTTCAGATTCTGTGCCTAACGTCACTTCTGTATGAATCCTTCTGGTGTTCAAAGAGGGGTGAAATTAGCGGTGCACTGTTGTGAGGACACAGAAATAACGTGAATTGAGACGCTGTAGAGGGTTAACACACCTTAAAGCTGTATCCCTGATCCACCAGGAACCTCTGCCTCTTGGTGGAGTAAGCCATCTCCTGAGTGTCCTGGGACACCAGTGAATAGAAGTATGCATTGTACTCCTCTGCTACCATCCCTAAACAAACGCACAGATGTGGTGAGAAAAACTTTATTTATGGTCATGACAGTTATGTCAGTTTGTGTGACGTGAATCAACAACTTTAAAAAAATAATAAATAAAAAACATTTTTGCAAAACAACCTTTTTTGGCTCGTAAGACTCTGCCAAGCCTCTGGGCCTCCTGTCTGCGTGATCCACCATGGGAGGAGATTTGGATCAGGACGTTGGCTTCTGGCAAGTCAAATGAAGTGTCTCCAACCTGTTCGGCACGGGAGACATGGTATGAATTAAAATACTTGAAATATCACCACTTCATCACTGTGTCTGCACGCATTTGCCGTTTTAAGAAAAGGTAAACATGTTTCAGGTTTTCTCTTACAAAAAGATCTAAATCTCTGAAGGTGAAAATTGGCCTTTCGAACCTTTCATCATACTTACATGAAGAAATAACAAAAATATAGGCACAGAATGTTTATCATGGTTAGTTAGCCATCTAGAAACTCTGGGTCTGCCCCCCATCGGCCATAAGAACATGTTGCATGGTGGCTGAATAAATCCGTATTATATACACACAATCCATTCCAGATTGATCGGTTTACCTTGGAGATGAAAATGGTGTTGATCTTGGGGTTGTGTTTGAAGTTCTGCAAAATCTGCATACGCTCCCCCTGAGAGGTCGGACCGTAGATGTACGGCCTTGGGAGGAAATTAAGAACAGAATTAAAAAGCATGAAGAAATCTCATCTCAACAGGCAATTTACGGAAACATTCAAAGCGCCGCTCTTGTTCGTGAATAATTTACTTGTTGAGGCGGATGGCGTATTCCTTCAAGGCAAACACGTTGTCAGCAAAGACGATGATCTTGTCGTTACGCCGCTCGTGAAAGCGAATGAGAAACTGGCAAGCACGGAACTTGTTGGGGTTCATCGTGTACAGCAGGATGCGCTTCTTCGTCTTGATGGCCACGTACTCTCTGTAAAACTCCGGAGACATCGGGCACCACACCTGAAGAAACAGACACAGGGGGTACATTGTTCAGATGGCTTTATCGATGTGGATCATGCTCCCTTGGTAATTCAGTCTCCTGTCATCATGGCAGTAATAAGAACAATTTATGCAGGAGTAAAAGTGGTAGTTCAAGGCTTAACAGTACAGATGTAGTGCACTTCATTATAGTAGTTAAATATGTGAGACATGAGCCCAATTTATTCAATGATTACAAAGTCTGCATGCACCACGATGACACAAGACAGCTCTACATCAATCATGTATGTCTGCAAGAAGAAGAGCACACATAAACCACGTAATTCATTAAAAATATTACGTTTACATTCCTTTATCTTAATTGCTCTTGTATTTCTACAAGACTCACTTCTGCACACTGGACTTTGGCGATGTAGCCGTTGTTCTGCAACTCCATCCAGTTGGCCTCGTACAGCTTTGGCCCGATTAGGAAGTTGAGGTCCACAATCTTGTCATCTTCCCTGACCAGTGTGGCAGTGAGCCCCAGCTTGCAGTGCGCCTGGACGATGGTCAGAACACGACGGAACATCTTGGCTACAGATTAAACGCAGGGTTAATATGTAAGCATTTTGTTACCAAATTATGCATACACATCCCACTGTGTCCCAAAACATTATTTCAAAAATATTCTTGGCATGAGAAAGTTACACTGAGAGTGCGATGTACTGTAACAGCTCACCGGGGATAGTGTGCACCTCATCCAGGATAATGAGTCCCCACTCCTGGCTCCGCATCCACTCCATGACCCTCTCAGCCTCCCAGGAGCGCTTGGTGGTGTGGCCCAGCATAGAGTAGGTGCTGATGGCCACAGAACAGCCGATGGGCTTGTCCTTGGCGTCGGAGGTGAAGCGGCAGATCTGGGAGTCGTCGATAGTGGACCACATCTTGAACTGAGACTTCCACTGCTCCACTGACACCGAGGAGTTACCCAACACCAGGCAGCGTTTACGCACCGTGCACGCCGCCGTCACACCCACCAGAGATTTGCCAGCTCCTGGAAAGCAAAGGGGAGATAAAATAATTGAAACGTACAGAAACATTCAAAAGAGTTAGTAATAGGCCGGGTTGCTGTCATATTAATATAAAAATAGAGTACATCCTTTTTTCATAAGGGCTAAGCAAATACTTGTTGAACACTTTACACCATACATCATTTCATATACAAGCGCTACCATTTTCCCATTTCTGGTTTGTGTTTTTATTCAGATGAAATGCTCTGCTGGTGTCTTTTCTGTTTCGGCACTCAGTGTTACAATCTAGCTGTCTCACCGCAGGGCAGCACAATGACCCCGGAGCGAGCGCGTCCATTTCCAAACATCTTGCGCAGACTCTTTTCCTGGTAGGGCCGCAGCACAGCAGTGGGCTTCAGGTCTATGTTGATGTCGGGGTTGACCGTGTCGTTGCGAAAGTCGTACTCTGCCAGGAGGGGGTACTCCAGCTGAATGCAGCGCTTCTGCAGCTCTTCAATCATCTCCTACTCCAGATCAGAGAAGAAAACAGTTCAGAGTAGTGCACGGTCATATGATTTCATGTTTTTTATGAATGGCACTTAATTTGAAATAAAACCACGATAAAACACTATCATCTTGTAGTAATACAATTGCAAGTAGAGAGCCAGATATTAGAGCTTCACAACATTTAAGAAAAAAAAAAAGATTAAAGTAATGGATACTGCTACATTCATTTCAAGAGAAACAGGAAGTCAGTTTGAAAAACGGTCAGCTGTAATAATGTCTTTTAGGGTCAAACAGCACAGACTGAAGAAGAAATCAGATGACTACCTGGCGGATCTCAAAGGACACAGTCTGAGTCTCTTCCTCCTCCTCCTCCTCTTTATCCATCTGTTCATAGTAGCTGAAGATGTCATCCGGAACTTGCTGGGCCGACGTCTGCTCATCGGCCGGCTGCTGTGAGGTAGAAGTACCTCCCTTATCCTGAACAGACTTTGAGATCTGTCAGAAAGAGACACACGGCGACATCTGTCAATGTATGATTAAGGCAAACTACAAAACCATTGCCAAAACTTGACTGGCATTGTTTTTCAATTGCTTTTCAATAATTTACTAAAAGACTGATTACTGATATGACTGTTCACTCCCTACATCAGACATCCTTCCTCATTTCACCAATAGTATTTGTCTTTTTTAAATGTGTGCATGATGACAGTTTCAAGAGTAGCTGCCCACAGGTCCAAAACCCTGGTTGTGCTGCCACCTAGCTGCAGCTGCATGAACTGTCTCAGACCTGCGAAGTACAGCACACAGCACTGCACTGTAGTGCAACACTACACCACACATGAGCAATATCAGTCTTTGTCAGAAGTGTAGCAGACATTTCTAACCATCCAGAGGTCTCATGAACAACAAATTTAATCCCAAAAAGATTTACAGTGGTGTTTGTAGTAACTTAAAACCGTCATTAACACAATGACGTGGCAGTAAGTTTAGTCTTTTTGTACCTGGGCTACAGCGGTAACAATTAGTCAGTGATTGGTTGATCAATTTCCAGCTATTTTGATAGCTGATAAGTTGATTTGTCACTTTTCATGCAAACATGTTAAACATTAGCAGGTCTCAGCAGAGTCTTTTGGGGTTTGGGGAAGTTGTACGGCTGGGAAAACTTGAGTTAGCATGTCTTTTACATTTACAGACTAAACAATTAATGGATTAATCATAAAAATAATCACCAAATAAATCAATGATATCTGCTGATTATAGTAACTGTCAAACGCAGCCCTAAAGTGTATCCCTAGCCAACACTGGGTGATAAACACAAACATGTAGCAGATTAAAACATGTTTAAATTAAGAAATTATTTATATGTTATTCTACATATTGGTAAAGTTTATTTCATATAGCACCTTCGTCCTTCGATCATAGTGTATTTATATTATAATTTTTATTGAAATGATAAAACTGTATGGGGGTAGATAAGGTGTTGTATTGCATACCGCAGACTTGCTGTGGATGACTTCAGTAATAAGCTCTGTGTCTGCCCCGTCTGCAGTGCGGAGACGACATTCACGGATCACATTGTCCTGCAGAAGCCGCTGGATCACATCAGGGAAGGCGCTCTCAACAAAATACCTGAGGGTAATTAAGTAGCACGGTTCAGGAGGAGCACTGCGCCGAAGGGATCATTCATGATGCAAAGACAGAAGGAATGCTTGTTGAAATGTCTTTACCTGTTGTGCTTGAGCACCAGCTTGACTTTGCCGTAGCTCACTGTGCAGAGCTGAAAGGAATTGAAAGCAGGGATTAAACAACCACATTTTGCATACATGACATCAAAAACATGTTCTTTGTGTCCTCTCTTCCCTCAAACCACCAGAACGTCTCTCATTCAGACCTGAATGAACTGCACGATCCCATCAGGTACAGATGTCTTGCTGAGTTTCTGCAGATACTCCACAATGTCAGAGGTCTGCAGCCCCACACTGACAGCTGCATACAGGGAATAGGCTGTCAGCTTGTACTCGTGGACATGGTTAGGCCTGCACACTGGCTCCGCGATGGCCACCAAGAAATCCTGGGCGTACTTATACACTGGTGAGAAGGCTTCGAGAAAGATGTGCCCATCTGGGGCCTGGAGGGGAGGAAAATGACAAAAAAAAGAGATAAAAATGTACAAATAAAATGTGTAAAATTGCAGGAAGGGGAGCAAAATATTTTGTAAACTGCCTGTATGAAGACAGCAACAATCCAAACATGTCTTACCACCCAGAGGGGGCGTGACGAGTGATCATTCTTCAGCAGCATCTGGGCACGGTAGTCTTTGGCTCCGTACTCATCCAGCTTTGTACTGGACTCATCCACTTGTTTTCCTGCAGCAGCCGGGATGGCTTCCTGAGACTCACTGCCCCCCGCCTCTTCTTCATCATCTTCTTCCTCATAGAAGCGCTTTTTGGACTTCTTATCTGTAGCCAGACAGTATGGGTCAAAAACATCCATGGTAACAGGGTGGAAATACAAGTGAAGTATTTGTAGATTCTCACATTCCAAAACAATATCATGATGTTTATTTTTCTCATCTTAAAACCAGTTACGTTGTTTGATAAAGGACATATTTCCGTGAAAAAGTTATAGGGTTTGTGGCTTATTCATGCTTTTCTAAATATAATTTACCGTTCTAGGCTGCAGTTAATTCTTCACAGTTAGGTGGATATCAGTGACATCCATATGAAGCCCATCGTTGAGCCTCGCATGTATTATGTCCTCATTTGAACATAGTGATGATACAAGAGGTAGCCACAAAGTACAGCAAGACATACATCTCAATATATTACCGTGAGAAACCACTTCACTATCTATCTGCCATCTTTGATCATCAAATGAGGCGTCCAAAGACAAGTGTGTTCAACAATATACAACAGAGAGATGTGAGTTTCAGTTAGCACTTCTCCCTCAACATCATCATCTGCCGACTCGCCACACAGTTAGCTAACAGCTAGCAGACGATAGCTTTGGTTGGGCTGTAACGTTAGCAACTCACCTCGATCGCCTCTGTCCTTTTTGCCCATTTCACAATGTTTGGTTTTATACGTCCAACATGCCAGTTATATCCTCACAACCAGTTTGTTGTACTCTGAAGCGAGGCTGCGTAGTGCGACGTGAAGGTGGCACCGCCGGTACCCGTGTCCAGTACTTCCGGCCCCAGACTTCAAAATAAAAAATAATACAAAAAAAGTACTTTAAAGCACTGACGTGATAAAAAATAAAAATTAGATAATGATGATAATGATGATACCACTACTACTACCACTACTACTACTACCACTACTACAACTACTACTACTACTACTAGTAATAATAATAATAATGATAAAATAGTAATAATAATTATATTATTATTATTATTATTATTATTATTATTATTATTATTATTGTCGTTGTTGTTATTATGGGACACTTCAATTCATGAAAATATCTTTGTTTTACCTAATGTCTAAGAAAAAAAACGAATACATGCCTTTTTATTTCAGTCTATGGTACACACATAAAAGTTAAAGACATTACAAATAAAGACAATATTCACCATTTATAGCGAAAACGATATATAGACTACTCGTTAGCATATGAAACACCAGACATCGTACTCGTGGCTGCATGTCGAAGAGCAGTACACGAGGACAGTCGCTGTAGCAGCTGTCACATAATATTTACTGTGCTTTTATTCTTGCAGCGGGACAGCTTACGTCTGTTGTCAGCGCTGCTAACTTAAGCTAGTTTTATAAAAGATGCTAAAGCCTGTTGTTTACTTCCGGGGTGAAAGTTCGAAAACGTCTGTCGGGTTTCCTCTAGTTTATGGGGCAGTCTTTTTTTTAAATTGCTTTGAGAGCGTGCTTGACTATTTAACATAATGTCGTCCGATAAACTAATCGGACCTGCCTTACCACCGAGGTTCAGACAGGAGGAGAGCGATGAAGACTCTGATAGTGATAACGGGTGTAAGTGTCAGACAAAATACAGTTTACAGTGCAATGTAAATCAACAGTATTAATCTTTTTAATACTAATATTATAGGTTGCTTTTCCCGTGGTGGTTCATGTTCTTCCGTCTCTCAACCTGTTGTAGTCTCGGGCCCTGCTTTGCCTCCCGGTTACAAACGGGGGGAACCGTCGAGCTCCTCGGATCAGAGTGAACCGGAGGTGGCGGTGAAAAGAGCGAAAACAAGGCACACAGATGCGGACAGATCTACAGAAAAGTAGGTTTAATGAAGACTGAAAAAAGGACAGAAATAAACGTCTCAACAAACAAAACAGTAACAGTTCACTTTTGAATAGAGTTGAGAGCACTAAAGAGGAAGAAGATGATGGTTTCTTTGGACCAGCCCTGCCACCAGGATTCAAGAAACAACAGAATTCACCAGAAAGGTGAGCAATCAAATACTATGATGCATCCCAGTAAATTATGATGAGTGTAAATAGTTAGTTTGTTAATCATGGAAGTTGTAACTCCCTGGTGTTCTCTTAGGCCACCTGTACTGGGACCAGCTTTGCCTCCTGGATTTCGCAGAGCAGCACATGAAAACGACGATGATGATGGTGAAGAAGGAGAGGACATCCCAGGGCCTGCCCTACCCCCAGGCTACCAGGCCGAGCCCTCCAGCAGCGAGGGAGAGGATGAGGACCTGATCGGACCCATGCCGTCCGGAGGGCCCGTCCAAGACTCTGTGGCTCTGGACTTCGAGCGCAGAGCACGAAGGATGAAAGAGAAGCTGACAGGAGACGTGAGTCCTTCACTCTTCCTGCTCCTCTTTTGTGCCTTTTTAAAGTTGTCCACTTCTGCTAGCTGAATATGTTCCCTTGTGTATATCTGTGTAAACAGGACACCCCTGAGGTGCTCACCAGAGAAACGTGGATGACCGAGCTCCCACCAGAACTGCAGCACATTGGCTTGGGGGCTCGAACTTTCAAGAAGAAGTCAGGTCCGGAAAACAAGGATCGCTCTATGTGGACAGATACACCAGCAGACAGGGAGCGCAAGATCAGGGTAATCAATTCAAAATGACTAATGTCTATTTACTTAATATTGTCAGTTCTTTTCAGCCATTACTTTCCTGTATTTTATGGATCTTTCTTTGACCAATAGGAACGCCTTGAGGGAAAGAAGAAAGGTGAGGTGGAGAAAGATGATGGCCCACGACTCTCCAGAAAGGAGTTGGAAATGGCAGAGAAAGTGTCAAAATATAATGTAAGTGTCATTACGTTATCTTTTCTTTCTCCTCAATGTCCCAACACATAATTTAAGCCAGATGTAATGTACATTTTAGAAGCCTTCATATTAAACTCAGCTCTAAAACGATCTCTGTCCTCTCCCTGCCACCAGGAGACGAAACGTGCCGAGTCTCTGATGACTTTGCACACAAAGACGATGAAGGAAAAAGCAAAAGAGAAGGCTGACAAACCAGTGGAGAGGAGACCATTCGACCGAGATGAAGACCTGCAAGTGAATCGCTTTGATGAAGCACAGAAGCAGCGGCTGCTGAAGAAATCTCAGGAACTGAACACACGGTTCTCCCACAGCAAGGAGAAGATGTTCCTGTAACACTTGTCAGAATGTCAGAAATGTGTTGCTTCCAGTTACAGTCTGGCTGGGGATATTTTCATTCAGGGGTTGTACAATATGGACTATGTTTGTGTGGATAGTTGTGTTACACAAATGGAGATTTCTTTTCTTTTTGATTGTCTATAAGGTAAGGTAAACTGGACTTAATGTCACTGGCTGGGCAAATGTTTGAGCTTGTATTTTTTCGGGAAGCACTCTCAAGCCTGACGACATAGACGCATATATTCAAATAAATTCAATATTTTTTCCTACATTGGTATGCAGTTTGTCAGGTTATCTTTTGAAAACTGTAAAATTAGCAGTTGAATTTAATTCACTAGATTTTAATCTTGTTGGACTGATGTCGGTTGGCAGTCAGTTTTTGATAAACAGGGTTACTGTTATGCTGGATTGTTCAGTTCTGCATGAGATCATCTCCTTTTTTAATATAGCTCAAGTTCTGAGAAATATTTAACAAGCCTGTGAAAGTACAACCCTTCATTCTTATTCATTAAGCTCTAATATTGTTTTATATATGAGTGGCTTTGTAGAGCGAAACAAAACCTAATTACCCTTCGGCCCACCAAATCAATTAAAAAAAGTATCAGTATCTCAATGTTCAGCCGTGCTAGTGATGTGGCCGTTTATACATTTGTCATTGATTTATTTGTTTTTATTCATCAAACCTTTTACAGTTTGCTGTAAAATGCATTGTTATGCTGCATTATCATGTTCCTTTGCAATCTTTCATGTGTCTGCTTCTGACAGTGTTTTTAAAAAGTTGATTAAACTTTGTTTTTTTTCATATATTTGTTACTGTTTTGCACATACATTCTTGTATAAGAGAGTATTGGTTACATGTTGGCAAGAAACTCAAAGCGCGCAGTTGATATGGACCTTCAGGATCGCCGTACTGTCGTATTTCTTTCACGCATGCGTGTGGCGGTTGTGTTGATAAGCTAGGAGAAGCATCATTTTAAAACATGTCAGAAAAAGGAGAAGTGGATTTAACTGGTGCCAAGCAGAACACGGGCGTGTGGCTTGTAAAGGTGCGTATATGGCCTTTTTGGTAACACCAGTTCATGGGCTATAGGGACAGTTATTCATTTAAACAGCGAAGGCTAATATTAATGTAGCTTAGCATTAGCCTCTACAATGAAAGATGCCTTGCGTTGAGCTAACGTTGGCTAACTTTATGTTAGCTTGACAAGTTAAACTGGTCTTAACTACCCATCGTGTATTTATTATTTATGCACTACACTGCAATTCTTCTATTATTTTAAATGCAGGTAATTCAACCAAAGTAAGCAAAAGGTGGTCAAAGTTAAAGCCTGTTAGCAGGGGAAACGATCGGTGCGCCCTGGAGGGAGATGCACTTTGTATGGAGATATGTTCGGCAACTCAATGGACAGAATAAGTAACTTTGCACAGTCCATCATGTAGCTGACAAAGCATTTTGTAGAGTGAAATACAGTTTTAGTTAACGTCACGTTTTCGCCCAAATTTGAAGAAATGTAATTTATTTGCTCATTATATTTATGTCATAGCCACAATGACTTGTGTGAGAAAGTAGCCCAAGTAAAAATATACCCATGTTTCTTCATGTAGGTGCCCAAATACCTCTCTCAACAATGGGCAAAAGCGACTGGAAGAGGAGAGGTCGGGAAACTCCGAATCTGCAAGTATGTGAAGCAACTGATCATCAATTAAATAGAGGCTAGCCTGCGTAGTTTATGGCATTTTAGTTTAATCTACGTGTTGTCACAGCATTTGAATATACGCTTGGAAGTTGAAGAGGGAAGGGCACATTTTGTGTGTGCTGATTAAAGGCTATGCTAGGAGTGTTTTGTTGTTATACTTGCACTAATACAGTTATTCTCGACAATCAATTGATTCTAATTTTGCTCATCATTTTTATTTCTCAGGAAGGGAAACCAAGGAAAAGCAGAGGTAAGTGATAATGAAAGAAGTTGCTCAGTGAAATGATTGTGTGAAAGTTAATCATATTGTGATTATTTTGACAGATATTGTGACTGCTAAATGATTATTGACTAGTAAGAATGATATCTTTTGCATCACTGATTTAATTCAACTTATCAAAGTATCAAAATCATGAAGATGTGACATTTATTCTGTAAAGCAAGATTTGTTGGCTGGAGCATCTATAGCCCCACAGTACTTAATTATAATCCTTCATTTTATCCTTATCATACATTTGCAGCTACTATTTTATTGGAAATAGCACTTACCTATATTGCAATAATGAAATATTTTATTTAGATTCATTACACACCCCAGGAGATTGTTGGAATTATGCCATGCCTTTTATGATAGCCATTCTTTTGTTATATAAGAATGCCTATTTATAGCTCTGAAAGAAAAAAAAAAAGTGGTCTTAAACATCAGTTTTCTTTTCACATAATTATGTGATAGATTAGGTAGGTTATCTCATCTTTTGTTTCAGAGCATCCACAACAATTGAGTTTATGTGTACCTGTCTGTACCTATATTACTGTACTGGATTTGTGATAATGACAGAATAAGATTAAAATCTGGAAAGGGGCTGAAAAGATTAAATGTAAACGTTGCTGCTCCTTACAGGTGTCTTTCACTTTGAACGAAGAGCTGACTGTGATAGAGGGTATAGAAGATAAGACGGTGTCCGCACCTCGCGAGCACCCCTTCACCATGCAGTCAGTGGGCGGTCAGACGCTGGCGGTCTTCACTGAGAACTCATCAGGTGAGTTGCTGTTTTCATGTGCTGTGTGTCTGATTCCAACACCTCAGCTGCAAGACGAGGTGCTCGTGACAAACCACAAATTCATTTATACGTTTTCTGTGACGTGAAATATCTGTTTGTGTTTGAGCCAAGAGGTAAGTTCTGTGTGGTCAGGTGGCTGAGGCACCCATCCTGCTGCTCTTTGTACCGCTTGCTCTTCGCGCACAGTCTTTTTTTGCCTGCCCTGCTTCTCTCTGTGTGTTGTGAACTCTAAACAGAGTGTGAGGTTGTCCACAGTCCTAACAGAATACATATGAGAAATGTACTGTTCACAGTGGATAAGTGACACTCAGTGGCACACAGAGGAGAGCCGGTCTGTTGGAAATTGTTTTCATCCAGTCTGATCTGTGTTTCTGTCTCTACGTATATGGGAATTTTTGTTTCAGTGTTTGAGCTTCTGTCAGTCATTTCCTTGTGGTTTGACCTTATCGGTCCACTGCCAATCACCTCAGCAGATTGGGCATCTGATCAGGCGCAATGGCCCGATTTGGGATTCTTTTAACATAGAGTAGATCAATATCAACACAAATCTTCACTGAATTTGTTGTTGATTTAATTTTTGCATGTGTTTTCTTCGGTTTGGTTTGAATTTCACCAGCCTTGTCTGCCCTCTGTGATGTAGGTGTTTTGTTGCTATGGGTGCTGGTGAGCTTTTGCTGCTGTCCTTATTTATACGGGACACCGACTTGTGTGTGCGTGTTTTAGGGCTGCACATTTGAATTGTTGTTTTTGCTTGTTTTCTTATTTTTATATGCATTTAAAAGGGATTACTTGACATCGACTCATTCCTTAATGGAGGGCTTGGCCAAGAAGGCAGCTGATAAGAAAAAAAAGTTGTACATAATACAACATCGCAACTAGGCCACAATTGACCAAATACATGATTTGATTTTACTTTTGAGTTTAAGGTTCCAGCTTGATTTCATTTGATCTGATAAAAAATAAAAATCAGCACTGGCACCATTTTTGATTACCAATTAATTTAATTAAAGTTTGTAAAGATCAATAGATCAATTTACATTTTCAGATTTGTTAAACAGATATGCTACATGGTATCAAGTGTGATATAACCACTATAAATGTATTGACTATGTGGCACACGAAGACCATGTGGTCAAAATGTTATGATTTAAAATGGACATTTCATCATTTTATGGGGCTGTAAAACATAAAAACAAATGTAAGATTAAGTCGATGGCAGAGAACAGTTTGAGTTTCTACACCTGCAGAAACCCACCAAGACAAGAATTTCTAATCCTGGTGGGTGTTACGCAGCATGTGTCTAGCAGCGGGACTTTGGCGTTTGTGCAGCCCTCTCTGGTGGGATAGGGCATCTGTGTTCGCTTATTTTAAGGGCATGCTTGCTTTGCTCATACGCACGCGTGTCGTCACATTTTGCCGAGCGGCTCTGTGTGATCAAACGTTTTCGTATGCGACTAAACCCTGGGTGTGGTTCTCACTGTTCGATCCCCTCCTCCCTTCGTCTTCCATCCCCTGTATTTTCATGTTCACCATCCCTCCCTCCCTTCCTGTAGGCCAATCAGAAGAGAGATCTGATGGCACCAGCTCAGGGTCTGGGGCGGGGGCAGGTCCAGGTGAGTCCTCCGTTTCGCCAGCAGGTGACAAAGTTGCACTCTTCAGACATACTGAGTGTCTGTTATTTTTATTAATAAATAGTGTTTGTAGTGCCACAGTAGTAACCCACATACATGCTTTGGAAAATGCGTGTATTGGTATCAAAACTGTGGACACCTTGTGCCCATGCAGCGCCCAGTTTTGACCTGACGCAGCTCACAGGACTTTTCTGTTTTTGAGCACAATTATATCCTTATGGAGCTTCTGCTCCCTTGGCTTGGAGGAGAGTGCTCCCTGCTCGTGGTGGTTGTAATATCAGTCCAGCTGTGACATTGTGTTGGCAAAAATAATTAATATTTGACTGCTCTAAATGTTAGTTTAGATCTACTATACAATACATTAGCAAGCTTCCTCAAAACAACATGTAAATAGGCTGTAATCAAGTGCCACTTTTAAGATTTGCTGATGATTTGGATGTTTGTTTTTTTTCTTTTCTTCTTTTACTTGCTTAGTTTTTACAAAACTAATATGTACAGAATCACTCATTCACATGATTTTCTTTTTGATGGGTGAAACTAATAAAGCTGTTTATGTATCCAAATGCCCAGCAGCCTAAAAAGGGCTTCACATAATGCATATGAAGCAGTCCAAAAGCTTTTTTTTAATGCTATTTGCTAAAATGTTGATGAAATATTTGTTTCATTAAAGAGCTCTATAGAATTTTGCATGAACCTTTTAGTTCTGGCTCAAACATTTTTACTAAAACCTACCATCATTTTCTTGTCCAATAAAGGATAATTGCACTGTACTGGAATGTTTTTGGTAGAAATGCGTTGACTGAACTGGAGTCAATCATGGGAGGAATAGTAGTAATAGTAAACACTCTGTTGTGGAGTTTGAGAAACTGACTCTGGATGGCTCTAACGTCTTAGCGCCCAGGCTCAACTAGTTTCACGTCACTTGGAAAATTAACTGTTTGATTGTATTTTTTTTTTCTCTACAAACTGACTCACTCGTAGTGTATTCTTTCATCACTTCTCTTTTACACACATGCAACAGGTCAACCTTCACTGTCTATGAAGTAAAGATGCACATTAAAATGGCACTGTGACACATGGACTTCATTTGAGATATTAATTAACACCTTTATTTTTCAGATAAAATAGCCTTGGAGGGAGTGGTAGTACAGAGAGCAGAGTGCAGGCCTGCTGTCAGTGAGAGCTACATGAGGCTGAAGAGGTGAGTACTTCCAAAATAGTGTGTCAGGAACCTGAACCTTCAGTCAGTTTGCAATGTTAGACTAATGAACATTGATGATCATTTTAAAGGGAATGGGGCGGCTGTAGCTCAGCGGGTAGAGCAGGTCGACTAGTGAACGGAAGGTCACTGGTTCAAATCCCAGCTCCGGGCAGGGCTGGGCTGCATGTCTAAGTGTCCTCCAGCAAGATACTGAACCCCACATTGCTCACTAGTGAGGGCCCTGCAATGATCTGGCGACTCATCCAGGGAGTACCCTGCCCTCGCCCTGAGACAAGGCTGGGATTGGCTCCAGCAGCAACACCCCGCAACCCCATGGAAAGGGATAAGCGGTTCGGACAATGACATGACATTTTAAAGGGAATTCTGGTATTTTTAATCTTATATTTCAATAAATACAGGCCCCAGAATTTCCCCTTTCATTCTAACTTATTGTGCAAGGAGGTCTGGAATTGTATGTGGATGTACATTACTTATGTCATTGCTTCATGTATGTTGCATGTTTGCTCTTAATCATGTCCACGCATTGGGGTAAACTCGATTAGTTGAAAAATGGAATCCCCTGTATAATACAGTATACATTATAGCCTTTGCTGTGATTTGAATCATTCAAATTACAAAGTCTGACACTTTTAAAATTCTAATTTAAGCTGGGTTAGGGTTAAATTCGTATTACAATTTATTACATCAAACTGGTGTTTCTATTTCTTGTATTTTTTCAGGGTTAGGGTTACTGTACACACTGTCATATTGTTGTTGTCAATTAAAATCATTATCATTTTCCAACAGGTTACAAATTGAAGAGTCCTCCAAGCCAGTCAGGCTCTCACAACAGTTGCAAAGTCCTGTCACTAACAACTACAAACCTGTGGCCAACCATACGTACAATGTAAGAAATAAATCTTATACTGTTTCTTTCATTATTTTTTAGTCACATAGCCAGCACACACAACACAGTTTATTGACACTGGACAAGTATTCTCAGTATAATGAAAAGCCTATGGATATATTTTTGCGAGTTTATGACCAGTTACTACAAATCATGTATTCTTAATATTCCTGTAACATTTACTGCTCATACAAAACTAGAAGAAGAAAAACCCTACTGCATTCTTCAGAAAATGGTCGTCAGTTATAAGCTACATGATGTGCAAAGCCACTGGTACTGTTCTGTAATGTGTAGGTCTCTATGTGATACAGAATCTGTTTTCTGTTTGCTTTTTTGTTGCAGCTTGAGTATGAGAGGAAAAAGAAGGAGGAGGGCAAGAGAGCAAGAGCTGACAAACAGCAGGTGTTGGACATGTTGTTTTCTGCTTTTGAGAAGCACCAGTACTACAACATCAAAGACCTGGTGGATATCACCAAACAGCCTGTGGTAAGACTGGAGGGCAAAATGGGGGCTGTTAATGCCGACTGATTTCAAACAACACCACTGGCCACTATTCAGTGCAGAATATTCTTCGTTAATATAGCTTTCAGTCAAACAGAACGGGAGCTCTGAGAGTTATTAATTTCTTCTAATTTGAATTTTTTCCTCTTCCAGATTTATTTGAAGGAAATCTTGCGTGATATCGGCATTTACAACGTGAAGGGAACACACAAGAACACCTGGGAGCTCAGGCCAGAATACCGACATTACCAGGCCGAGGAAAAGACTGACGAATAGTTTCTCCTAAGGCGGATCCACCACCATTTGTTTTGGCGGTGAAGCCTTCTCAGACCAGGCCTTGGTTGGACCTTGAAGCTCTCTCCTGAATTCTGTACATCAGGTCTCAAAACACACAAGTGTATGTTTAGTTTTACAGGGAGATGTTGTGTGTTTTTACTTTGTATGAAGAAGAAGAGGCACTGGGAAACAAATGGGCTCTTCCTGATGTGGTTTGTCACAGCTCCCGCACTCCCTCCAAGGAAAACCAGCCTGTATTTTGAATTAACTCGGTCAGAGGCAAGGGAGGTAGCACTCTGGTTCTTAGCATAGAAGTATGTTTTAATATGTTTGACAAGTATTTCCAGAAGAAAGGGGCTTTATGTTTAAGTGATGCACCTAAAGACCACAAA
Source organism: Acanthopagrus latus (assembly GCF_904848185.1). Taxonomy (NCBI): domain Eukaryota; kingdom Metazoa; phylum Chordata; class Actinopteri; order Spariformes; family Sparidae; genus Acanthopagrus; species Acanthopagrus latus. The sequence continues at coordinate 15,574,396 of NC_051042.1, read as the reverse complement.
GGATTTGACACAGGTAATGGCCCTCACCACTAATTTGATATGTGCAGAGAAAGTTTTTTTTTCTAGATATTTTATAATCTGACATCTGAGTCTGTGATGCTTTTTTTTTTTTAAGAAAACAAAAAAAAACCATATCTGCTCATGTCTCTACTCTTGTCTTGGGAAACAAATTTAGCCAGAATTTATGTTGACAAAACCATTGCTGTCATCCTGTCTTTGCATTTGCCCATTTTCACTGTAAATTTTAATGTCTTATGTAATGTTTCAATAAAAAGAAAATTGAATTTTTACTAGAACAGCATCACAGTACACCTCTGCAGTTGTGTTAATCACAATCAATGAAAACAATGTACTAACCAACAGCTATTACATATTTTTCCTAAAGTTCAGTTTTTATTTGAATGAAATTCTGAGTTTACATTGTTCTAATCTGACTTGGCATTCGTTTTTAAATTGGCTATCAATGACAATGCATAAACACTTGAATTTGCTAAATGCCTCAAACCTCTGTTCACTATTGAAATCTACTGTTCAGAGCAGAGAGCATTTGATACCACAGAATAAAATTCTGATTAATCTGCCAATATTCTTGCAATGATCCCTCATTTGCAGTTTGCCACTTGTGCCAAATGTCATGTAAGGACATTTTTCACTTTAAACTGTCTAAAATGATAGTGCACTGACAAGAGTTCAGCAGATCTGACAATATGCCAAACAGGCCTATCTTAGTCAGGTCCATTTAAAGTATGGAAGAGTAGCTGAAAGTACAGTTTGCTCACTCTGCTTATGTTGACTGCAAGACTGCCATGCATTGATTCAAGACCAACATTATGCAAAAAGATAGAATAAATTCACAACTGCATCAGATGGAGTTTAAAGGTTTGTTTAAAATATGTTACATGTGTAGCATAAGGAACTGTACAACTGTGCAGACAGATTTAAAAAAAAAAAAAATGATTGCCAGTGATCAGATATGGCAAACTGAATGCAAATGTTGGAGTTTGGTTTGGCATCAGGGGAAGAGAAGATGTTCCACTTGTCCAGATCTCCATCAGGGCTTTACATTGTCTCACTTATTTGCTGCAAGAAAATGGAAAAAACTATTAAGGATGCACCATAGCATATGAATCACAAAAACAGTAATTCTGCAACAAGCAGTTTAGCCTCCAGATCATAAGATAACTTGTAAATGTCAAAATGCTTTAATAAGCTGCTTGCGCTATTTACGTCATTCATGCACTGTTTTTGATGCAAGAGAAGGAATACATTTAAAAATTTTGTGGGTGATGAAAAAAAAAAAAATCTCCACAGGTCACACTAGAAATGTGATCTGGGAAAGCCTGCATGTATTCCTCAATTCAATCTGTACTGCTATAGAATTCAGCAGTCAGAAAGCGCGAGGAAAGCTTAGTTTAGCATCTCTATGCAAACCCAAAAGCCAATAATGCTCGCTTTAGGTCTATCAGTGGATGCAAGTTCACTACAACCAAAGACATTTCATGTGCTCACCTTTAAAAGGTGAAGTTCTGACCACAAGATCTGCTGCAGTATCAATTCCAGGTTTATCTCCACACACTTGAACCTTCAGACTGGAAAATGGGAAGGAAAAAAAAATAAAATTACATTAACTTTACAGTATGGCATCTGTGATGTATGCACCAATTAAAGGATTTAAAAACTAAAAAATATTTCAGATTTATTGGAAATTACATGTTTTTAGACATTATTTTGGATTTATCCTCCCCGATTCAATCTGAGACGCCATAGAAGAGGCGGGCAGAAAGCGCAGGGACATTTAATGTTGCATCTGAAATAGTAAAACCCAGGATATCTCACACCAGAGAGCCCAGGCTGTCAAAGATGCAGCTATTGATCGAGGTTAGTCAAACCTTATACCCAAGCATACGACTTTACATAAAAACTTTACATACATTTTTTGCACAGGACTTGATGCAGCTGGTCGCAGTCCTCTTGCAGGAGCTCCTTTCTTGGGTCCATTTTTCCAGTAATTATACTGCCATGGCAGCCTGTCACGTTACATCAGCACCATCATCTGACACTTCATGTCAGAACGGGTACACAGCCATCATCCTCCTCCTCCATCTGTCTCATACGGGTGTCCAGCACATGCCATCTGATCTAATAGGAAAAAGTGCAAGAGAAAAGCCATTAATTGCCAGAGAAACAGATATATGTATATGCTGCAGCCACACAGTGCGCTTTTAAAGTAAAGTTTATCAAGCCAAATCTGCATTTCCGACACAGAATAGAAGTACACACTGAAGTAAAAATAAATACATCACAGCTATTGGGCGAAGTGATAGCAGTTTAGCATCTGTGCAGAAAATTAAGTGGTTAATCTGCCATCACATGGGTGAATTATTATACTTTATTCAATCAGGAAGTCACATCGAGCTGCAAGTCTCATTAAGTGAGAACCGAGTACAGGTTAAAAAGACTGAATGAAAATAGTAATTAAGAAAAAGATATGCGCACACACACGTATACACAGATTAAAACCTTAATATTAGAAATACTACGAACATGGTATGCTACGCTACGTCAATGAACGCATTGAAATGATAAATAAGTGAATCCATCTTTGACGTTAGCTTGTTTTAGGCTGAGTTGTTAACGCAATATGAAAACTATGATAGTTAAGTTAACACATTAGTTAGCACACGTTAGTTAGCACTTGCTACAAAACTCATGTTAGCATTACCGTTAGCTAGCTACATGATATGCTAGCAACGAGGCATTGCTGACTCTCGTGTGCCTGCTGGATATGCGCGCCCCTTCCCAGAAAATGCCCTTCGGTACCGGGCCATAGCTCGTCGTCGTCAATTTAACTTCGCTGATTTTATCATTACGAGGGCTAACTTTGCTGTGGTATCCTCGAAAAGTGAACTATGAAACTGATTCACACGGTGATTTTAAAAATGGCACCAACACGTGGCAACAGCTTGAGATTTTAAACTCAAAATTCAAACGCCCCTGTTAACTTGTCTTCTCTTAACAATATGCGACGTTATATACTTACAACAGAGCTCGCCAGTATTGATGACTGGACTGCTGATATCGTTTTGCATGGTTTAATGAAGACGGTTTTCTGAGCCTTTGCTTCCACTGAGAGCAGAGCTAGTGAAAGGGCTGGTGAGAAGAAGCCTCCTGTTTAAATAGGTTATGGCTCATTTCCGCCCCCTTGAGGACGGAGACGGAACTTTACATTGTCGCCCCCTGGTGTTCACAGGTGGACATGTCTGGTGATGTTCAAAGTGTCAACACCAGGGAAATAAGAATTATTACACAAGAGAGCATCAATTAACAATAGTAATTATAAAAGAATAAAAAACAAACAAACAAGCACAACTTCAAAGATATTTACACAAAAGATATTTACATTAATTGTAAGTGTAAGTGCACTGGATTAAACCTTTCCCTAAGTAAAACCACTGTCATATCCAGGATTCACTTTATCTTTAAACAGGCTGCGTTGCGATCAAATTTGGCTTAGGTTGTCTTTTTGGTCATGCTGATATTTTCACAAAGAGTCAGAATCTGAACCTTTGTAAGAGTCAATCATGTGTAGACATTCAATATTTTTCCAAAGATACCAATGTTGCACACAGTTCTGGTAACGATTTACAGGAGGACAAACAGAAATTGACATACATCTAAAAGTAAAGACAATAAAGCAACTATAAACATAAACATGTAACTATGATGTGGGATACAAGTAAAATGGAAAGAAACACAAACACAACAAACAGCGTCAGTATACAAAGTAAACAGTAAAAATAGTTGAAGGCAGAGTGCAAAGCGTTTTTTTTTTTTTTTAAAAAAGAAACATTTAACTTTTGATTTTTTTAAAATTCTTTTTCTGTATCAATGCATATTGCATACATTTTGGCAAAGTTGTTTCTTGTTTGTTTTATTTATACCTGAGCTCATATTATGTGGTCCTGGATGAGTTCTTACAATGTTTACTATTTTTCATTAGATAGGGCATTTTACCTGCATGTTGGCCCTCAGTCCAGGTGCATGCTATTTCCATTGTGTCCTATAGGGGGCTTTGATAATAAATGATAATAAACCTTTATTTATATAGTACCTGTCAAAACAGAGTTTGCTAAGTGCTTTGACAATCAATTAAATTAGGAAACACAGGAAGACTATAACAGAACAAACGTCCAAAAGTCAAGTCAAACATAAGGAAGTCCAGTGGAAGGAGTTAAAACAAGAGGGCAGAACAGAAAGTGTAAAAACACACAAAGTCAAAATGGGTCATTACAAGTAAAAGGAATGCTGTTGATAGACAAAATCACAGAGAAGGAAGAGAGAGAAGAAAATACATTAATAAATCATTAAAAAAATAGAAATATTTAAAGGAATAAAGACAATAAAGAAGAGAAGAGAGACCACATTTAGTACCAAAAAACTTCCATGTCAAAAACTGCCGTAAAAATACTATTTATCAAGTATATGGAAAACAACCATTATTTGTTTTGTTGTTTTTGTTGTTTTTTGGTTATTCAACTAAACAGAGTGGCATCATGTAAAAAAAAACAAAAACTTTTATGTAAAGGGTTGAAATCCCGAGAGCTAATGAATATTTATTAATAATTGTCAGTACTGATATTGGTTGAATGTTATATTAATATATAGTCTTCTGACATAGAAAATGTTTTCTTCTGCATGTTGTCTGAGTATAATTATTATTTTTTTAAATCATCAGTTGCTCGAGGATTAAATATGCTGCAGTCAATTTCAGCAAATGTTATGTAAAGTAGTCAACAAGGGTTCAACACAGACTATTTATTTATTTATTTATTTATTTATTTATCAGGTAATTAGGCCCGTTATTCGCGGTGTTGTGGCATAAAGAAGTTCAAAAGAAAAAGTAGCCCACACTTGCAGGTCAGAGGAAGGCAGCGCGTGGAGATCAACATCCAATGTGGAACATATGGCAAAACGCGCGCGGGCCCGAGGCGCGCGCCCGCCTCCTCCTCCAGCCCTGCGTGAGTTGACTGAGGAGCTGCAGCACTTCTTAATTGGACTCCATCGAGTTTCAATGGTTCCTCCTCCATCAGCTTCCTGTGGATTTATGTGACGACACGCAGGCTTCAAAGGAGACTCGAGAGCAGGTAACTTCAAGCCCCATCGTGGCTGTTATGTGTGATGTGATTAGCCTTTTAGGTGATGCTTAATTTAAAGAAATGACTTTATTATTATTGTTATTATTATTAATCATTCTCTCAAAACCCATCAATTCATTCTGGTTTAACCCAGCAGCTGAATCAAGAACTAACAGGGGGTGGGGGACTTAATGATGCCTGAAATAATGTGTTCCTAATTCAAATTAACATTTTGCTCAGTCTTCCACAGGCGGTAGATAGTGAAAGCAGCAGCCCAGCTATGTTCAGGGCAGTGTTTGGAAACAAGAAAGAGGGAGGAGGAAAACGAGGAGATAAGAAGAGCCACAGGCACCAAGGTAAGAGGAAAAAAACTACCTGTGTGACAAAACTGTGGGATGTCAACACAGCAATGAGCCAATATTGCACCTGTGGGCTGGCATCCTAATGACATTTATTCCAGTTTTTATCATGTGGATGCTTTCTTTTTGTGCGTGTCTCTGATCACAGTGATGTATATACAGCGGCTCTTGCATTATTTGATGGCAATATTCAGGTTCTCTCCTCTCCCGTGATTTAAGTAGAGCCATTTCAATTAGCCTAATTCATCAGCCTGTTCTGTCCTTCACACAGTGTCCCGCTGCTTGCGTTTAAAGTGTGTCAGGAGAAGTTAGAGTGGGTTAGGCAAACATCCTGACCTACTAAAAAAAAAAAAAAAAAAAAACATACTGAATTTCACAAGAATCTATGAGTGGGCGACAACTAAATGAGAGGAGTCTGCACCCTCATTATGAATGTGTTAGATCTGTTGTGCACAAACTGAACGTTTTCGTTGTCACATTGTCAGTGAACAGTGAACAAAAACTGAACATTTTGCTGTTCAGATAAAGCAAAGCTGTTTGCATTCCTCGTAAGGGAGGAACTTGACAACTTGCTGCAGCACAGAGGAGATTTCAGACTGCGCAGTGGAGATAGATGAACATGAGTGGAGCTCAGTATTAGAGCAACCATGTTGCCCATTAATATTTGATAATTTGCTGCTCTGGGAAGCAAGAACGGAGAGGATGATAGAGAACTGTGTCAGTCTCATTAAAGTGATATAGTGTGTTTACAGGATGGCTCTGATCATTAGCAAAGAGATATCACATCTCCTCATAAGCTTATCGTGAAAGGTTTCAAGGCAATGGTCTTCCCAGGCATGGCCCTCAACAGCATATCATTTGAATTTGTAATATCAGATGGTGAACCTCTGAATCCCCCTCCTGCTCAACAGAAACTGCCTCATTTAAGGAACCACAAAGTGAATGGCTGAATTATACCACAGGGGGAAACTACTGCAATCTGGTGTAACCATTATAAGTAGCAATAAGGTCCCTATAATCACCCGGCTTTGTGAGTTCCCGTGCATAATGTTTATTCGAAGGTGCAGGATGAGGCTTAATGGCTGCGATACGAGTGGAAGTAAAAATGATTCAGATACTGAATTGAAATATAATAAGTGTAGCCTCTTTATTGAGCGTGATCCCATTCCTTTAAATAGATGTTCTGGCATTGCCGACTTTCCATTACCTCATCCAGCAAAATGCCTCCAAGACAAGATATGTTCGCTCTGCCGCAGCCTTATGTGACACATATTTTAAAACATGCGATATGTTAAATCTGTCCTGTCGAAACAACTCGGCCTTTTGAACTCTACTGATTGTGTTTTTTTTGTTTTTTTTTTTCAAGCTGAGCACCTTCCCTTCTCTGTCTTCCCTCCTCACTCCCACGCAGGTGGTGAGGTGTACACCCACAGCACCTTGCAGAGGAGCAGCGGCGGTCACGCCACGCGCTTCCGGGACCATGACAGCGGCTACACCGACAGCCCAGTGAAGCTGACGAGGCTGACCAAGGGCGTGTCCATTTCTTTGCCGTCCTCCCCTCTTCTCCCCCGCCAGGCTGACATCGTCCCCTCCCAGTCGTGCGTCAAGTTCACAGGTGGGTTCAAGTGAAATACAAACAGAGCGCGGTCTCATTACAAGACGCAGAGAGTGACGAGAAGCTGTGCATCAGGGAATAGATGGCAGAAAATAGCAGAATGCTTTCATGGGTTCGCCTTGATTAGCAGAGAGCTTCTGTGCGTTCAGCTGTTCCATACATGTGACAGCAAATACAAGAGCATACAGACTGTGCCCTCTGGGCCCAAAACCATGTGACAGATTGTCAGAGTAAATGATTGAACAAGATAACTCAAGGCAAGGGACCCCAATTAGGTAGGTCCATTATTGAAACATTTTATTAGTTTTGATCCACAAAGACATGATCGAAGATGACTTATCATAATGAAGAATTACGCTCAAGGTCTGCTCATGAGTTTTTGTGCTTTCAACTTTTCTTTGGTCTGTCTGTACTGAAAGAATCTTTATTGGCAGGTGACTTTAAGCAAAGTGTAGTGATGCGAGTGTGTCGTGTTACTTTGACCTACACAAATGGGGATTTAATTGCTCATGTTCCGTGTCAGGTTTCTACAATCGACTGTCCAATAAAAAAAGAATAAGGTCCTCTAATCCTTCCACATTAAAAGAAATCCACAATGAATAAATATGCAAATATAGTTCATTTAAAAAGTATTAACTGCTCAACAGAAACTTCATTAAAAAAAAAAGTCTGTTCTCAGTGTATGTCTGTAACCAGGATTAACATGTCACACTTCTTTAAGTTGCATACTGGATGAGGATTTGTCTCCAATCTAGTTGGGATATCATGAAATTATACTTGTTAATGTTAAGATAAGATGAGATAAGATTAGATCCCCTGAAGGAGAAATGCATTTTAACGCAGCAGCACAAGGGAACAAACAGTGTGCAAACAAAGGAAAAGGAAGTAACTGGCTAAGAGAAAAATCCGATAGAATAAAATAAAGATATACGGAAACAGATAAGATAAAGTAGAATTGAAATGCTCAAAACAGTAGATAGATCTGTGTGTACATAGCTGCGCAATGTTCATGTAAATGTGCCATGACTGCACTTAAAGTCAGATTAAAGATGAGCACAGAGGGAATTCCCCGTCAGCAGATGAGATTGACAAAACTGCCTTCTGGTGTCAAAATCTGTGCATGCATCATCCTACAGGGTGAAGGTTAAATGTAATGAATATGACTGAAAGCAAAACACAACTTTGGGTGGAGGGGGGGGCTTTAAAAATGTTGAATTCTGATTTTATTCTATAGCATCTATTAATAGAAAATGGGTCAAACTTTTCTACAGTGCACATATTGCTTGTTAAATATTTCATAGCTCAATCAAACTGGCACATTTTGCCACATCCATGCGCACATTACCAGTTAAGACAATAAAATTCACAAAGATGTTATCTAGTGTTTTGGTACTTTTTGTGACCAGTAAACAAAAACAAACTTAAACATGCATTTCAGGAAATGTAGGTTATTTTAAAAGTATTATTTTCTTAAACAAAAAAATAATCCTTATAAGCTCTGGGACATTTTTTTTTATCATGTAAAGTAAATAATTGTTGTCTGGAAAGTAAAACTCCATGTTCACCTGGGGGAGGCTTCCCTTTGAAAGAAGCACTAGGTGGCAGTGTTCTGCAGCAAGTCCCGCCATTCAGAAAATGTGCCCTTACATTTCATCTCATGCAGCACTGCCTTGTCTCCCGCCCCCCCACCCCCGGTGCACAGAACGAACATGACAGGGAAATTTACGGCAAGTAAAAATATACACTGTCATGGTGTTCATGCCTCCAGTAGTCATGCAAAATCAGACACCGAGCTGCCTGTTAGATTGCACGGACTGTTTCTGCGTCTGTCGACACTCATGACTCAAACGCAGAATAACCTTGAGTGTAAAAAATTCAGTGCGCCCGAGTGTTCCGCAAACACCTCGTCCCTGTGAAATGATCTCCAATCCTAAAGAATCTGTGCCTCCAAGAACCCCTCAGATGTATTTGCATAAATTGAGACACACCCACACACATCAATATGAGTGCACCGCTGTCCCTGCCATCTCGCAAACACTCACTCACTCACACACACACACACACACACACACACACACACACACACACACACACACACACACAAACACACACACATTAGCAATGTTAATATATTATAGATAAACACCCACGGTACAGTGAATATTGTACTGTTTCCATGTGTGGCTTGCACTCTGTACATACTGCTTTATGCTCCTGGGACACAATTCAAATTCTGCACCACAGATCTCATCTGGGGAGGCTTAATCTCTCTCTCTCTCTCTCTCTCTCTCTCTCTCTCTCTCTCTCTCTCACTTTCTTTCATATCCATCCTTATCTCCTCCCTCAATCCCTCCCTCCCACCCGCCCTGCCTGCTCACCCTCCCTCTCCCCTTTCTCCCTCTATGTGCCGTGGCCAAAGGACGGGTAGGGAGGCTGGAGTACGTGGATGGCTCTTCCAGTGTGCGAGAACCTCCTGTCTTTGCCTCGTGCCGTGGCAAGGCAGACTACAGAGGTGAGAACGGGAGCGTGTTGCTGTGTGTTTCGCGTCATGTCTGTTTATCCAGGTATTGATCGGGGGAGCTGAATGAGAATGAGTCGGGGTGGAGGTGATGAGAGGAGAGTGAAGGATGAGATATTGGAGAAAAAGTCAGTGTGTGGTAGTGTTTTTAATAACAGCTAAAAGGCTTGGCAGTAAGTTTTTGGTTTCAGATGTGTGTGTGTGCGTGTGATGTCCGTGTAATCCTCAGTGTATTATTCTGAGCGGATTTGTTTTATTACAGTTTCTCCTGAGTCTTTGTCCTGACTTATCTGCATGCGGCGTGTATAGTTATAGTTAGATTAAAGCAGTAATGGTGTAAATACCCTCATCTCAGCCAGCTCTCTCTGTGTTTTTGACCAGAGGGCTACCCTTAGGCTAAACACATTTTATGAAGCATCTTCCATCCTGGTTGCCAGGCACCTCTCAGCTTCCCGTTTCCAATGGCAACTGCTAGGTGGTTTGATGAAAAGTACTGGACATTCAGTTTGTCCTCATGTTACTCCAGATTGGATCTCAGTGGTCTGCTGACAATTGCAAAGTCTTCCCTCACCACCCCCCCCACCCCCCACCCCCACCCCCTTCTCTCAAACACACATACACCCTTCCTTACCCAAGTCTTCAGCAGCTCTTCAAGCTGCGAAGTGAAAAGAGTATTGACAAAGACTATCACTGGGGCGCTGTGTGGAACAAAAGTTGCCAGGCTCGGCTCTCAAAATTGACCTTGATCCTCTCAAGGCTAGGCTTGTGTTCTCACACAATTGAATGTGAAAGCGATGTGATGCAGTACCTTTCAAAGGAGAGCGTGATCCAGCAAGACGGATTGAGAAAGAAGCAGTGGAGGGAGTGCGAAAATGAATGTGATGTCTGAATGCAAAGATGTTTGTGAGGAGGAGTGAGCTGTTCCTGTAATCCATGATGTCCTGTCATCCTGTTATTATGCCTACTCAGTATGCATGTTACTCAGCTGATAACAGCACATAGGTGAGGCGTGAGAATGGAGGGATGTATTGCTCGGCTGGCTGAAACACAGAGATGCTACAGCCTCCCTTTGCAGAGGTGAGCGTGGAGGAGCCGGGGTTGGAGGTCAAAGCACCAGGGAGCCTTAAACAGTGATAAATGAATGCAGCACATGGCCTGTGTCAGCCAATCTCTCCTGGAGCAACAACGAAGGCAGAGCCAAGGCACTCCTTCTCTCTGCTCCGGAGTCGACACCGAGCTCATTGAAATTCACAACCCGTCTCTTAACCGGGAGCACCTGGCAGGCGTGTGCACAGGCAAACTCACAACCTCACACAACCTCTCGCTGCTGCCTCAACCAGGGACTGGAAAGCCACTGTCTGTGCATGTGTAATCAGGGCAGCTGGGGCTGTGCTGACCTGTGGATGCAGACGTTTCTTGCAGTCCACTAGCAACGCTGTTGGGTGGGAACCTTCTGAGCGAGCCGAGCTGGAACGGGAGCCTCAGTTAGATGGCGGTTTCATCTGGCCAGCCACGTTTCTGTATGATTGTTAAGGTGTGTGTCCTGAATGTGTGTGTCTTCCAGATCTCCACGTGGAGCCCCAGCCGGGCTCCTCCCTTTCTACCCAGGAACTGATGACCAGACTATGCTTCTTATTGGGAGAAGTAACACCTGGCACTGCTAGCTCCCCTATGGAGGACAGGAGGGAAAAGAAGGTAGGGCAGCATATTGATTTAGTGGCCCTTTGCTGTCATGTCTCATGAAAAGATGATGGATGGTTTACGAAACGACCTTCAGTTTTCAGCCGTCACACTGCCATCAGGGTCTTAGTTTCTTTTTCAAACGTTTAAGCATCATCTACACAAGATTAGTTGATTGTGTTCTTGAAATCAAGTTGTGTCCGAGGAAAAATACTGTGTTTGATACTGTGTGTGATATGAGCACTCAAGTCCCCCTTGGAGACATGGATCAATATATATTCAGAAACATTATAAACTGTGTTGCCATGCCTCAGCAGGGCTCCTTTTCTCTGCTCGGTGCCCTATTAGTTTAACCTGTATGAGGGTTATTGTATGTGCTTACGTCTCTCCATCTCTTTGCCTTTGTGTTGCTCAGCCATGGCCCATTTTCTCAGCCTCATTCCACCACCTGAGCTCCAGATTCAGTCAGTTTCACAGAGATAGCGACTCTCATATGAGGAATGTGGGTTGTCCTGGCTAAGATAGATGAGGCTCTGGTATAAAGGGAATAACAGTGAGCTGTTTCAACTCTGCTGCCTCGTCTCTCTACACTCTCTGTGTTGCAGAAATGTTGCATCAGTAATGAGGAGACCTGAAATGCACGTGATCAAACTACAAGGATCAGGAATATAAAATAAATACTACCGGTTATTCTTAGAAAACGTGCATTCATTCACACAAACCTCTCGATGTTGTGAAATGAATGTGTAATAAATACTAAAGCCCAATCAATACTTCGATGCCAATACTGATCATTTAAATGTGGTTATCAAACACTTGTAACAAAGATGTACCAGAGGCAGGATATTTTGAATTTATTTTATTATCTAAAATTACACCAGAACACTGAGACAGTAAACTTGCAGGGAATTTATTAATTATAAATTAAGGGCCTGCGTCCACATAGGATTTTCTAGGGGAGCAGAAAAGCGCTGGCTGTGCGCTCGAGAGCGTTGAGATGAAACATTTGTGTGCCGAGAGAAAAAACGATGCACATGCATCCTGTCTCTATGACAACAATATCTTGACAACTGCTGCTATATGATCGACACTGCCCCGCTGTGGTTTGCCATCTTTTTGTTTTTGTTTTTTTTGACATTGGGACATCAGAGCAAAGAGGATGTGGATGCATCCAAGCCAGGAAGAAGAAAATGAGTGGTGGTGACGTCACCAGTGGCCTTATTGAAAAGTTTAGATTTTCAACTGGTAGCGCTTGGAGCAGCTGCACAAAAAGGGTGGTCACCTGCTGCCGCAGAGGGGAACAGTTCAAAAGAGTAAAAGAAAATGTGGCACTCAGAATAAAAAAAGCAATGTGGACACGGGCCCTAACGCGTTATCAGAGATAACTGCAAGTGAAGTGGATAATGTGCAGGAGTCTCTTATGCACCTGTCATCCTAATGGTGTGAAAGAATAAAAAAATGTCTTCATATTGGACAACATATACACCATTACTGATACATCTGTAATCTGCCATTACCAACCAAGAGATATATCCGTCAGGCTTTAATAAATACAAATGTCAGCAACAATATAAAATCAAAAGACCAGTGAAAAAAAATCCTTGTTAAGACATGATATGCAACATTTCTGCATTAAAATGTCTTAAATTGACTAGACCTGTGTTACATATGTTATATGTGTATATATATATATATATATATATATAGTTTAGTTTGTGTACTTACACATCATCCCGGAATTTGACTCGAGTCAATGGTGCATTCCATTTGGTCACCTATCGCTGTATCTTTTAGTTTTTAAAGGGAAGTCTGCAAATGTGACACAGCATAAACTCAAAAAAATAGTTCTTGATAAGTGCTCTGAAGCACTTTGCGTCCTCTGGAGAACCATGTATGCATAAGAACCCTTTCCCTGTTGTTCAAAGTTCTTTTGGGAAACCGAATGCAGAATATTCTTTAAAACCACACATTGCAGGACTTTCAATGCTTTGAAGAATCCTTTCTACATTAAAAGTATGTGTGGCCATTTCTGCCTGAAATGTCACATACATGGATTTTCATCAGCAGTGATGGATGTTTAACAATCAAGACAGGAACTCCCATGATCAAATGCTATTTCATGCTATCATCATTGAACTACATCTTTTGTTTTAATTATTTTGATCTGGGTGCATGGTGCATTCAACAGACATGGGTATGCACTAAAATAAAGGCAGCATTTGTGTCTCTCACTCTTATTATACACAAGCTTCTTAAAAGTATGTTTTTTTGCACAGCTACCAAAGCATGTAGCGATATATTGAGTATATATACTTGTTATTATGTATACACCAGGTTTATATGTACTTGACTCTTAAAACATGGACTAAGAAGGCCCTGCATCAATCGATGTGAGATGGAGCCCGGATAACAGTTTGAAAAATCCCCTCAGCTCTTGTTTTTGTAGTTGTTTCTCCAGCCTGATGACTTACTGTGTTCAAAATCAATTTGTATTTTGCTTTGATGTAGAGCTTCACATGCGGTTGCTGCACATTGCTATCCAAAACACACACACACACACACACACACACACACACACACACTGTGATAACTCCAAAAAGCACCTTAACACAGTAACACACACTGTAATGATGCCTTCATCGAACATCAGATTTCCCATTTCATGAAACTTGCATGTATTGTGAAGTTAGATGTGTGATTTGAACTGGTATCCTCATTCAGGAAGTCTGATGCTGTGTGCATGTGTTCTTTTGATTTTTCATACTTAAAATACACCCTGGCAACTGTGAAAACGGTTCACATTTCATTTCCGTCTCTGTGAAATCGGGCCTGTGTGGAACAGAAGAATGTGCGTTCAGTGACTTTTGCAGTACATGTCTATAGCGAGTGATTTACTTTTGAACACAGCCAGCCGTCATTATGAAAAAGTGGGAAAAATGACAGCCAGGGCGGAAATAACTGGAATTATCGTTTCATTTCCCATCTGTGTGCACACAAACACGCTCAGTCACAAACACACAGAAAAGTGTGCATGAAGACAAACACTGTCATGCAGAGTGGAGTAGTGCTAAGCAGGGGTGACAACCGACGCTGTTAATTTACTACATTTTTCAAACAGGATAGTATCACTTTGGGTGTGTTTCTGCTCGTTCTCTCCTTGTTCTCCTGGCGCAGAATGTTGAAGGTTGAGTCCATTTGTGTATCTCAAAGGGACAGTTCACCCAAACTGAAAATTACCTGTAAGACTGTTTATTCGCCTAGAAGCCTATAGTGTGAGTTGCTGAGTTTTGGAGGTAGAGATGTCTGCCTTCCCTCAAATATAGCTGAACTAAACTGCACTTGGCATGTGATGCTCAAAACACCCATAAAATACATTTGAAAGACTCAACAGGAATGTCCTTTTCTAAAACAAAATCATGAACCCGATAGTCAGAATAGTCCATAGTCTCACGCCGAGGAGGACGCCATTAAAGTTTACATACCGCACTGTCACGAGCACAAGCCTCTCATCCATGAGTAGATCGACGCGTCCATCTGCGCGATGATTCAGTTGGCAGGTGTAGTTTGGTAGAAAGACAATAGTTCCCACATGAAACTGCTCACAGCGATGTCTGTGGATTTCCTTGAGTAACGGGGTCATGGTATCTGGAAAGAGCCATTGCTGCAGAGTGTTTCAAATCTATTTCTTTTGCCACTCTAAACACCACTTTTCCTCCTTTTTCCATTTTATCCGTATGGGTGTCTATTCTGTATGTCTTAAGCATGTGAATTTTTTTTTTTCTGTGTCATTTCGCCTGGATTGCCTTTTGAATCATTTTTGGCCACTTTGAGCACCACGAGTCCCATCTAGCTCCACTATGTTTGAGAGAAATCAGAGATCTCTACAGATGTTGTCTTCAAAACGGTGAAACTAACATCAAAACAGTCCAGATGGACAAGTAGGACTACAGGTAGCAGGGACAATATGTGTTTTTGATTTGGGGATTCATATTTCTAACTTCTTGGTCATGTCTCACCCTCTTTCTGCTCTCCCTTTCTCAGTGCGACACCTCCGCTCAGGGGGGGAGTCCCAGCTCCACTCTGACCTGCAGCACTGCCTCCCCCTGTTCAGAGAGCCCCTCCTCCACCCTGAGCACCAGTGCTGGAGGCCAGACTTTGCCCCAGCCTTTATCCTTACCTTCACCGCTCTGCAGCTCCAGCACCAGCCCCAGTGGAACCCTCTCCAGCCCCGTACCCAGCCCGGCTCCTTGCCCCACTCCTGGACCCCTCACTGGGAGCAGCCCTGTACCTCCCTCTCAAAGCCCGACCTCCACCCTGGAGAGCAAGGATAGTGGAATCATAGGTGAGAGGTGCCGCGGCGAATTTGTTTGACATCCTGGCCAGTTTTTCACATTATGTCCACCCACATTGTATGTGCCGTGATTGGTTTTCACACTAGGCGAAGCATGTCCAGCACAAAAGCTGAGCCATGCATCAGTGGAAGTAGAAAAAAAAAGTGAGCCAAAAAAACAGCAATGGCCTATTTAACTCAATGTGGAACCTCTTACCTTATTTGCAATCCCAAATCTGGGTGATGTCATTAAAATGCCACACCTTCCTTAGTGCTGATAGGGAGTTAGATGCCACATCACTCAGTTGTATGTCAAGTGTGGACCCCTACCCCACAGCTAGTTTGTCTGTGTCGCCTGTGCCACTTCAGCCTCAAGGCTTCGGCTCCCTCCTGTCAAAACTGGGACACTGCTGTCTTTGTTGCTTATGGGTCTGATTCTCTTAAAATAGGACACTTTTTTTCTCCTCCCTAAATAGAGTTTGTATTTATAGTTAAATACAAAAGTGCAAAGGGCACACCAAGTACAGTAAAACAACATGTTTGAAGAGGTTTGAGTGTGCAGCTGAACAAACAGTTAGGTGTATTTTATCGTTCATCGAGGTAATGTGATTTCTTGAATTTGAAGGTAATGCTAAATGTTGGACTTTTCGCTGATATTGGCCTTTCACAGATATATCGGTGTTGTTTAATATGTTGTCCGATATGTGCCCGTATTATAGAAAAGGACATTTGGGATCATTTCTAATTATTAGATTCACAGTGAGCTTAAATAAAATGTGCATTTATGCATTTATTCTGTATGTTGTAATAATTGTCAACATCTGAATTTTTTGTATTGGCATTGGCCCCAAAACAGTCAGTCAGGCTCTGAAGAAAATACAACCAAGTTTTTGCATGCCATATGTTCCGTTCTTGGCTGTCTTACCTAACCCATATGTTCTTGATTCGGCTCAGCAACCATCACCAGCTCCTCTGAGAATGAGGAGCGCAGCGCCTCCAGTGAGGTTCTGACTAAAGATGAAGGCCTGGGAGGCAGTGCTGGTGTAATGGGCCACGCAAGCGAGGACCGCCATCCTGGGCCAACCAGGGACAACCTGTCCGCCCAACCAGATGAGGCCTTACCTAGGACTGAGATCATGGAGCCCAGGACTCCTCCAGCACCGAAAAGACCACTCCCACAGCACCACCTTCACAGCATTTCCTCCCTCGTGATGCCCCGGCCAAATTCTGTGGCAGGTATGTGAACTTTTCTCCGGCAGCCACCTTTTGTTCTGTGATTACAGGAAGTAGTGCGGTGCCCGTTCAAAACAAGCTGTTCGGCACAGATTATCTGGCACTGTGAGGGGTTCACAGAGTAAGGGTTGACCTTCACTTGAAATATAATATTGACATTCACAGTTTAAAATCTGGATGATAACATCGACATTGTAGCCCTTGAGGTGAACATTGGCAACAACAAATCTCACCACCAGTTCTTGCTGAAGAATAGATATGTAATAGTGTTGATCGGGTCACACCACACCCCACTCATACATCCAGGCTCGTTTAAAACTTCTCCTTTTGTTTTCACCTCATGCTATTCTCCTGAAACCACACCCCCACCCCCACTGCTGCACAGAGTGGTGTTTGCTGTTTATTCAAGATTTATTAATATTCGACGTGTCGCATGTCCAAAATTGTAACAAATTCGACACCGCACTTCTGTGGGTCCTCGGCAGCAAACCTGTCAAGTGTGAAGTACATTCCATAAACGGTTTTCAAGATATTTGGGCAACAGAAAGACAGGTACAGAGGCCTTGCATCACAGTTAGCTTGTTTTAAAGGGAACAAACTCAATCTGCGAGCACCTCTTAGGCTCATTTATTTACAAGTTCAGTTCCAGGAAGTCACTGCTCCCAGCCAGGAAATAGTCCCACTCGAACTCCTCCCCATAAAACCACTGTGTCATTTTTACACTTCCGTTTTTGTACGTATTAAACAAACGAGACTTAATGTTTTAATTAGTGAGCTATTGAGTGAGCTGCTAAAGCTTGCATTATTTTGTAGATGAAGTGGGTTAATGAAGGAATAAATGTGGCAGCTGTGACCTGAGTGATTTATTAACACTCTGATAAATATTGACTGAATGACAAACTGATTGGATTGACTGTTGACTTGCCATTTTAAGCTATTCATCCGACGCAGAGAAGAGCATAATTTGCCAAATCTCCGTGATGCAGAACTAAACTTCGTTGCACCATGTGCTGGTGCTCTACTTACCACAGAGGCTGGATACACACTATGAGCAGTACCAGTTAAATGTCCTGGGAGGACTCCAGTTGTCATAAAAATACCCCCCCTCCCTCTCTAGTCACGATCTTTGCTGGTGCACTCGCCTCTTTTTCTTTCCTTAGATGTCAGTTCATTTGTGGTGGGAGCAAAAGAAGAGATTCCCTAAGGAGTGGATTCACAGTAACGCCTGCCAGTTTCTTCTGTCAGCTGGTGCTTTCATTTAGGCGCTCTTGATGAAATTCAGAATATAGATGAAGCGAGCCACGGAGTACTGTGGCCGCTAGAAATTTTCTCTACATTAGACCATAGAGTGAGGCCACAAATATACATTATGATGCACATTAGGAGATAGGATTAAACTTTAATTATTCACAGATGGAAAGATTAGTTGTTATAGCAGCAACATTGACGGGCTGTGGTGAAGAATTTGCTCCGGTGTTGTTAAAATTTCAAACAAACACTACAGAAAAAGTATGATGTATCGTGTTTAATGAAAATGTGCTACGTGCAATGCATCGTGCATGCGAAACAGCAACATTAACAGCAGCACAACATCAAGAGCAAACAAATGAACTCGGAATATGTAGAATACAATCCGCGCATGTTCCGTATATATTAATAAATGTAGAGTTGCATATGTTCAGGTTTAATTTGGCAGTTAGTCACTGCATGTGCAATGTGCTTGTTCTTCACTGCCTGTCCTCGTTAACATCTTTATAATCGTAATTCTCTGAGTGCATGGGAGTAGCTCATGTTCTTTACGTTCCCCGAGATAAATGCTGATTGTCACAATCACAGGAGCACTAAAGGTACCCGGAGACAGTTTAAAGAATCAGTAAGAGCTACCTGCCTCATCACCCCCCTAGTGGGCTGATATTGGGGCCATTTTGGCAGGAAGCATTGTGCAGCATGACGGCTGTCAGCAGAAAGAGCGCCTCTTCCTTTGTGAACAAGTTGGAGGCAGAAGATGCGCATTAGCTGCATCAGCTACAAACACGATGTTTAGTGTTCATGCTCTCACTTTGTTTTCCTGGTGTTAAAATCTGCTTACACTAGGTGATTCAGTAGCAGCCTGTTAAAGGTTTTTACTATGAGAGGTTTCAGTGCCACCGGCCTCGAAGAGCACTGGAGTGTCCCATTTTTTTTATAATGAGACAGTGCAAAAGGTTTTCCACAGTGGAGGGAGCGTCGTCAAATTCAAGTTAAAGGAAGTGTTGTGCATTTTAGGAAATAAGCTTGGAGTTAAAAGTTAGATGAGAGCCTTGATGTTTACTTCCCCTAAGGAGGCTATATTTTTGCATTTTTCCATTTAGTTAGTTGGTTGGTTTGTTAGCGGGATAACACAAAAACTGCTGAATGCATTTCCACAGATCTTGGATGATGGATGGGTCTCAGCCCAAAATAGATCATTATTTCTTTTGGTGCGGATCTGGATAAACGGTCAGATCCAGGAGTTATTTTCTCACCTACTACCACTGTGAGATGGGGCGCTTTTCAACATTTTTGTTAATTGTTCTGGGAATAATCTTGTTTAAAAAAACCTCCCAAAAAACAAACATATCTATGAGCAAGTACAGTTTGATACAGCTCCAAAGAAATCTGGATCTAGCAGATTTAAATATGTTTTTTTTTAATGTATAGTATATTTAAATAGGCTTGAGTTAAAGGAGACTGTTGGGCCTTGGTGGACTTTGCACTTTACTGTGTGTCATTCTGGTTTAAGCCTGAAATTGACAAAGGTTGATGAGAAGTTGCTATTATTATTGTTTTAGAAAGACTATTCCCAGAGCTACCTCAGAACTGATATTCAGATTCATGTTTTTCTTTTATCACAAGGGGTAGTGAAAAATTAACAGAACTATTTTTTTATAGACTTGAGTGAATAAGCTTTGTTCAGGTACCCAATACGAATTTTTCCTCTTTGCGAGTACAGATGTTGACACATTTTGCATCTGTGACACTGATAAAAAATCTTTACTGGTCACTTGGTTCGGATGGGTACTCGCTCAAACCTTGCCTTGTACAGATTAAACAAAAAAGATAAGCAGCTTCAACTTCCTTTGGACAGAACCAGGCTAGCTCTTTCCCCCAGTGTCCGGTCTTGTATAAGGATGTTGTCTTATATTTGACAGTTGTGTGAAACGCATCAATCTAATCAATTAACCCTAGCTTTTACAAAATGTGGAACTGTCCCTTTATGTGTGAATAGGCACAAGGTGGGCTGCTCATGATTGACGTGTTCTGTGGCGGATGTTATCAGGGATGCTGGGAGCTTGGTTCCAGTGCTGCACAGTTGACCTTTTAAACCACTGACGGATCAGCAGGGGTTGCAGGATAATCAAGCACACTGTCCTTTATGTCCAGGGGAACATAAAGGTAGGCGGTGCGCTTGGAATGGGTGGCGGTGAACAGGTTCCCATCGGGCCGGGCTGTCAGGGGTGGAGGGATGAGCTGTCCCGGTGTCAAGGCGGCTGAAAACGTGATTTAACTCTTTCGCCGAATCCTTGGTCCACTCAGCCATTTGGCCCGGCTGTCTTTAGTCAGCAGTCTTTCTCATCCCACTCCACACCTCCTTCACACCGTTCTGCTACAGACTGTTCTTCATCCTCTCACTGTGGATGTTCTTTCAAATCCTCGGCTCTTCACTTCAGCTCTGGCTCGATTATTATGACAGTATCCTTCATGTTCCCTTGTCTTTAAAGCTCCTTTCCTCCTGTTGAAATGGATTTCTTGTTTATCATTTGCTCGTCTAAGATTTGATTTTTATTTTTCACCATGACTGGGGTTCACACTTTGACTCGTTTTGAATGCAAGGAGTGCCTCTTTACCCACAGGTTCCATGTGCTCTTTACAGCTACTTTAGATTATAAGACGGCCTCAGTGGCTTTCATCCACGCTCTCACTCTGATGTCGCAGGACTGATGGACACATGCAGGGATGCTAGATGTATCAGATGTGATGTGATTTGCTCGAGTGCTGAACAAGGGGCTGGTGGTGGTGGAACTCTTTGTACCGGTGTTGCAAAAAAGGATGGCCAGTCTGTTCAGATAAATTGCAGCGGGTAACAGACCTGTGTTACACCTGTTGTTAACATGATACATCGGGTGAAAGACCACAAATGCTTGCATCTGCAATGCAATGCATTCAGAGATTTCCTCATGATGGAGGGTGCTTATGAGCATCACTGGCCAGCATCTTCAGGCTGTGACCTGAATTGCCGCTTTAAAGCTTTAAGCCTGTAACAGCTCAGAGATGTAGCGCAGCTCCCTCAGATTCTCTGAGATTACCAATGACTGCATTTAACATGTGCTGTACATGACTATTTACGTGAGCTCATCATCTGTCCAGTGGCTGCGCTTTCCTGTGCCTGTTGGTCTGGTCTGTCTACAGTATGTTATACAGTACATGAGTGCAACGTGACACAGGCCCTTTTTTATATCCCACTCTGAGGGATTAGAGGCAGAAGTAATGCCAGATTGTCAGATTTTACAGAGGATTTTTTTTTAAATATATTACAGAAATAAATGAATGAAATGGACCAGTCTGTCACTTGCCATTGAAAACAAACTGTTGGGAAAAAAACAATAGTTTTCCTGTCAGACACATTTTTTCCAGGCAGCTTGGGCCTTTTTTTAGCATACAGTACTATTCACAACAGTGTAGATGCATCCCTCCTGAAACAAAACCCAATAATATAAATAAGAGCAAACCAATATCATCACGAGCTCAGACCTCCCAATAGATACTTCCGGCTGCAGCGACTGTAATTTAGTTGGCTGCTACTCTGCCATGCCTGGATTCATAAACCACTCGGATTAGATTCCCCTTCATTAACAGAGAGAAAGGGAACTAGGAACAGTCTGAGACCAGACCAGAACAGCACTTCTTGACCTTTTCGCTTGCCAACCGCTGCAAGGACAGATGAGCCTCTGACCAAGACTGACATTTTACTGTTGGAGCCTTGATGTGAGGAGGTCTGCTTGTGAGAGCGAGCAACATTTAGTACAGGAAGAATTTAACTTTCCTGGACGCTCTGACACGAAAGTTAGTTTTTAGGGTTTGAATTATATCCATCTTTGTTATGTCCCCCAGGTGAATCCTGGCAGAGATTAAATAAAGGCAAAACTGGCAAAACAACAACAACAACAACAAAAACTGAGGAAAGTGCAATGTAATCAAATAGCCCTGAAGCAAATTCAGCCTTATTTAAAATGCTCAGATCAGTTTTCAGACTGTCATGTTAAATGGACTGTTTTTAAACTATTACTTATACTGATATACTTTAGTACTTACCGCAATATATCAAACTATGTTCACAATGTTATCTGCAACATACATTGTCTAAAAGATATTGAAAAATATTTTGTCCACAAACATGATATACAAACTCTTCACAGCAGAGTGCAATCAAATACAACAGCCAGCAGAAACTACAGTCTCAAAAATGACGACGACAGTGTTGTTGTGAGTATATTTATTACAAGACTGTCGTTATGGATTGTATTTCATGGTGCAGCACTTTCCATGTCTTGCTGCATGATAGAATATTAATTGTTGCAGGGGATGCATTTAAGAACCGGTGGATTACATGAAGCCCTTTCCTTTCTTTTTCAAAACAGTCTGCAATAAAGACTCTAATAAATGTCTTGAAAACTGCAGAAAGTAAGCCAGGCTGACCTGTAATCTCTGTAGTCTGAGTGGGTGGATGGATAGGCGAATGTAGGAGTAAACAACTCTTTCTTTTTGTTTCTTTCCCTACTGTACGACACGTTCTTTTATTTTTACTTATCATGCTCGCATTTATTTGGCGTATTTAGTCATTTTCGAAGAATGTTTTCTAATCCTGGTATTGACAGTCGAGGCATTTTTAAAAAATTTTTTTTACATTACTGTTGGCGATGAGTTTTTGGTCATTATCACCGATTTGGTGCCCTGATGTGTGAGACGGTATGAAACATTTGGTCATTGCAGATCTCGAGTTAGTGTTAACTTGAGATTACACAACGCGAGAGGAGTTGTTTTCCTTTCTTCTTGCTCCCTCTTCTCTCCTCAAGGGCACTGAGCATTTATCATTGAGCGCAACAACTGTTTATGTCTCCCGTCGCCATGGCAACAATCATTTGACTCGAGCAATGAATTTGACACTTGTGTGGTATACATGTGTATCTTTGCACAATTCCTGCATCTCACTCACACCCTCACTCCATTCCCCACCCGCTCTGCTCTTTGCAGCAACCAGCTCTACTCGGCTTGAGGATTTGAATTATCTGGACAACCAAAGGGCTGCTGGACACAGGAGCTCCGTCCGTAAACACAACACAGCTGGACGCACAAATGATGACTCCAAAGGTATTTTGTGGCTTAATCCTCGGGGTTGAAATGTAGTGTGTAAATACAGCTTGGCACAGCTGCAGGCCTGTGTGGGCCATGTATGCACTTCCCCAAAGTCACAGCTTAAATTACATGAAGTCAGCCATTCCCATACAGGTTTAACTCTGTCCTCTCACTTCATCCAGGGAGACTGGTGCCATTCAAACAAGCCGACATCATGCTAAAACCGCTGCTGTTCGAGGTCCCCGGCATCACCGCGGACACGCCTTTCGTCGGCCGGGATTGGCTCTTCACTCGCCTGGACGAGGTCCTGAGAAGAACGAGCAGCTGTGACGGACGCGGCGCCGTCATAGTGGGGAACGCAGGCTCGGGCAAGACTGCCATCATCTGGCGGCTGGTGACGCTCAGCTGTCACGGCATGCGCACGGCACAGGGAGGTCCCAGCATCCCTCACAGCCCCAGCTCCTCCCCCAAATGTAAGACTCCTCTCTTTACTCACAGCGGTGTAATTCGCTCTGGCGTGCATCTCAGAGCGTTAAAGAAGAATGCTCGAAGTCGAATTTATACGTGCGCTCCAGTGAAGCACTCGCAGAGTCTCGCAAGCTACTGGATGAAATATCACTTTATTTTTTTGGGAAGCAGTTGGTAACTGGGTCACGCACTTTCCTTTCAAGTTCTCCCCTGAGGTTTCGCTGCTGATTGCAGTTGTGTAAGGGGACTGAAATTGTTGTTTTTTTTTCCCATCATGAGTGGCACTGGTATGCTACTTTTTGTCTGGGGAAAAAAAAAAGAAAACAACTCTCACTCAACCAGATTCCGCTCATTGCGTTGTAAATGCATGCTCTGATGCGCTGGTGATTTTCGTTTTCTGAATAAATTGTGATGCACCTGGAGTCATAAAAAAAGGAGAACTGCGACAAATAAAGATTTTCGCCGTCTTTCAGCCTATCCCTGGTGTGTGCAAATGAGTATTGTTAAGATTACAGGATGAGGGAAAGCAGTATAGAATAAGCGAAACATAGATAGTGTTCAAAAGGAATACCGTGCTATCCATTTTTCAGCATCATTGCATTATTCATTGATATCTGCACTGTATCTTGTCATTTTGATTTAAGTTTAACAGAGGGTGTAGCATGAGGTGTGCAGACACGTCGACCAGCGCTCCCTCGCCGCCACCTAATGTGGTTTTGCGCAGTCTTGCTTACAGATGCACTAATTAATCGCGGCATTTTAATTGTGTTTCTTCATAGACTTCGCTCCTGACACTCACGCCAGAGACTTCATCTGACGAGTGTAAATGGCAGCTTTGCGTTTGTTTGTGGTTGCTTTGTTGCTCTGTTCAGGTGCTGATTGGCAGGGAAAAGCCAGCTCCAAACAGCCAGCTGATTCCCAGCCCAACCAGAGTGCTGCCGCAGGAACAGGCGATAGTGCTGCACAGAGGAAGGAGGCAGTCAGGTGCCTTGCTGCCAAGGTACCTCAAAACACACATGCACACACATTTTGTTATCTCTATACTCCTCAGCTGAAAAAAAAAAATCCCATTCCAGCCCCCCTACCTTGAAGCAATAGTTCGACATTTTGGCAGTTAAATTAGAAGATGAATGCCACTCTCATGTTTGGATGCAAGCAAGCAGCAAGCAAGGAGACAGTTAGCTTAGCTTAGCATAAAGACTGCAATTGTGTTCACACCCGGTAGCTCAATTGGTAGAGCCTGCAGAGGCTTTATCCCAGGTTTGATTCCAGCCTGTGGCCCTTTGCTGCATGTTGCCTAGAAACCCTCCAAAAAAAATAGCAACAATAATCACTTAAGAAAAGCTCAAATCTTAAGCTTCAGTCGTGCCTTCCATGTGAGTGGTGGCGAGGACATGAACAGAGTTGAGGAAAGGAGACTTTTGGACTTTTATACACTATGTGCGGGTTTCTATCTTGACGAGAAGCAGCTCCTCGAGGTTCTTCATTTTCTCCGCCCATCCACATGCACGTCGTTGGGCGCGCAACACACAGACAAAAACCCGCCGCGTGGTGTCTGATCGCACAACGTCACTTTGGCCCTGAAGACACTCGCAAACCCTCAGTGATGAATGTAGCTTAGGTCAAGCTTCACTGAGCTATTTTTCAGCTTGAGAGGACAGCGCCAGGCTAGCTGTTCCCACCTGTTTTGTTTTTAGTCTTTATGCTATGCTAAGGTAGCAGCTAGCTAGTATTTTTTATATTTAAAGCTGCTGTAAGTGACTTTTTAAAATAAGTGTTAATTAGCCCTATTTTCCAGCAGTAAACACTGTTATAGAGTGTTTGCTCAGTAACCCATGTCTCTCGTCCCCATGCTCATGCAGTAAAAGAAAAAAGACATTTTCTGGTATCCCCGCCCACTTTATCCAATCAGGACAGAGAACTGCATAAAAAGCAGGATCCTCCTGTTTGCTGCTATGTCTGACACTTACCACCACAACACAGACATGGAGTTAGCTAGAACAACAGAACACTTACAGCAGCTTAAACTAAGTGCAAATACCAAAAATGTCAAACTATACCTAACTAATACAAAATAATATACTAGCTAACTGTCAGAACAACATGCCCCTATTCCCACCAAACAGCACTTTAAAGAAGCAAATACCGCTGTCCCAAATGTTTACTGTAAAGGACTTAAATAAGAAAATAAACTTCTAACTTGGTTTGGTCCTCACATAGATACAATACACACATAACCGCACTATTCCCTTCTGTATAAAGGTCCTTGCTATTTATCCTGTGGCTGAGCAGCCTGCCGACTCACCTGCAGTCAAAACAGACAAAAAAAAAGATATTATGTTTACATTAAAGAAATGCTCTTGGGTTTGGCTTTCTCATTATGGCTCTTTTGATTGCCCTGGATTTTTTTATTCCCACACTTCTCTCACCAGACTTGGGGGTAGGGTAATAAAGCACAGCATGATAAACAGTACTGAAGGGAGCTATGACTTTTAAGAGCCTTCACCAAAGACTGAAGAGGGATCAGTTCAAAGCGATAAACACACATCAGCGGGAGTGCCGTTTTTCAAAGAGCTGGGGGCCTGCACATTTGTGACATGAGATTTTAATGTCAGAGTGTTCCTCTCTCTCTTTTTTTTGTGGGCACATGTAGAACATGCTGCTGATTGCATCACATAGATGACATGGAAGCTTCTAAATTTACTAACTTGGCCTCAATAAGAGTTTCCATGGGAACTAGTCAGACCACTTATGATGGTGAGGATGTTCGCTCAAAAGTACAATCATTCATAATGTTACATACGATTTACAATACACATGCGATACATTTCTCAGACTCTTGTTTATTATTCAGCCCGCTGCCTGAATAAACCACCATGTCGATTTGCTGGATGTGTTTTGTAGAAACTCTGCAGTAATATGTTGAATTAAGCTCTTGTTGTTGAGTTTCAAGGGCGGAAACTAAGTTATGACTCAGCTACCTCAATGATTTCTGCAAATATCTGTGTTTACATCCTGGTGTTAGTCTGTTGTGACTGTTGTTTTTATAGTGAGTGTAATTAGTCTCAGATCTTTTTTTTTTTTTTGTCTTTTTATGTCTTTCTCATAAGGATATGAACAGATGCACTCTCTGCACTCGGAACAGATGCTGTACAAACAACATCTGAACATGTGCAGGGGTATTTGTCCCCCTCTCCTCCTCTCGCCCTACTGACAGGTCACTCAGTTGATACCATTTATCAAGTAGCACAGCACCTCGTGTTACACATATAACCAGTAGTGGGAAAAGTTTTCAGATCCTTTACTTAGGTAAAAATGCTAATATAATTCTGTAATACTGTAAAAGTATTAGCAGGAAAAATTAAATTATGAGGCCCCTGTGATTATGATATTTCTATCATTAGATTATTGTTGATAGTGCATTAATAGAAAAGCTTAGATTGTGCTGTTGTGGTCGGTTGAGGTGGAGCTCATCTTTGATTTATTCTGTATTAGACTGCAGTTAATCTGCTGATCATTTTCTCGTCAAAGCAGCTTGACTAGTATTACCGTATTCTGAATACACTGAGGCAGAGCTACATTAATTCATTTTTTCAGAATAAGAAAATAATACTGTTATGTTCATGTTACTTGAATTTTCTGATTGGTTTGCTCCTCTATGACAGTACACTTATTAAACGAGGCATTTAAGGACGTCATACTGGGCTTTGAGAAACACTGGTGAACATTTATCTCCTTTTCCTGACATTTCATAGACCACGCAACCGTTCAATTGACTAATCAACCATGAAAATAATAATTAATTGCGGCCCTCTGTAGAGGTGTAAATAGTTTCAAGTTGAATACTCAGACATTATGCGATGTTTAATCTTTTTTCCAGATACTGAAGCCAGCATTAACTTCACAGTAGACGATAACCTATATGTGCTTTTAAGTCTGCAGTCAAAATAAGCGAGACAGCTTTTCAGGTTGTTCTGAATAGCTTTCTCGCCTTTTCATGGTCATTTCGGACAAGCTTAACATTCACATGGGGTTCCTTTCATTTCAGCACCTCCACCTCCATCTCTGTTCTGTTTCCCCTTTCATTTCCATCCAGACCACTAACAGTTACACAGCTTTTATTTTTATTTACAGAGCAGAATACAGATAATTCTGTGAGTGTTCATTTCATTTCACCTGCTTTTTTCTCCTCTCAGGTGGTAGCCTACCATTTCTGTCAGGCTGACAACACTTACACCTGCCTGGTGCCGGAGTTTGTGCACAGCGTTGCCGCCCTGTTGGCCAGAGCACCGCAGCTTGCT
Source organism: Acanthopagrus latus (assembly GCF_904848185.1). Taxonomy (NCBI): domain Eukaryota; kingdom Metazoa; phylum Chordata; class Actinopteri; order Spariformes; family Sparidae; genus Acanthopagrus; species Acanthopagrus latus. The sequence goes on along the minus strand of NC_051042.1, from coordinate 15,546,385 downwards.
CCATACAGGGAGCTGCTGGTGCAAGAGCCGCACCTACAAAACACACTGAGCCTGCGATCCTGCGTTCAAGACCCCATCGCTGCCTTCCGTAAGGGTATCCTCGAACCCATGGCTGGCCTGCGCAAGGGTAATGAAGCCTACACGCACACGCGCGCACACACACACACACACACACACACACACACACACACACACACACACGCTTTAAGAAAAATGTGATATTCAACTTTAAAGACCCTTTTAAATTTTAAAAGGGGATCAGTTTTAAGGTGGAAAACTGTCTGCTTCCTTCACCACGCAATTAGGGAGCCGACTGCCATCTCCTGTGTGAAATAGCCCATTAATGACTCTGTGATGGGCCCATAGATTATTTTCCCTAGTTAAGGTCAATGATTGGAAACACGGCAGAGTGTGAAGCAGATGTTCGGTCATTTACACAGGGCAATGATGAGTGTTATTTTTGCCCCGGTGAATCATCAGCATCCCACAGGATATCAAGGTCACAAAATACTCCAGAGGGGGCGTGAATGTTACGGACACATTAGCCAGCTCAGTTTCTCATGATACAGTCAGTCAGCTAGATTGATGTGTTATTATGGCCAGGTCCTCCACAGTCTGGGCAGAGGAGTGTTTTGTCTACTCCATCACTATTAAGCAGGTTAGGAAGAGCCCTTGTGCTTGAGTGTGTGAGTCCTCACGGGCTTGCAGGGATGCATTGACAGCTTAGATAATGTGAAACATGATGGATATGTCCTGTTTCCAGCTAATAAACAACAATGGCCTGTGGCCCCTTTCAGCAGGATATAATCAATATCAACAGTGGGTACTTTTCTCAGAGAATCCTATGCTGGAAAACACAGATGCACCTATCAGAGGCTCTGTTATCATACCATCTTCTCTCTGGCTAATGTAATATGTCTGGTCTTTTAACATGCCTGGACCTCTTTTTCTCTGATTTTTGCTTTGTGTCCGCAGAGCGCAGGCTACCTGAAGAAGACTACATCATATTGGTTGACAGTCTTAATGAGGCAGAGTTCCATAAACCAGACTATGGGGACACCATTGCCACTTTCATCACCAAAATAATCTCCAAATTTCCACTCTGGCTCAAGCTGGTAGTCACAGTGAGGACCGGGCTAGTGGTAAGTGAGATCATTTTGAATTTTTAGCATTACCACAACCGCAGCACACCTGTTTAAAAGGGTTGGTTCACCCAAATCACAGTTAACATTTCTCACTTATCACTAGTTGTATCCAGCCACACTGCTAGCTTCAACCCTTATACAATGGATGTTACTGGGATTTTTATGTGTTTGTCCCCGAGAGTATGACAGCAGCCTGATACTGGAATTAAAGATCGCCCTGCATATGTGCATGAATGATCCCCTTCCTGTCCCTGCCAACTCAGTCCTGTCAGCCAATTGATTTCAGGTTGGGACGATGTCACACACATATGTTTTACCTCTGCCCAAGGATCCTAAAAGAGAATAAAGATCATTGCATCACCAAATATTGCTTTGGGTCCGACACCAAAGCAAAATTTGGTGATGTTATGATCTTTATTCTCTTTGGTGACAGTTGTATTGAAGTCAATATGAGATGCATAGAGGAACACAATATAACCCAACCTATCTACATTGTATGACTTTTGATGAAAACAAGCATTCAGAAAATGAAAGAACACACTTCAGAGAGAAGGTTAACAGCAGATTTTTTTCTCCAGATGATTCAGGAAAGGCTCCTGTTCAGGATGCTGTTCGCTATGAGACTTCGGTCTTGTCAGCAGAAATCAGTTGGACCCGCCACATTTGATCACAATATTATTAATAGCCTTGTCAATCATTGGTGCTTGGCATTACTTCATCACAAGTCTCACTGAGATATGTTGGGTTTTTAGTGTTTTTCTCCAAGCATCTCCCGTTGACTTCCTCCAACACAGAAGTTATGTTCCCGGCCATGCCCAGTGTGCACATGGGGCCATTCTGGATGCAAATGTTATACCTTTGTGGTTTCAATTTTTATAATGAGGTGACCTGTCAAAAATTATAAGGATGGTTCTTCATAGAGTAAAATATTGAGGCCCAGAGGATTTTATTTTTTTTTTTTGCAGTACCACAGTTGGCCAATGGCGTAAATATGCAGTAACTCTGCAGGTAGCAGTCTTTTATGGACATCGACCTCATCTCAGTGTTTGCTGTGATATGTTCCAGCTCCTGCAGTCCTTTAAAGATTAAGAAAGTTGGATGTGTGTTTCCCAAAGGCTGTATAAAACATGGACGTAATCTCCTGTGACGTCACCCATTGGTTTTTCTGGAGAGCCGTTGTGAAGCCCAAGCTGGCAAGCCATCTTGGCATTGCCTGATTCCGCTTAACATAATGAAGTCTGGATGCTGACATCTAGCAAGAGAGCGAGTGGCTAGCTGTCTTGCTAGATGTATGTCATAGAATCTAAACCAAGTGAGTTACATAAAATTTCAACCCACAGAAAGTTGTCATGATATAGGAAAATAGCTTCAGGGTCTATTGGGATTGACTTGTCTTTGGAGCATGACTCAAGTGACCATTTAAGACACCACATGTTTTTCTGCCTTGGCTTCATTTTTTAGCCCTGATTGTCGCTTGGTAGCTCCAGACATAAAGTCTCTGGATAGTTCACAGATCTCATTGTGAACAATGTTCAGTGAAACTTGTTTTTACCAAAATATGTCTGGTCTCTGATAGCTTTTGAGAGTGAGGTCTGTGGATTATGAAAGGAATCAAGGACACTCTGATTTCTAAATATTACAAATTATATTCTGTTCATCTCTGACGTATCGGGATGTCGACTGCTTACTGCCCTTAGAGACTTTATGCAGGTGAGCACTGAGCACTTGTTTGGATGTAGGTAGACATCTTAAACTGGGCAAATAATAGATCTATCTAGATGACTGTATACCACTAGAGGGATTTGAAATAAGAAGTTTTATTTTGTCCTGTGTATTTGGGTGAACTATTTAACTAATTAAATTGAATTTCACTGTCTTACCTTAAACAAATTATAAAGGTATTCCCACCAGCTGTGTCTTTTGGTCTCAGTTCCCTGCATAGCCGCTGTAGTTCACTGTTGTGCTTTTACTGCCATGGTATAGACAGCGTGTTTGTTTTTGTTTTTTTGGCGGCACTACTCTCTCTAGTCTGATGTATTTTTCTCAATCCGGTTGGTAATCCCACCAAACAGCAGACGCATCTGTCCAGTGCCAAAGCCAAGCCTCCAAATGCTGCAAGGATTATGCCTTGAATAGATGGTAATACTACTGGGAGTCTGCTGGGAGTCTGGAGCTTGACAGCCAGCCAACCGGTTACATAATTTGATTAGTGTTTGGGAATACACAAAACACATTTCACGTCATTTTTTTCGTGACACGTTGAAGTCAGCGAGCATTAAACACCAAAATTTGAAATGACGTATACAGCTATTATACCACCCTCCCAGTAACCCCACTTCCCGATTGGATCGTCAGTCAACCTTCCCCTTTTCAACAGCCGTTTCAGGGAGAGTGTTTTATAAGAGCCTGAGTATTTCACAAACCATTGCGAAAGGGTTAAGTGGAGCACAGTCCACGACCACGAGTCAATTACTTGTCGTTGCACTAAAATGTCAGTCGTTAATGAGGAACTGAGCCGCAATAACATGGATTTTTATTTATCTCATGGCTGGTTTTGGCCGGTGTTGAGCAGTTGAGGATGGCAAGAGGGGAGATGAAATGTGACTCTGAGAGATGCCTGTGAGCAATGTTGGAGCTTGAGTCATTGTCACACTATTTACTGTACTGTATCCCATGGCTCTGCGTGAGTCAGAGGCAACAGCATCCGAGGAATGGGTCTTGTTTTTTTTGTGCTTTTAATTTGTCCTTAGCTAATACACCACAGACGTGCTGCCCACTGTTCTTTTAATATTGAGGTGTCTGTGCTTGTGTGTCGTTTCTGTTTTTACCAACAAGCACGCGTGGTTTACCTGCGTTCTTCTCCTGCAGGAAATCACTACCCTCCTTCCATTCTCTGGCATCTCTCTGGACATCCTGCCAGACAGCAGTGATCTGGGAGCTGACCTGAGCGACTACATCCATCACCGGGTCAACAGCAGCACTCAGGTCGCCGCCAACGTCACCACCCCAACGGGCACAGCCCCCGATCAGCTGCTCCTCAGCAAGTTCAGCAGCCACCTGTCAACACGGAGCCACGGCTCTATCCTCTACCTTCAGCTGACCCTGGATCTGTTCCACAAGGGCCACCTGACTCTTAAAGGAGGAAACTACCTGGTGGTGCCTGTATCGCTGTCAGAGGTCAGACACTGAGAGAATTGATCCACAACAAGCGAGGGCCATATGTACCCCAGGGGCGTACTTGTATTTTAATTTAACAGGGTTATGTGGAAAGATCCTCAGCTTATTTGAAAAGATTGAAAAATATATATAAAAACACATCTTGTGACCGTGAGTGCAGGAAAACTAGGAAGCAAACAGTTAAGTAATGGATAAATGGTTGAAATGCACTGCAAAAACATGACAAAACTGTCAAATAGTTAAAAATAATGGATAAATGTAAGGAATTGTTAGCTTTAATAAGTAACCTAATTAAACGACAGTTGAAACAGTTGGCAAAAAAAAACCAGAAACAGTCAAAATAGTTAGCTAGATTGCTGTATATGTGGTTAGTTAGCTAAAAAAGCCCAAGATGGATAAAAAGTTGAAACAGTTGACTAAAGTGATCACTAAATGGTTGAAATAGCTGAAAAACTGAAATAATTAACATTAGCTAACGAATTATACGTATAGAAATGTTCTTGACTTTGTTTATTGTACATTTTAAAAGAGAGTCTATGTAACCATCAATATCTGTCACTACACACCAGATCCATGCTACAGAGCTAACAGGTAACTGTTACCGCAGCTTTTTCTTCTTCTTCCGCTGTATGGTGGTTGTTCCGCTGTATGGTGGTTGGTAATCATTGTACGTGTTAAGACGTATTACCACCACCCACTATAACAAAGCAAGAACAGAAAGAAACAGTAAAGATTTGAGAGGCGCTGGATTATTTACATGATATTATCACATGTCTATTAGGAACACAATATCAGTGTCTATTTTTTTGAATGTCACAGTCATTTTCAAATCCGGTTATCGGCAACACACCTAACTGAAAGTGATGTTGTAGCAGATAAAGGTAATAGTTGCCAGATTTGTTTGACGTCTTCCAGCAAAATAAATGCTGAATTCATGACAGATAGCAACAGCATTGTGGTTCATCACAATTTTACAACATGGCATAACAATAAAACGCGATAAGTGTCTACAAGTGCACTCCAACGCAGTCAGGAGGCTCCATCGTACAATTAAATCATGATTATTTAGTTTTTTCCATTTCTGCTCTCTGCCTTAAAGATTAAGAAATGAAAAAGGACAGCTCGAATTGCAAAAATGATCAGTTTCATCTGACTTAATAAACTGCAACAAATTTACATTATGTCACACACACACAAAGGGAAGGGAGATAAATAAGGAGAGAAAAGGATGGACACAATCCCGTGCTATCAAAAAGCCAAGCAAATAATGCTGTAATGTTGGAAGCATAGAAGGTTCTGTTGAAAAGAAAATACAGATTTGCAAATACACTGCAGCTCATGTGTGTGTGTGTACAGGGTGAGCCACAGGTGGGCTGTGCTGAGGGACTGGATGTGTTAGCTTAACGAGCCTAATGAATACTTAATATACCGCAATGTAACTTACTTTAAAACCTGACACAGTCACGGTAAACCAGCTCAAATCTGGCCCACCTGCCCACTGAACCCTACAAGATGTGACCAAAAACTGCCAAGCAACACTGGTATTATATAAATGTTTGCAACGTCCAACGAATCGCCTCCCCAAGCCCCAAAAAAACGTTAGCAATGCGTGTTTCATTAAGTAACCAGTTCATCCGCTATGTAAACCGGAGCGGTTAATCCTCTTGAGCTAAAGGGACATGTTTAACCTTGAAATGTACATAAAATCCCTGCACAAGGTACACAAGCGACAACCACTGTTCAGGCATGTTTTTCACCAAAAAAGAGGCGAGCGTGTACTCGCATGCTGTTCAGATCCACAAAAGACAAAAATGACAGGATCAAAGACTTTTAAACAAAGTGCCAAAAATACTCTACAGTGACTAAGTAAATGACAGACGCATTTTAATGTTACATAATCATCAGTGTAAAATGGGACAACAGATGAGCAAGTGTTATTACACACACACAAAGGCCTGGAAATGGGATGATTCAATTACTGGATAATGGATGTGGAGAAAGGTGTGCTTAAGATGGGAGTGAACAGAAACTGTGTATTAGTGCGACATGAAAAACAGAGCAAATTTAACAATTTATATAAATGAATGAACTCCAAGTGATCCCCATTTACCAGACAAACTATTATTGTTATTGATTTAATAAATCGTTACCTTCAGGATTTTTCACCTAATCCAAGGTCACATAATTGGTATTTTTCCACTGGCACTTTTGGCCGCGCCTAGTCAAACCGGGCCGCACTGATTTGCATTTCCATTACCAGCTTTACTTCGCCGCCTCGGACTGAGTCATGCCCGTGAAGGACCTTCTCCGGAGAAGGGTCAAAGTGCGCTCGTCCTGTCTCCAAGCAGGCTGCAGTGACGTCAACACAGGCGCGTGCTGCGAGACTCAACACAAGTCTGTGCAGGAAACATGAGAGAGAGAAAGTGTCTGTGTACAGCTCTCAGACATTTTGCAGCTTCTGACTGAATCCCTGTGGTTTGAAGTTTAGTTTCTCTCCAGTGCCGCCGTTGGTGCTTTCAGATACCTGCTGTTAATTTCTGTTTCATCCCATTTGCTTTTGGCTATTTCAGAAGTCAGAAGTGTAAAAAAAATTCAAACTTGAGATTTCCTGAATTTTCTGCTTCATAATATAAGATAAGCGTAAGCAGCTTTCCTTCGATGGTGCTGCGGGGAGGTCGAGGATGTTCAGCCGCTTGTTTTGACCGCTGCTGAAGACAGGCAAGGCATCAGTTAAAGTTGTTGTAATGGCAATGCAGATCCCTGCCGCGCAGGGCTGAATCAAATCTAGTCATGCCAGGCCAACACAGATGCGCAGAAATGTCTTTAAGATATCAACTACTGATGTTACAACTTAATATGTGACAACATAATAAAGCACTCAACTGTCACGCAGAAATATTGTACAACCTAAAAAAGCACTGAATATACTGATATGTTCATTTTTTTACGCAATCGTAACTGGACTGACTAATTACATCAGGGGGGTTTTTCGTTTTGTCACTATAATGCTGCACATTTTCTTAACTTTCTAACGTGTCACTGGTTAAGGAACAATGGAAATCCCTGACAGTCTGACAACAACATCATTAATGACTCGCGCTGACTCCTGAATCTCTGTTAGGTGTACCTGCTGATGTGTCGTGTGAGCTTTCCGGATAAAGAGCTCTTTGAACGGATACTTCCGGTGCTAAATGTGGCGCTGGCTTCTCTGCACCCGCTGACTGATGAACAAATGTTCAGGGCACTGAATGCAGGCAGTGTGAGGGGGGAGCTGGAATGGAAGGACTTCCAGCAGAGATTAGACAGCCTGACTGGATTCATGGTAAGACTCTTGATATGACTACATGGACGGGATCATAATGTTTTAATGCATTTGTTTCAGAGGTTTGACTGTCGTGTTTGTTTTTGCGATGAAGGATGTCAGTTTCACTTTAAATCTATCTCGGGAGGCCGATCATTTCCATTTAATAAACTTCTGTACCATTTGTGTTTGCAGGTGAGACGCAGGGATGGCACACGGATGCTGTGTCATCCCTCCTTCAGGGAGTGGCTGGTTTGGAGAGCAGATGGAGAGAGCTCAGACTTCCTCTGTGACCCTAGGTGAGTCTAATATGTGAACGTACCAAGAAAAACGTGTGTAACAAGACGTCTTCATTGGCAAAGAGGCCGTTTCTGATTAATAAGCCTTGTGCGCGCGTTCACAGAAGCGGCCATGCTCTCCTGGCCTTCATGTTCTCCAGACAGGAGGGCAAGCTGAACCGGCAGCAGACAATGGAACTGGGACACCACATTCTCAAGGCTCACATATTCAAGGTAACAGGAACTGGGATTCTCTGCATGCAACTTGCTATGTAGGTTTGCTACTGGAACAGATTGTTCCTACAGTAAACCCCTCTGGAGCCCCTGGATTCCCGAAGGCTTCACGCAAACAAGGTCCTGCACTTCACTGTATATCACTACAGCATAGAAACACACATACATGCGTGAACCCGTGTCCCTCCTGTCACCCACACACATTAGCACTACTCGTATAGACAAACACAAATATTGTTCCGTTTGCATGCATGGCTTGCACTCTGTACGTACCGCTGTGCTCCTGGGATACAATTTCAATTCTGCACCAGTGGTCTCATCTGAGCGGGTGTAATCCCCCCCGCTCTCTCTCTCTCTCTCTCCCTCTCTCTCTCTCTCTCCGTCTCTCTGTTTCTCTCTCACACATTCACAGGGTCTGAGTAAAAAGACAGGCGTGTCCTCCAGCGTTCTTCAGGCCATGTGGGTGAACTGCAGCACAGACAGTCTGTCCGCTGCGCTGGCCTCCCTGAGGAACCTCTATACACCCAACATCAAGGTGACATTTATGTGCTCTACATTAAAGGTGCAGTGTGCGAGATATGGCCAGACTTTTGGTTTAAAGCATTTAAAAAAAAAAAAAAAAAATCATCATTATTATCAACCTCATCAAATGAATATAAAGAAACAACAGTGTTGATATCACAGATTGACAGTGTCACAGATTGTCTACTGTTAACGCGCTAACCAGCTCGCCCCTGCTTGTCCTGTCTGGTAATACCATTTTTACCTCAGGAGGCGACAGTCCTGCAGTTACAGCTGGAGTATGCAAGCAGCAAGTTCACTATGTTTTCACAAGCTCTCCGATTTTGGTGTAAAAGACGACTCCCCTCATGATCTCGAGGTCACAGTCCAGGCAGGCTAGAGTTAGCAAATAGAGCTGCACGGCTAACTGAGCTAACGAGATAATGGTAGCTGGTGGATATCAAGCCCCAAGAATGAGAAAAGATTTCGGCATCACAAGCCCCACAAAATTATGAATTTCTCTAGCATAATTTGAGCCATTCAGTCCAATGAATTTGGGAAAACCTAAAAAAAAGCAGCAAAACTAAATGATTGTATCTCTATTTAATAAGCGGGGCACTAAACTTGAACTTGAACCGCTAGCTCACTTGGCGGAGGCCTCCAGTGCGCACGCTCAGGATCAGGAATTTGTATACCTTGCAAGTCGAGCTTTCTTGGCTTCATGCGCCACTGAGCAGCTTTTTATAGGAATGAATGTGGCACCACCTCCAATGCTGTATCCAAATATTAATTTGTTATATCGATGGTGGCTACAGCCATGGCAAAGAGTATAGCGAGCAGCAGTTATCAGTTTCTCTGGTAATATGCTGTCCCCTATATTTTTGGAGCTAACTTCAACAGGTGGCTGTATCCTACCACGTTACATCTTTAAAAAAAAACAAACAAACAAACACCCAAATATATACTCGGAAACATTTTGTTCATCTTTTCCATTCTGCAGGTGAGTCGACTGCTGATGCTAGGTGGCGCTAGTGTGACCTGGTGTACGGAGGTGGTGGGACGCGGCCCCATTCTGGCCGTCCACGCCCACCTGGGGCATGTGGAGATGGTAGCCCTGCTGCTTGAAATGGGCGCTCCTATAGAGGGGATGACTGACAGTGGCATGACACCCCTCTGTCTGGCGGCTGCTGCAGGACACGCCGACATTGTCACCCTGCTCTGCAAGAAAGGGGCCAAGGTCAGTGTCACAGACGGTGTGGATCTGGTGGGCGTGACCAGCATAATTACCACAGATTCATCTGTGACAGAACCCTCTGTGCCTCAGTATCTTTACAGCAGTGATCCTGAACAGCCCCGGTTTCACATTCACACCAGTTTTGGGTTCTATTCTGGGAGACAGATGACATAAACAGGCCTAATCTAGGCCAGCGCATTACAAGCACCAGCTAGGACCAGCGTTAGTAAGTCCTTCTGTGTCCCCCCTCTGTGCCAGGTGGGACATGCTGATAAGAATGGCCAGTGTGCGCTGGTCCATGCCGGACTGAAGGGCCATGCTGAAATCATCAACATCTTGCTGGGCCAGGATTGGGGAGCTGAGATCCCCACCGACCCACAGCCGCATCACGGCAACGAGCCTGTGACTGGGAAGAAACAGGCGGCACAGCAGGCGGTTACAGCTGCAGCTAGCGTTGGACACACACAGGTACGAATCATCTCAAGGTCCTAATGACAGAAACACCTTTAAGTCTTGGCTGAAATAGATTTTTTTTTTTTTTTTTTTTATGTAGAGAACAGTGCCTGCTCTCGCTTGATTCAGAGGATTTATTAGATGCAATGTGCTGTTCGCTCCGGTCGAGGGTCTTCGGGTTCTTTTGTTTTCTTTGTGCACAGCAGGCCAACAATACAGAGGGCTGTAAATTGTGTTTTCCTGCAGGTGGTGAAGAGCTTGCTGGACTTGAAAGATGAACAGCTGGCAGTGCAGATGGACGCTCACGACTCTCTCTGGGGAGAAACGGGTACATTTCTCCTATCAGTCGGATAAATTTAGCTTTCTCACCTCTTTCTGTCCATCAGTGTGGGTCTAGAGTCAGACTCAGAGGCTTGAGGGTTGCATGGGCACATCTTAGCTCTGTGCAATGGAGAAATATTAAACAGCTAACTCACCTTTGAACGGAGCTGGAGGAGCCCAGAATATTACCCACTCACTGGTTTCCTTATTATGATTTCTGGATGCTGTGTTTGATATGAAACAGTTGATTCGATTGTAAATAGTTTTTAATGGTTGGCAAAAATGAAGCATCACATTTATCACACAGGACATCTTGTCCTGCCACATTTGTAGCATCTAAAAAGCAGCTGTTATTCAATTGTAATACTTTTACCTCTATCGCGGATGCGATAGCGCAGCGTGCAGAATTCTGTTAGGTCCATTTCCTGAGAGCATGTCGGATGAAGCCTGTATCTCTGCCTGCAGCACCATTAGAGTATAATTCTATTACACAGTCCCCTCCAGTGCCGAGATAGAAACAGTGAGAGCATGAAATACCCTCTGAAATGTTCACCTTCACATGTACACCACAAGGGCTTTGTGTCATGTTTATGTTTAGTGTTAGTGTGATTTGATCACAGTCCATTTGCACAGATAAAATGATCAGTAAAGGAAGCATGTTACTCAGCCAGGGACAGTGCTTACAGCTTCATACCACAGCTTTTGAACATACTCCCTTGTAACGATAATAACCTTACTGACTCAGTTCGTGTATTTTAAGCAGGAGCTTCACTGCAAAAAGTCACCTCAAACTAAACCTACGTTTGTTTCACATATGACGCTAACTTCTCTTTAAAGGCAATATTATACATATTGATTTGTTCGCTGAAGCATGTGGCCACATGAGACATGATGACATTAATCACAAGAACTAAGACAAGGTTGGAAAATGACATCAATACCTCGCCCCAGCTGCTCAATTAGCTTAGGACTCGGACCAGTGCCGTTTGTCATAGTTACACTGTGCTGCTTAGGGTACAATTTATCCAGTGTGTGGAGCTAGGACTGGAAATGACTGTATTTTCTTTGCTCTTGTTGTGGACTAGAAAGTGCAAGTGTCCTTCATCAATTTCAGATATCTAGATTTATAAAATAATTCAAGAATCATAAAGGTTATAGGAATACCCAGCCTCGTTTTTCTCTCCGTTTCTCACTTGTGCTTCTTCCATCCCAAATGCGTCAATTACATTTTCCTCTCCACCTCACCGTCTCTCTCTGTGCCGACCCTCTGTCAGTGCTGAGCGCAGCCTCGGGGAGAGGGAGGATGGAGGTGTGTGCGTTCCTCCTGGAGCGAGAGCCAGACTTGGAGATACCCAACCGCCGGGGGATGGTCCCGCTGCTTAGCGCCGCCAAACATGGACACACGCAGGTGAGGAGTCTGCTGACTGGAATGGGATATTATTTTTTATTTTTTTTATTAATACAGTTTTTTGGATTAATCTCTCTCTCTTTTCCAGATTGTGGAGCTGCTGCTAAAACAAGGTGCGGATATCAATGTCACAGACAAGCTGGGTCGCACCGCACTGATGCTGGCTGCCTGTGAGGGCCATATGAGCACTGCAGAACTCCTGCTGTCAAAGGGTCAGAGTCCCCCGACTTGCCTACTAATAACTTAACATGTTTACTGAATGTATTTGAATTAGGCAATATTTGTATCTGTTGTGGTTGCAGGTGCCTCTCTGTCCACTGCTGATCAGGAGGGGCTGACTGCGCTCAGCTGGGCCTGTATGAAGGGACCGAAGGGTGCCGTGCAGCTTCTGGTGGAGGCAGGCGCAGACCTGAACCAACCGGACAGGCAGGGACGGACTCCTCTCGACCTCGCTGCCCTGAACGGGGACGCAGATACAGTGGGTTTCATGCTGTTGTTTGGATGGAATCTTGTTGATAGAGGAAAAGAAAAATGGGGTCTTTATTTAAAAATTTTTACCCGTAAATGTTCCTCAACAAAAATGTTAATTTTCCTTTCCCTGCGTGGTTTGGATGCAGTTTGAAGACCTTGGCATAGAAGTGTACACTTGGCAACAGGCTGCTTAATATTGTAATCAATAAAAGATGATTAGCAAAGTACAATATATAATTATCTCTCACGCACAGCGACACAATTTTAGCTATTTTTGACAAACGGAATAAATCATAATAATCATAATTACTAAAATAATTATAATTATCATCTGTACCTGCAACACAGGACATCAATTTGCAATCAGAGTTCATGTGGAGTGGAAAACTTGCGACTCATGTAATCTAATTATCAGCGGGACAGTAATCAAAAATATCTAATGATTAAAAACTTCAGTCATCAGGGAACGGAGGAGCAGACAGCTGTGTTGGTGATGTAGCGAAGCGTAGTGTGTCATCAGCTTAATGATTAAAATATCAAACAACTTTTGTAATTGCTCGAATCTTAAATTTAAATCTAAAATGTATGTTGTTGTTATTCTCTGCACGACCAGGTTCATTGCCTGGTGGAACACGGAGCGGTGCTGGAGAGAGCCGACAACAACGGAACCAGAGGCTCGGAACGGGCGCCTGGCTGCCAGAACCCGGCCCTGGTGGCCTCGCTGCTTAAGAAAGGATCCAAGACGGGTATAGTCACCATGCCTACCATAACAGCCCTGCAGTAAACCCCACCTTTAGGAATTTGGTATTCAAACAAGATGGTCCACGAGCCATTTAACATTATACGACACAGTTAAGTGGCTCCACAAAGTGCAGTGTGGACAGTAAAATGAGCATGAAGTTAAATCAGCACCTCTTTGGCTAAAGCCCCTTTTCCCAGAGTGGATTCATATTTCTATCTGACTTTGACCAATCAATGAAGTCTCGGCTCACTTGGGTAGATTGGTGTTATTTGCTATACTAGCAAATTTATTTGTATTTTACTCTCACACAGTGTACGGTTACTCAGTATTCTGCAGCACCTGCAGGTTTACATCCACTCCTCTAACTCCCTCTTCTCCACTCCCTCTCTCTTTCTCTGTCTCTCCATCAACCGAAAGGCTATAGAACGGCTCCACACGATCGATCAGGTACATGATTTATGTAAGACACAAAGTAAAAGAGACGAGCGAGACAGATGACAGAAAGATAAATATTTGTACCCCTCCATCAGGTCACGCTACGTGGGCTATGGCTTCCTCCAAACCAGATATTCTCCTCATCCTGCTGCAGAAGCTGATGGAGGAAGGAAACATGCTTTACAAGGTGTGTTATGATGAATGTTAAAGAGTGGGTTGTGAGAGTGTGGAAAACATCACAGGTTGTCAATTTACACCCCCCCCCCCGTGTGTTTCTCAGAAGGGACGTATGAAGGAGGCAGGCCAGCGTTATCAGTACGCCTTGAGGAAGCTACCTCGCGAGGGGCAAGGGGAGGAGCTGAAAGGGCTCAAAGACCTGCGGGTCTCCCTCTATCTGAACCTCTCCCGCTGCCGCAGGAAAACCAATGTAAGGCCCCACAGCTCTATCAAACTGCTCATGCACTATTTAGCACCGGTAGGTTCATTAGGCGCTGAGGGGATGGCAGGAGAGCTGGCAAGGCAAGGCGAGGCAGGTGCCTCCTTAAGATATATAATTTATCGGTATCGGCATGAAAAGATAATGTCAGCAGTGGTATAGCTCACTGTAAAAATATCTCTGCTTTTCAGATCTAATTTCACATCTCCCTGGTAAACAGAATGTACGTGCAAGACCTGGAAGCAGGTGGTGACATGGTGAATAACGGTGCGCCGTTAGTGTGGAGATAGATGTGTGTGGCCTGCAGCCAGTTTGGAACCCGCCCTGGTGATGACAGACGTCCTAACAGACTGTGTAAAAATGCCATCCTTGGGGTCACTGTGGCCGATGAATAATGGAGCAGATAATGTGATGTGATAAGGTCACTCTCTCTGGCAGACCAAGCACACTCTCCTTCTCTGTCTCCACAGGGGGTTATTTACAGTGGACGAGCGAGTGGGCCGGCTAAATCCACATATTATATCAGAATGCAGGCAGTAAGGGCCAGCAGAGAGTCTACACGATACCATCATTAAACATTCAGCAGCAACGCTCACAATCTCACATTCAAGGCTGCCATTTTGACCTTCCTCTCAAGGACAGAATCACAATGTGTTGGTGTCATTAAATATTCACCTGAGTGTGATGATGAGAGCAGAAACAAAAAAAAAAAAAAGACGACAGAAAAACAAGCTGCTCTCTGTCTGTTTCTCCCCCTCTCCTTCTCTCTTTCCGGTCAATAAAAATGATTGCAGTGCGAGCTCTGTCTCATTAAACAGGCTTCGATTCTCTGATCCGTGTATGAAGATGCGAACACAAACACTATTTTTATTGAAATTGGCTCAGACTATTTCTGCAAAACAAACACTTTCCAGTCTGGTCCCTTAAACTCACAGCTGATCATACAGTGGCTTTGTTTTTTTTTTGTTTTTTTCTTATTGTGCTGAGTGTAATATTTAAATTTATGAAATTCAAACTCTAAATGCGCTTTTCTGATCTGAAAACACAGGATTTTGGCATAGCTGAGGAGTTTGCAACCAAAGCCCTGGAACTCAAACCCAGGTCTTACGAGGCGTATTACGCCAGAGCACGAGCCAAGAGGAGTAGCAGGTACAACCATATTAAATGAAGCATATTAATTCAGAGCACAGTCGTTTTGCTCCATCGAAAGTTATTTTTTTTGCGAGAATCAGCATCTCTGCGTATCTCTGTAAATTAAGTATTTTCAAAGTTTCTTTGTTCATTTTCTCCATACTCCCCAGGCAGTTTACTGCAGCGCTGGCAGACCTCCACGAAGCAGCACGACTCTCCCCGTCCAACCGAGAGATCCGCCGCCTGCTGGTACGGGTAGAGGAGGAATGCAAGCATCATCTGAAGGCATCCAGCAACAACATGACACAAGGTTACAACAGGGACTCTCACACCCACCACCATCAAGCCACAGAGGAGGAGGCAGACGTCTATTCACAGGGAAGTCTGGAGAGGCAAGTCCCTGCAGAGCAGACCGATGCAGAGAAGGAGGAGGAGAAGGAGGAGGGTGAGGAGGTGAGCCTGCAGTGTGGGAAAAGTCCAGAGTTTTGGCCTCTGAATCCGTACGCTCCGAACAGGACTCTCCCTGGAGGTGTGGCCTTTGGCGATCAGTCGCCGTGTTTCCCTCAAGAGGAGTATGTGCGGGAACAACTGTTTGTGGACCTGCCCGAGCCTGTTCCTGCCATCAACAGGCAGAGCCAGAGCAGCAGGACTCATCACCACTGCCACTCCCTCCAGTCAGGGGGCAGAGTTGGAGGCAGGCCTCTGTCTCTGTGTGGCCCATCCAGCCCTCTGCCAGGCAGACACATGTCCACCTCCCTGAGGCCTGCGCCGGTGATGGGTATTGACATCGGCCCCGGATCAGCCAGTGAACACTCTGGACACAGTCCCACCGAGCACTACCATCCCATGTCCCCCAACAGCTCCTCCCCACCTGGGCACCTCCAGATGTACCAGCCCCGCTCCTCCAGCTTCTCCAGGGGCTCTGACAGACTCTCCACCCACTCTGTGGCTCTCGATGGCCTGGCCCTCGCTCTGGGGTCTAGTATGGAGGTTAGGAGGGAGGGTGGTGGTGGTGGAGGAACAGCAGGCTCGAGGGGCTCCAGCTCCAGTCAGGCCTCCAGTGGGAACCTTTCAGACGGCGGCAGGCAGCAGGTGCCGGACGCCCCATGCCCCATCAAGAGCAGCGGTAGCTTCAAGACGAAACCAGAGCTAAAGCCCCGGCCCTTCATGGGAGTAATGGACAAATCAGTGCGAGTCCAGGGCCAGCAGACCTCTGGCATGAACCGGCAGGGAGGAGGGGGAGGAGGAGGAGTGGAGAGTTTCAGCATGTCAGTGATGGAGTTTCAAGGATTCAACAACGAGTACAAGCGCGCTTCTTTCCAGGAGCAGCTCCCCGGAAGTCAGGCCAACAGCCAGCCAGGCCGGGACTTTGGAGAGCGGCTCCACCAGAGAGAGGCCAGAGGCACCTCGTCCTCCCAGCTACGCTTCCCCGATGGGAGGCACAGACAGGCGAGCTTGACAAGAGACAACCCGGCCCTGCATATGGCTCCCATCAAACCCAAACGCTCATTTATAGAGTCCAACGTCTGAGTGTATTTTATCAAAGCACAGATACAGGCTGTTTTCAACAAACTGTGCCACATAAGGTAGCAAGGGAGGCTGGTTTGAGAACAGCTCCCTTCCCTGAGCCTGTTTTGTAGAGTTATGCTGCTGCACTGCACTTACAATCTAGAACCAGTGTTCAACTCAGGCTACTATGCTTTTGCTTACATGTCTACAGCTAGTGTATTGAAGAAAACCAGACATACCTTAAGTAGGGATTTAAAAAAAAATAAGTATTATATTGTCTAAACATTTAATTTATTATATCAAATATAGAAGTCAGAGAAAGCTTTGTGCACGAATATGAAAAAAAACCTCATGCTATTTAGTTGCAGAATATGACCATTTCTATTGTCAAGTGTCTTTTAAAAAACATTTATATTTGTACGGTGTACACTATATTTGCAGATTATATATTTCCCTGTAAGTGGTTATCTGTCGGCATTACAGGCTTCAAAAGAAATTACTTTGTGTACTCGAGATCCTTTTTCTTGGTACATTTGATAGAAAAAAAACAAGAAAAAAAAACGCACTGTACATGACATTGTTGGAAACTTCTTGTCATAATCTAATATTGAGTTGACTGCTTCAATATTCACAGTATATGTTATTTATTTTTGCATAGCAGAAAACATATTCATATGGAGTGTGTATTGGTTTATTTGGACACGGAGCAGTTACAAGAGCAACAGTCGAGGATAACAAATCTTAAGAGACTTCTCACATCGCTGTTTGTCCATAGTTGTTATATTCCCTTTTCAGACTCATACTATGGATTACAGATTGTTACCACATTATCATTGTGGTATAATAAAAATATTAATGGAGGACTACATCGCAACATCTACTTCTTTCTCAGTATAATCCATAAAATGTTTGCTAAGGTTCAGAATGTGTATGGATGGATGGATAAATGATCTTGTCCTTTAGAAACGTATCTAAACTGACATTTAACCAAGCCATCAAAATAAACCGAATTGTATAAAAATGTCGACAGTGCACTTTCTAAATATTTTACAAATATGTCTTTTAAAGATGGGTGTTAGCTTGTGCAGGGAGGTTAACCCTAAACTACTCGCCGAGTATGACTCCCACAGGGTTTGTAATAAGAAATGTTAAGACAATCTGAAAAACGCGTAGATGAATGTATGATATGTAATGCTTACCAGCAAATAGTGCAAATAGTGTTTACAGTAAAATGACTAATATTACTCATTTTCATTGCAAGCTCCATTGAGCTATATTTCTAGGGGTTGATAGTATTACTGATCCCACTGCTAATCAGCACCCCTGTCAGTAGCTCTGTGTAGCTTTCAGACCCTTACAGCTCCAATTCAAAAGAAGGAAACTTGGTGAGTGTTAGCCAAAAGAAAACACTTGTGCACAATGATCTGCGAGTTTAGCAAGGCAAAGAGACCAAGTTGCGTTTGTGAGGAGTTGGCAGACCAAGCCTTAGATCTAAGTCAAGTTATGATTAAACTGGCGATTTCTTTGCCACTTGGGGCCAGCAGAAACAAGCTGCGAGCACAACAATGACGTATCAGCACATCTAAAATTGATAAGGCTAACTTGTTAGCAAGCAGTAACTAACTTACACATATAGCAGTTTCAGAATCAGGTTTGTGGAAACCTGGTAAATGTAAGTCCAATATTTGCGGTCTTTTAGCTCCATTTTTGGTCTCCAACATCTCCTGTGTGAAATATCTGGCTCTTCAGCTGCTAAATGCTCCACCATGTTCGCCAAGTAGTTGTTAACTGTGTCTGTCTGACACTTGATGCTGAGCCAGTGGTGTGCAGAGGGTTCGTAGAGTTTACTTTTTCCCCCCACTGTAAACAGGACAACTTGATCTCACTATAAAGCTTTGATTGTATAAAAATATTGATTATAACCGCTTTGAATGTGCATTCTTCGGGTAGCCAAAAGAAGCACTCCCCTGGGATGTCCGTATTGTTCTGTTTCTACCCAATGTGTCAACAGGCAACCGATTACCAAGATTTTAGCCATAAAAACTCAATGAGATGAAAGAATATTTACACCTGTTGTTTCAATTTTGCCTTTCGGCTCCGCGGCAATCAAAAATGGCATGTTTTTGAACGACAACTGTGCACGCTGTGCAGATGCCTCAATGGAACAAAATCCGACACACCTGTGGCTGCCATCCATGCATGCACTGTATTTTGATTTCTACTTTAGAGAAAGTATTTGGGGCATCTTTTGGGTGCTAGTGGGTGGTTTTCCAGCGGCCGATGGCCATCTTCAGGGTGTGGTTCGGGGTGAGCAGAGTGGTCAGTAATGGGAGGTTGGTCATGGGGCTGGAGCGGTTCTTGGTGTTGATCCAGCTCTCGATGGCCTGTCTTTCATATGAGTATCCATCTGTTGGGATACGACCACAGTTGACTCATGAGTGGACTCATATGTTGTGTCATTACATGTAAATTGGACAAGTCTGTTCTCTCTTACCTGCAGCAATGACTGGTTCCCTCATAAGCTCTCTGGTAATCGGACAAAGGAACTCATCAGGAATGCCTGAACACACTGACTCACTCTTCAGCTCCTCCACCTTCCTCAGGAGTTTACTGCGCAGGCCGACTGACTCTACAGACGCAAGAAAGAGAACAAGGAAATGTGCCAGAGGAGACAAGAGAACAATCAAGACTTTGTGTGCTCTCATTAAAACAATGGGACAAGATAAACTGAAGCACACACTTAGATACACAAAAATATCAATATCAAGGTTCTGAACATTTGTAATTCCTGCGTTTAGCTCTGTCCACTCTTGGACGGACGAATGTAAGTGTGGGTGAGATGGTGGGAGCAGATCATGTCTGCTTACTGTCCAATTCAAAGTGAAATACTAAGCAGGTGCTCGAGGGCATTTTAATTTTGAATACTGCTGTTTTAATAACATTTTTCCGTAGAAATCGACCGCCGGAGAAACTAGAAGCATTTATTCAGATAATTTACACCATGAATGATCTCGTAAAAATAAAGAGCTAACCCCAGCTGAACAGGAACACACTTTGTAGACTCCGTGATCATCTCACTGGTGCATCTGGGCTTCATTTTGTCATTCTGCCTCTTCAGAAGAAAAGCACGCTTTATTGATTTCACTCCCACCTTCGGCAAATATGCCTGTTTCTCCGTCTTTCATCGTGGTAGATGAAACACGCTGCTACTCAGCACTGTTCTCGAAAGTTTGGTTTCTGCTAAATAGGTGAGATTTATGCTCCGTTACTAAAAACAGAACAATGTGAACACAAGCTGTCGCAGCACTGAAGCTGTGTAAACTGCGGGGTGATTGACAGCGACTGTGGGATGGAAATGACGGCATGGCAGTACAACAAACATTTGCTGACAACTACATGACGAATGCTGGGATAGCTGGTAGACTGACATCGACAGCACAACACTCCTACTTTAGTGGTTGCAAATCGTGTAGAAGAGGCAGAAAAATATAGTCTGTTCAATCAAAGGATGCAGAAATAGAAATAAAAATACAAGCCTGACGTTCAGGAAGACTTTGAAACAACCAAAAAAAAAGGGGCCTTTATGATATTAGGTGTAAATCCACTTTCATACCTTATGGGAAATACTGTTTTGGGGATTGGGTTATGTAACTGATGAAGTGCTCCAGATTAAAGTCACAACTGCTGAAGCCCCAAAGCTGAGCACTTTTGCAGGGCAGCCTAATATTATGTAATCGCACTGAGTAAAACCCCCATCATCATTCATTCATTCCTTCTATCCTTCCTTCACCCTTACTTTAATTTAATGTGTCACTTTTATCCATGTAAATAGGTGCAAAAACCCTAATCCGCACATGTTCGTTCTTAAAAGAGACCGGGCGTGCAACACCCATACGGCTGGGTTTACATTCTTACATTTTGGTCAAGTGTCTGTGACACAACGAGGGACAGAAGAAGTGGCATAGCACCCGCTGAGCAGTGTGTGCCTGTCATCCTCACCTATGTGTAGCTCTGACGCCAGCGTTTCCTTGGTGAGACTGAGCAGCTCTGTCCCGTCTATGTTGTTAGCCGTGAATTTGTCCACCAATCCCCCGAGGCCTTCCTCCACCAGCCACGATGACACATCCTCCTCCGACCAATCGCTGACCAGCAGCTTCGATCGGCCCGCGGTGGTTCTCCCTGAGAGTAATGAATCAAAGCAGAACGGTCAGTCCTCAGCGGCTGCAGCACCTTTTGAAAAATGGCCAAATATTCTCCATGCAAGTATATTCTGGAATCCTGCAGACTAATTATTGATTAGGAGGCCGTGGCGGGCACAGCTTGTACAGTTATATAAATAAATGTCTGGAGGTTTCATCGACGTTTTATCTGACACAAGATGAAAAGAGAAGGGGAAAAGGAGTGTGTACATTGCAGACAAATTGCCAGATCAAACTTGGTCTGGACACCTGCTGATAAAAAAAACCTTAGAATTATAAATTATTTTTATTTTTTTTAATCAACATATAACATGAGGACTAGTGGCTGAATTACTGATTTTTACTTTTTAGACCTCAGTGTGACCTACTCTGCAGTACAGACATATTTTCGTCCTTCCTACCATCACTTGATGTTAGAGCAGACCTCTCTGAAACAAGAAAAAAGGAATTAGTCAGTGTAAATAAGAGCGATGCCACGCAATCCTTGAGCAAACCTCCAACACTTGAGACTGAAGGGTGATTAAGGGAAAGAGAGCACACAGCAGCTGTGTCCTTCAAGTCAAAATGAACGTAGTTTAACACAAGACATCTTAAGACACCGACGCACGACGGGAGACTGGTTTTGAGGTGCAACTCTTCCAATAAGACCACTTAAGATTTAACTGACTTCACTTGATGGTTTTTCTTAGAAGAGCCATATTTAGCTGAAAGTACACGCAGGTTCTTAAAGATTTTCTGCAGATTTTTACAGCTGGCAAACAGCACAGCACCTGGGAATAAAGACAGGAGCAATAAAACCAGGTCTGTGACTGCCGAATCCTGCTTGCTGTTACTTAGCGCACATTGTCACTGTAAAAGCGATTTCCTTTCAAGTCTCAAATGTTGCGGAACAAAAAGAACGGTAAAAGAAAAAAACTCACCAGGAATCGACTTCCCGCCTTTCCATCGGACACGAGGTGGGGTGAAGGAGGCAGATTACAAGACCAAAAAAAATATATAATTAATCGTCAAAATACACTTTAGATGTTACTCCGTTTTAAGTAATGTGTGTGTTTTCCCCACCGTTGGTGCTGCATCCGTCCTCCAGCCTCCAGATGTTTACAGTCTTATCCATAGACCCTGTAGCAATTAGCGGTGAAGTCGGAGAGAAGGCACATGCTGTCACGTACCTGCAGCAGAGGACAGAAATCGAACAGAGAGGTAAAAGACTAAAAAAGAAAGAGACCTATCAATCATAAGGCAAAAACAGCTGAGTCTCCTACACACAATATGTACATTCTGCCACTAGAGATTACAGACATTCCAGAGGAATAAACACCTGGAGTCTCACTGAATCCTGCTCTGATCGGGAGTCATTAACTGACAGGAGGGGAGCGCAGAGATGACTTTCTGTGGATTCATCTTCACCCCCCGTTTATCAACCTGACTGCTTTGTGTTTATGTTCTGCGTTTCTGTGCTGCTGACTGGAGCTGCAGGAGAAATGTACTTTACCTCACAGACATGACGTTACAGAGATGAGAGGGGAAAAAGAAGAGACTGAAGAAAGTCAGTGGTGAGTGCTGAGTTTAGTGAGAGGTTGACATGAACTGAACGACGACGACACACCTACACAACCTATGTGTGTTCCGCTGCTGGCTAGCTTACAACTAAAGCATGGTAAAGTAATCTGGCTGCTTGGGGTAAATTGACAATTGAACAATTAATCTTGCTGCCAAACGAACTTCACTGGTGGTGAACACATTATTCAACATGCATCACTGTCTGATGAAAATCTTTCCGACATGACTCGGGCACAGATGTTCACAGATGAGGCAGACTTCCTTACTCACTCTATCCCAGAAGTTACAGCAACAGGCAACCAATTCACACATTATCTTGAATAAACCTGGGGGTTTCTCGGGGTTTGGACATTAGCGGAAACATCTGAGATAATGTAAGTACAAAACTCTGCAAAATATATAACAAAGGTTGTGGTTTTAGACATCTGAATGCAGAAGTCTTACATATTATGTCTTAAATTTGAGAGGTGCTATATTATCGGTACATCATCACCAATATGGCTTTTTCACAGCCGATACAGATTAATAGAAATCAAAGAGACTGAAAAATAATGTTGGGACTGATATTTATTTGTAGTAAAAATTCAAATACTACAAGTACTGTTCTTGGAGGTATTTTACATGAGTGTTTCCATTATGTGCTACTTTACACTTTGTCTTCACTACACTCATTTGATTAATTGAATTACTAGTAACTCCTCAGATTCAGATTATTCAGTGTTTTTATGCTATTCATTGTGACACGTTACAGATCAGACAGTGCTGCAGGTGGGACTTTGTGTGAGAGGACGTTGCATCAAAACCAAAGCACCACATTTTCAAATGACTCTGTTTTATTGGCAATCTGACGGAAAAATCACCAACACCGGAAATGCATGAATGTCAGCCGCAGTATGAGGTCGGGGCGGCTAACCGTTCTACCCCCAACATCATCAATATCAGCCGATAAAGGCTTTCAGATGAAATATCACATCGGGATGGAACGAACACTTCTGCTGATATGACAGACAGAAAAGATGATGCTCATCTTACGCGCACACAATGAAAACCGTTGACTTGACGTTCCTGGCAATTAGGTGGGAAAAAAATTGCCATCCATCAATATCCGGAATCAAGTTGGAAAAAAAAATGACCATATTCGATGAAGGTAACAATCCAATATTATGCATCCCAAATGATAATATATCCATCATAGGCAAAGCAAGAGAACTCATGGGAAAAAGTAAAAAGGTCAAAGGTTTTTTTTTTTAAAGTTAGTTTAAAGACAATAATGATTCTTCAAGCAGGTCCATTTAAAGCATTCAGAGACTGAAGCCCGAGGCCCCGAGGTTAACAAGTGGGCACTATGACTCAATAACAGACTTAAATATGTAGCAGTGATTGAAATGTTCTCCATCAAAGGGCCAATTTGGCGATGCCTTCCCAGGTCAAAGACTCCACTGTGATCTAAATAAGGACTGAAATCACATTTTCAGTGGATTCAAGAAAGTCAGAACGTTAACGGGGGGCGATCTCTCTCAAACCTAAGCTGGATCGCTCAGAGGTGTTGATCCACTAAAGCTAACTGGCTTCAAATGAATGTCTCTAAAAACCTCCCATAGGAATGTGGTGAAAGGCTGCAGTAACCCGAGACGCTCTGTTATATTATCAGTTTGTCTAAAGTCAAATGAGTCTCCTCCTGGAGGCATTTTGTCAAGTGTTGTCGTTCACCTTTTCGCCATTTATCCACTTTCTCTCAACTTGCCGCATCTACTTCCACTTCACTGAGTGATTTTCTTACATGACTTTCATTTTCCAACTGAAAGGAACTGAGCTTTCTGCCTTTCAATCACAGGTGGCTTGATGGACTTAAATAGCTTGGAAGTGCAATCATTCAGCTGTGGCTTATATGTGCATTTATGTGTGTGTGGAGGGAGAGAGACAGTGATAGCTGTCCTACCTTTTTTCTAAAAAAAAAAAGAAAAAAAAAAAAGCATGTTTTATGACCGCACTGGGTCGTTATCTGTGAAAGGGACTATCTCTGCCTTCACTGCAGGTGATATCTTGCTGTAAATTACACATTTCCCTCACGTTTATACGACTGAGCGATTTGTGGTATCAAAACCTAATAAAACCGGTCTGGAAATATGTCAACGTGTTGCCTCATCAGTTGTCCAGTTAACTGAAACACCAAACAAAACAGGTCCAGAAACACGAATATTCCCTACGAATACCTGTGCTGTTCACATGTCAGCATTACAAACTCATCTCGCAGCAGGTTTCAACCAAAAATATGTTTACTGAAGACGGACTGAATGATTTGTGTGCAAACAGAAAAGGTTCCGGCAGTTGCCAGAGAAACTGTGTGAAAAGACCTCTTTTTCAGCACAAACAACATCAAGTGTGTGAGTGGTGGAGTGTAAACAACAGTGGACAGAACGGGCAAAAGTAATATTGCGAGAGAATAATCATGTTTTCTTCCGAAAAAACCTCTCACATTGACGGATTCTTGCCATCTTGTGTAAAATGGAAGAGTATGTTTATAGTTCTGTGCAGTGGAACTCTGCCGGCTTTTCTTTATTGTTGTGACTTTAAAAAAAAAAAGTGTTTGTATTGGAGAATTTGACTTAGTTAGATCCTCTGCTAATAAGCTCCTGATTATTTAAAGAAACTACTGTTGGTAATCAAGCACACAAAGCAAATGTGATGAAGCAACATGTGAGATGCATAGTTTGCTTGTTGTTGTTCTAATGTTACTGTTAATAAATTGGTGTCAGTCATATCGCGCTGTGAGCTGGAATATTGAGTTTTTTGTCCCATTACCAATATATTGTAATATTTCTATTTCATTGATATTTTCACTATTACATAAAGACAACTGTTGCACATTCTGTCTGGCAAGTAGAGCCTCATCGATATTTTTTTTTTTTTACCACTTTTTGAAGTGGATGCTGATATCAATATAAGGGATTAAAAAATAGATATATACATATAATTTAAATGATCCAAAGTATAATTTTCTATATCATAATCTCTGTATAATTTTTTAAAAAAAACAAAAAAAACAAACATTTTCACATCGGTCCATAACATATACCCAGATAACTGATATGTTTGACAGGCTCTACTGCCAAGATGAGATTTATGTATTTACCTCAGGACAAAATAATGTTTACATTCAAGCAGAAATATCAGGTAAATATAAGTAAATATAAGTCAGTGCTTACCTCTCGTGCTGGTTGAGTGTGTACAGCAAAACAGCATTTATCTGCAAAACAGGCAAAGCGTGGCACACAAATACATATATATATATATTTATGACATTACGCTATGATTGGAGCAGAATACAAGTTACGTGTTATGGTAAAACCTTTGACAACCACATGAATCAGTGAAAAATGAAAGAACTTACAGCATCATAGACTGCAACAGTTTTGTCCACAGAGCTGAAAGAAAGAAAAAGATGAAACTTTGTCAGGAACATGTTGATGTTGATGTAACAGAGTATTTGGTAAAGCCTGGTCAGGTCGAAGAATGCAGCAATCAATGACTCCCTCCAGTGGTTAAACTGCAGTACTGCACTCTTACAAATGTGTCGGTGGTGGCCTACTTAAAAAAATCCAGACAAACCATCTTTATTTATTTATCTGATGTGAAATAAAGTTTTATTACTTTTTCTTTTTCTTCTTTTAATTTTCCAAAGGGAATCGGGATGTTTGGAAATCTTTTGAATGAGTCTTTTAAAGTAAAACAATGGTGGTATTTACTGTACATGTTTTAGCCAATTTAATACAAATGGTATGTTATTTATAGGACAGCCGACAGTTTCTCAAAGTGAACCAGAGGATTTTTGATTTTCAGCCACTAGCCTGAAATAGACAATATAACGTCACAGTGAACAACTGTGCCCTTTTTTTTTTTTTGTCTTATTCGTGTGCATTTTGAAAACTCCTTTCGTCAACCTTTGGCTTACTTTCTGAACACGGGACTTTCATTTACAGCTCGGGGACCGGTGCATTTGCCCAATGGCGACACTCGCTCTTCAAAATAACATTACCAACGCAATATTATCAGATAAAAACTGAGGATGAGTAAATCATATCCGCTAAGATGACTTATTTCAAGCAAGTTTCAGTCCCAGTAACATCACTTTCATACAGCACTGGCATAAACAGAAAATATGGGCTGCCTGGAAAATAACAAACTCGATTTAAAACTTCACATATGCTTCGAGGAGATCCTACCCAGACACGAGCAGCTGGCCGTCTGAGGAGTACGCACAGGAGAGGACCGGAGCCGACTGGCCAGTTAATGTGTGCAGCAGCTGCATCTTACAGGCTACGAGACACAAACAGCTGCAGTTAAACACACAAATTCAAATAAAGTCCACGCAAACACAATAGGTTTTGTTGTCTTTAGTTCTGCACATAATGCTGGCACAGAAAAAGATACTGATCACATCCACAACACTGTCACTATCTGTGCAGCTCTGACAGAAAATCTGGAAGAAGATCTAAATTTTTTATAACTTTGGTATTAAAGAATTCTTGAAGTATCATTACTTACTACTTAGTGTATACATGATGTGAGAAACACGGGAACCGTGTACATTACAATCTTAGCTATAAAAGGTTGTAATCATGACAGAGGTTCATATGAGCCACAGAGAGAAAGAGAGAGATTGTCAAGCATTAATTTGCCCCCTCTACCTCCAGAGCTCGACTTGTTTATGGACCAGATCTTCAGGTGACTGTCTTGCCCGCAGGACGCCAGACGAAACTGCACAACTTGACCGCCTGAAAGACAAAAAAACAAGAAAACAAAATAAAAAAGAAATCAGCTTCGATGAGAGGCAATCAGTCAGATTTTGCAGTCAAATTACAGGAAGGCCAAACAGATCAACACTGCTCCACCAAATCTGGTGTGACTTCGACTGGCGGATGTTAATACTACAGTGCTGCTCGCTCCAACATGACCGTCAGCATCCTCTATCAGAGACGACGTGCGTGAGGCTGAACGCTATCCAAAGCAGAGATCATATTAGGATTCTTTTGGCAGATTTTGTGATGATGATATGAGTTTAAGATTTAACATCTGGTAGACATGTAAAACACAAATGGTGCACCAGAGGACTAATGTAGGGATATCAGTTTATATGGTGATATAAATGCAAAGGACCGCAAGTTTTACGGGCTATGGTTTCCCGTACAGGCTGGTTACTGAATGGAGACGCAGCTGGACCGGCTGTGTGTGTGTGTGTGTGTGTGTGTGTGTGTGTGTGTTGGTTTATAACCCTTTCGAACATCACTACTAACTTATTTTTTGTCACCAAATTCAGTCTGCAGAGATCCAATAGATTTAAGCTCACCGGTGCCTCCTGTTGTTGGGGTGTTGCATAACATTATGTAATTCCGTGTTTTGTTTTTTTTTTCCCTGTGTGTCCGTGTCTTCATTAGTGTGTTGACTGCATTACTGCTGGCTGCATTCCCTCAGGAATAATACATATTACTTTGACCTAGACTTATTTTTCTTAATCATAGTTTAATAATTGCATGGTTATTTATAGTTACACAATTTCATCTAATTTCCAGTGAATTACGGGTCAAATTGTAATGTGGAATAATTTATTTCATATCAATTGTTCTAATAAGTCCTGCCTCTGTGCAAATCTCTGTGAAAACAATTGTGTAATCAGATTTGAGGAAATCTTGAAACAGTTATTCAGAAGTTTACATGAAAAAGAAAAGAATACAGATTTCTTTACTCTCAAATGTTGACCAGAATCATCTGTCAAGATCTCACCACTGAGGATGCTGGGAGCGAAGGTGCAGCAGGTGACCCCCAGGTCGTGGGCGTTCTTCTCTGTGTGGAGCTGGTTCATGTCCAGGTTCCACAGACGCAGGTCTCCATAGGTGGAGCCTGTCACGAACACCTGACTGCAGGGGCTGAAGGAGCAGGCCACCATTGTTGTGTCATTCACCGCTCCGGTCCTGCACAAAGGCAAAAAGACATCAGCTGCATCAACAGGCACGGTGCATTTTAATTCCTTTATTCAAGTTTGACAAAACACCAGAACCGGGTGCTGTCGGGACAGTGCAGATCATGTTACTGCACACACTGTTGTGAGGAGAGCTGTTTGTAGAGGTTTTCAGCCTGTAATTACAAAATTAACATCATCCGCTGGGTATTTTTTCCAATGAATCAATCAATCATTTAGTCTATAAATGTTAAAACATAGTAAACTATAAAATGTACCATTTTCAGAAACCAATCTACACCCATGTAATTGATCAATATTACATCTGCCAATTGATATTCTGATTGTTTCAGCTTCATAACAAGCTGTTATATTTACCTGCGCAGCTGTTTTGAGGGGAAATCCCACAGAGCCAAAGTGCCGTCAGACGCTCCGGAAACCAGGTGGGCAGAGTCCGGGGAGATGGCACAGACCCTCACAGGACTGCGACCGGGATGTTCCAGGACGGCCTCGATCTCCCCCGTGTCCATGGACCAGACCAGCGTGGTGGCATCAGTCGAGCACGAGGCGAGGAACTGTCCGCAGGCGCTGAAACAGCAGCAGTGGACGCCGTAGCCATGTCCTGTCAGTGGCGAGAAGGGCAGCTCTGAGAAGTCCCGGGTGTTGTATATCCTGAGGGTTTTGTCCCCAGAACACGTGGCTAACAGCTTGCTGGTGAAGGCACACCAGTTGACATCGTCTCGATGGTCTTGTAAAGTGCAAATCAGAGACATCATTTGGAGAGCTGATTCCTGAGGATCAGAGAGATGGTGGAGCACGTTACACCGGCACTTAAATCACCGCCCCGGCTTCCTGTGAGTCGAAGGATACATTTTAAAATCTTATTATGGGTGCACTGTGTAGTTTTGGGGAGAGATTTTAATAAAAAATGATTAATATCTGAACTGATTAACTGTTTTTCATGCCTAAACAAACTATTTAAATGAAGTGATCTGAGAGGAGAACACAATTTAATTTAAGTTTGTTCAGTTGCGAAAAAAAAAAAAAATTCTGAATTTGTATTATTACCTCATTAATATTGTTAATATTCAAATTCTGACTTTTAATTTCTTCTCCAAAACTACACAGTGCCCCTTATAAACTCTTATCTTTATTGTATATCAGTGCCCCTGTAAAGCACATTGAACTGCCTTGTGTGTGTATGATGCTACATAAACTTGCCATGCCTTGAATTTAACATACAGAGGATGTAAAAAACATACAAAAAGTGAAGTGTTTCATTAAATGTAAATATCTCCATGCCAGGTTCACAAAGAAGTGATAACAACATATTCAACATATTCCTCCAGTTTATTTTCCCCCATGCAGCAGCAGGGATTTAATAAAGTCCTTTTTTTCATTGAATAAAATTTTAATTAAAAAGCTTTTTTTTAATGTTACTTTTAATGTGGAGTAACTGCATCATTTTAAAATTATTTTAGTATATTGTGTCAAGACTGTTATATTATCATTTTTAATATTACTTTATTTTCTGTTCATTTGGCTGTCTGCCTTAATAGTTCTAATTTCAAAAAACATATTTACTTCCTTTTTTTCTTATTCATTATCTATACATTAATTAATTTAT
This sequence comes from Acanthopagrus latus, assembly GCF_904848185.1. NCBI lineage: Eukaryota > Metazoa > Chordata > Actinopteri > Spariformes > Sparidae > Acanthopagrus > Acanthopagrus latus. The sequence goes on along the minus strand of NC_051042.1, from coordinate 15,516,267 downwards.
GAAATGTGACTAAATAGACTTTTCTGCTTTTATTCGCCTCTGTATTTATTTACCTTTGTGTTAATTCAGCTATTTATCTACTTTCCATTTGAATGTCCTTTTTATTTAGTCATTCTAAGATGTATTAATTTTCTATGTAAGTATTTACCTCTGAATTATTGTTCACAAAGTTCCTCGTGCTGGATTTCCTTTTACATTTCTTTATGCATATTTGCTTCCCTGAGGAAGTGGAGTGAAATCTCCAGTAAGTCAGGTCCTCAGACCTCTCAGGTCTGCAGCTCTGGCCTCTAGTTAGTTAGTTACAGAACAAACAGTTACAGCAGACGATGCTAATTTAAACATGTATACAACAATTTGTTTGCACAGCACTTCACAGGCAGACCATGGAACAAGGAAAACCCCGAGTGGATTCACCTTGTGGTAATACACAAATTGTGTCAAACGATAAAATGTCCCAACACTTAGCTAAGATAACAAGAACACCCAGCTGGCAGAGAAGTAACGGAGGCTGTTGTCTGTAGATACTGTCGCTAGGGCGGAAGCTAACCGTGCAGCAGAGCCGAGAGGACTTTCTAAACTTTCTACTTCAGGGTTTTAAAAGTCAAACACGTTCCAGACACAGCAGAGACAGAAGAGTCCGGACAGACAAACCCAGGCACAAAATCTAGTCTAACTGAGGTGTCGGCGACAGCAGCGGCCGTGTCTTACCTTTCTCCGTCGTGCTGCGAGTTCAGCCGAGTGTTGTTTACTTCCTCATCCACCAGCTGACCGTGACGTCATGCGAGTTACGTCACCCTCTCTGCTGACTTGAGTGTATGGCAGCTCGTTTCTGACCTGAAGTCTCATGTTTTAGGAGCCAGCTTGTCTTTTTCCCCTAACCTTAAATATATTGCTTAACAAGATGATCGCGCTCATGAGGATGTGATCAACTTCATCAGAATGAATGCAAAAGATTTTATGCACAAACAGAAATTCTCTAGATGGCTTCCCAAGTTGTCACTTTTCCTTTAAGAACTAAACTCACTACAAAAATCGCTTAAATCACAAAGCATGTAAAACGTATTTAAGTAATTTTACCCTTTTACCCTAAAATCTCTTTATATCTTTATATCTCTTTTTATGCATATATTTGTATTCTTCTTGTTTGATGTCTGTATTCTAGCTTTATTTTGGCTTAAATGTGTTTTCTACATGCTACTGTTTGGTCTTTGTAATCTGTTCTCTTTTCAGTTTCAAGGTAAAACAAAAACAAACAAAGGGAGCCTATTTCTGCCAAGCCGAAAAGTGAAAGCATTGATAATAAGAAATATAGTCAGATAAAAAATCAATATAATGTGAAGTCCTAGTTATGATACAATAAGTATAAGAAAGGCCATTCCACTAGTAAAAAGAAAGACTGATGAAGACGTAAAAAATATTATCTTATAATATCTTATCGAACATGAGCATTTAAAAAAAGAAGAATTAATTGATGAAACAGAGATTTAAAATGACTATGAGATAAAAAGTTGAAATTATAGTTTAAAACTAATAGTCGTATAATTATATATTTTAATAATTAATTTAAAAGTCAAAATGTGGTTTAAAAAGCCACAAAATTATGAGTAAACTAATATTTAGTAATTGCAATTGTCTTAATAATAAACTATGACACACTAAATGAATCAAAATTATGTTAAAAAGTTAAAATTATGACATAAACCCTGAAGATTCTGTTGCGTCTTCAGATGAATACACACTTTTTTTTCACTTTTCCTTTCATCCCAACACAGTGTACTCCAGCTGATGCAAAGTAAAGTGAAAGATGATTAGGTGGGGAAAAACACTTGCGAGTAACACAAATGAAAAACTCACCCCGCTGGTGAATGCACCATTAAACAATCACTTTTAATATTAAACTCTGACGTGACTCAGGACGTGGTCGTTCTATTCATGTTGCGTATAGTCTCGTTTGGGGACTTCTCGATCCTGGAAGGAGAGACAGGCGACCGAATGAAAAGCTTTCAGATTTCTCAGGGTTTGAACACTGTCTAATCTATCTGTGGCCCTTATGCAACAGTCTACACATTGACACCGAGCCTGATGCAATTATGATTTCAAACTTCAGAGAATACAGAGGATGAATCCACAAAATAAAAGCAGCTCTGTAGGAGGGAACAGAAATAAAACAAGCTTGAGTCAATTACGTTGAAAAACATCCTTTTAATAGGTCCGTGCCACACACTAGTGAAAAATAAAGCTCCTACAAAAGAATGATACTTTTATTCCACAATATCTTAAATAAAGTAACTTCAAGTACTCTTGACTTGGGTACAAAAAAATCTAGCTGCCTCCATCAGGCCACAACACACAGCAAGGTTCAACACAGTGGTTACAAATGGCCTTAGGTCCTCTGTATTGTGGCAGATTACGAGGAAATGCATCATGGAAGCATAACTGAATGCTTGTTGTTCCTTTTTTCTTCTTCTTCTTATGATGAGGAATGATTTCTGTGTCACTGTCCAACTTTGGAGGCCTTGTTGGATTGAACTCATATTAAAAAAATAACGTTGTGATAAGAATGAAAAACTAAAAACAATAACATCCCCTACATGCCCCTGTTGGAAGGGTAGGCACTACCAAGATTAAGGATACCACAGTGTTTGCAGAGGATATGTATATACTGTACAAACAATATTTATGATAATGTTTTCATCACGTTCACTAAAATAGAATGCTACAATCATTCTAAGGCATAAACAATATCTTAATATTCTTAAACAATTTTTACACATCGTTCCAAACAAGACATAATATTGACATTAATAAACAGTATATACACATGAATCGCCATTGTCTAACTGTTCCTCTGCCGTTCCTGTAAATAAATGCAGTTTTACAGTTTGATCAAATGAATACAGTCCTCTGATGCCCCAAAGCACTGAACAGTGTAAACAGTTTCTTTTTTCTTGGCTTTGTTTTTGATATTTGGGAGAAAAATTATAACACAAAGACACATTCCTTTTTTTTTTAATTCAAAGCAGTTCAGCTGATTCTTCCTTTTCATAGAAAATGAAGTGGACCTTGATTCATAAATAATTATTACAAAATTAAATACATTCACTATAATACGATTAAATAACAAAAGACTATTTACAAGTAGTGGAAAGTATTCTAGCGCAGACACATCAGTGACAGTTGAGGATTAATTCAGTGCAGTGTTTCTGAGACAGGGAATGGTATTGCACTACGACACCCCATTTCTCTGGGACTCTTTGGGGCTTTTATCCCTGTTGTAATAAAATCCAGTGCACCTCATGTAACGACTTTTTCTTCCTTCTTCTCAAGGTGACATCCCGGGTTCCTTATTAAGGATTTGACTCCTTCTTCCATCCTGCAATGCCGCGTTCTCCGTCAGAAAACAAAGTAAAACCAGGTGCTCCGGTATGAAAAGTTGAATGGGTTTATGGTGAGAATCTGAACAGACGTTTAGTTTGTTTGTTTCAGAAGCTCCGTCCAGCGCTTCTCAAAGAACTTCCTCATGTTATGACCAGCTCGACCAATGTCTGAATTGTCTTCATTGAATTTTTCACAGTTATCAAACACCAAGTTGACGTCAATGATGAAAGTCTCGAGGTTTTGATACCTGAGATAAGAAAAAAAACAAAAAAAAAAAAAAAACATCTTACTGTTAGTACAACTTACTCAGAGCTGATGCATTCCATACTGCAGTGTAACTAAAACTCATTTTCTCAGAAACACCACACCGACTTTAAATTCTGTGCAAAGGCCCAGAAGGCTTTCACTAGAGGAGAGAACAAACAGAAGTGAAGGGAACTTACTGGCTGCTCACAAGCTTCTCACGTATGGTGGAGAAGTCCATCGGTTTCTTGATGACCTTCCTGTAGCCGGGGACCGATTTCAGGTTGACGGGTGTGAGAAAAGGCCATGCATCCTGATGCCGCTCCAACTCAGCAAGGAGAACCCTGATGGAAGCACAAACACACACACATACACACACAGTTAGACACAAACCCAGAATTTAATCTGTGAGAGGAAAAGCCTTCTTTGTCTTTTCACTGGGATTCCTTCTTCCATATAGTTCTTCCAACTATTATCTATGTGTTTATGTTAACAGTGAGTCACATATATGTTGCTTGTAGCAATGAACCACCAATTATCAGCTGGCTCTGTCCTCCTCACTTCTACAGGGATTAGAAGCATCTTCAGCTCAGGGTTTTACAACCAATTTAACTTAATCTGTAACTTTTTGTGTGCTTGCTTTTGTTTTTCATGTCTTTGAAATCAGTAAATATTCTATTTGTATTCATCAGGTCACACACACACATAACTCCAGATGAATGATGATGTAGCTCAGCGTCTCTTGGATGTGTAAGTAAACTGCTGTTTGCAAACAAGCTTGCCATATAGACTCAAAAGGTGATAATAATGTCGGTGTTTTGGTTTACAGCTTGTTCCTGCTGACCTGAAGTGGCCAAAAATCTATTAGGTAATGTCTGTGTTTTTATGAGCTAATAACAAGCTACACCACCTCAAAATAAATTAGACTAATGGCTACTACAAATGAGAGGTAAACATTGCTAGAAAATAACAAGTGAACAGGGTTAAACCAACAAATAATTTGATTTACTGATAAATAAAATAATCTTGATCCAGTCTTACAGACGACGGCGGTCACTGTACGACAGTTGAGAAGAGCGCGATGAACTGATGAGGAATTCAACAGACAGACAAGTACGAGCAGGCCAGAGACGCATACCTGCATAATCCCAGGTCCCTGTTGTTGTCTCGAGCCGTCTTGGCTCGCTTCACACATGCAGGGCTCTCCTGATTGGCTGCTGGCGGAGCAGGTGAGCTCTCCTCTGCTTTTCTCTTCCTGCTGGTGTCTTTTGCTCCTTTCTTGGGTGTGCTGCTGGCGCTGGCCGGGTCGTCCTCCGACACGTCGCTGCTACCCGCCTGTTTCCCATTCTTCTTCATCTCTCCGCCTTTCTTACCACCTGCAGCAGTCGATGCTACTTGTTTGCTTGGAGGTTTTTTGTTTTTTGGAGATGGACCACTTGCCTGCACAGAGTGAAAAATGCATTCACTGAGTTCTGTTGCAATTAAAACTAATAGAACAGCATCCACTTACACAGATTTATGACACTAACACTGGCCTTCTCTAAACAATGTCGTACAACTCCAATATTCTTTTGTTCCATCCCTGACAACACCTACATAAAAAAAAACATTCTGTAAAGCTTGAAATAGCCTCCAGCTTCTCAGACGTTTATTAGAATGAATATGAATGGATGATTTTATTGTCACTTAATGGGATACAGGCCAAGTCCAGGCTGCAGACAATAAAAGATGAGAGGGAACGTAATAAAACTTTAGGGGAAATGTATAATCCATGCAGCTGAACCTGTGTTATATGTCGTTTTATCTCCCTCTCATTTCCTCTCAGCTCTCTACTGTCCACTTTCAAATACAGGCATAAAATGCCTCAAATATTTACATAAATACATAAAATCCCTGAGCATGAAAGTGGCTGAATATTGAGTACTGGTGCAAAATAGCAAAATATCTGTTTTGGCTGTAATACCAATATTTTCCTAAACCTCTAAATTAAACAAGTGTAACTCAAATGCAAAACATGCACAAATAACACATGGAGTGATCCACTGGAGAGTGGATGGCAATGCATTATAAAAGCCGCTGCTACCTTGGATATGCAGGCTGGGCAGTACCAGTCTCCCTCCGGGATACTGGTGATCTTGGGTTTGTGACAGTAAGTGTGGCAGCCTTTGTCACAGCCATCACACAGCAGGAGGAGGTCCTCGTTATCCCCCTTCCTGCACATCTGACAGTACTGAAAAAGAAACAAAAAAAACCAAAGTGCAACCATTAAAATCTAATGTACACTTCTTGAATAGACTTTGACTTTAATTGATTTCTATAGAGAGAAGTCCCGCCCCTTTGGGTGTGCCCTATGTGACCTTATTTCGTACAGTAGTCAATGGGGGAGCCAAATAAGCGTTCGATGCTGTTTGAATTGCGCCGTGAATTACACATGATGATGTTTGTCAGCTTAAAAGACGCTTTGTGAGTCAAAAAGTATTTTCCTTTTTACTCACTACATTTATTTGATAATTTTAGTTACCAGTTACTTTGCAGATTACATAAATATTTTTTTTCATCAATCAGATGAAAAGGAAAAAAAAAAATTAAAGAAAAGAAAACACATTTTGATTGTCAGAAAAATGTTGCAATTGGATTCAATAATTGTCCAGGTAGGTAACTGGCCGACTGGTAGCACACAGTATCTCCATACATTTGAAAAATTATATGCTTTTAATTTGACTTGTACTTTTGTTTTGCCAGAAAATTACTTTTGATACTTAAGTACATTTAATATCAGATACAAGACTTTTACTCAAGTACTATTCATATGGGTGACTCTCACTTTTGTAAAAGGATATATGCTCATATATAACACAATATCTTTACTTTTATTAAAGTATGACTTTTAAAAACACTGTATGAAACCAGGCTTAGTCAGTTCAGTGAGCTGGCTGATATACAGGACCGAGCTGCCAAGGTTTTGTCAGTTTGCAGGTTTTAAAGAGACGATGTCATTTGTGCGGCTGTTGGGTGTGAAATCTTTGAAATTGCATATTGGTACAGTCTTATATTTCATTACATTTATGACAAACTGTAATGTTCTCAAGTTAAGAATTATCTTTTAAATTGACAAACATTATACCGGTATGTGTACTTCATGGCACAAGTCAAGATCAAAACATTTCTTGTCTCTTGCCATTCACTACATTTTTTTTTCTTAAATAAGTTCCCATGGTATCCCACCAAAAGGGCTTGACCCCTCTATTTTATCTGCTGCTCACCACTTTCATAATGGACCTCTCCCAGGCGATGGACTTCTGCAGTTGCTGGATACACATGGCCAACTGGGCAGCACTACGCACTTCAGTCAGGGCCTTCCTCCACACCTTCATACCATGGGCCACCTCCTCCTCACCACTGGGGGAAGATAATGAGGTGATGAGAAACAAGAATGCACACACATATGTGAATATGCTTGTGTATTTACACACGCACAAGCAGTAATCTGTATCAGTTGAACTGGCCGCCAACGAGACAGCAGACCTTAAAGAGCTCCAGCTGTGCAGAGACAGGCATGAGGATTTTAGGGGGTGTAGGGCACCAGGGAGAAGTTCACACCGATTTTTGTTATGTTAAGGGGACGTTCATGCAGAAAGAGTGAAGGAGTAAAACCTGTGTAAGTGTATGCTGAACAGTGGGAGCCATGAGTATGCCCATAACCAAGGTTACTGATGCACAACACCATGCAGATGACTGCAGAAAATAACAGTGAACCAGTAAATAATACCTATAGAGGAAATGAAGCTGAGTGGAGTCCCCACCCCTCCCAAAAACCGCACAAGACCAAAGAAACGAACAAAAAATGCAACAAGCCACCACAAAAAAAAACCTGCCGTGAAAGCAGCAAAGACCCTCACTTTTTGAGTAGTATGGGAAACATGAAGCACACACAGAGAGAGGAAAAGGGTCTCAGTGGGAGAGGGGGGGAGCTTTGGTTGGAGAAATGACCTACCCTTCCCTGTCAGCACTAGTGGATGGGGCGGGGGCAGGGACAGTGACCGTACCCACATTATCCAGCCTGATCTGAATGGTGGTACCTAAGGGGCTCCTCAGGTACCTTCTCTCGATGTTGCGCTCCAGATCGGCCAGACGTGTCACTGCTATGTCCAGCGGGTTGTCCGGGTGACGCAACACCCCGCCCTTCTCCCCCCGCTCCTCTGGATGCTCCTTGGAGTCCTTGGGTTCCTTATCTCCGGCGTTTGCGGATGCTGGCGTCGTTTTGGTTGGCGGCTTGTGCTCGTAATACACCAGGTCCTCCCGCTCAGACTGAGGGTCCGGGAACGTCCAGCCCTGCGAGAGGAAATCAGCTGTTTAACCCTCTGAGACCAATAACTATTTTGGGCTGCCTGACTCTCCTGTATTTATTTAGTATGTAGACAGCATACAGTGTCATACATCATTAAGTTTCAGTCTGGCTCATTTAAAGTCCAAATCTTGTATTTTCTTTGTCTGTGAATGGATGAATTTACCATTTAACATTGTTAAAACGTGGTATTTTTTTACTGTGACCTCAAAAAGAACCTCAGGAAGTTTAGGGTTTTTTTACTTACTTGGATGGTCTAGACTTCAATATGACCTTTCCTAAGCAACTTATAACTATTTTTTAAAGGTTTAGAGAGAAAGTAGGAGGGTTTATTTAATCATAACAGAGGACACTGAAGCAAGGGAAGAATAAACTACCACTAAAAAGCTGAGAAACTCCACTTCACATGAGTTTTTAAAGCAGACGGATATGATTTGCGGTTCAAACCAGATTAAGCATTTTAGAACAATAGTTATTTTTAGCCGCCGGCAGCTGTCGAGGTCTTTGAGAGTTAAACACACTTCTTACGCTTACTAACAAAACTTAAAGGGGATATTTGTGTTCTTGTGTTAGTATTTTTTACCTTGACCTGCAGGCTGGCTGCGGTAACCTTCCTCTCCAGCTCCTCCACCTGCTGTAGCACGGCAATGTCCATCTCCATTGCCTGCTCCTCAACACACCAGCCCCGCACCGACTCCACGCTGACCTGGCTTTCCTCAAGCTCATGCAGCTCGATCATGGCCACTAGATGGATGAAATGACAGATATCAGTCAGCCAGATATACACTCACCAATGCAGTTGAACACAGGTATCCATCCGCTTGAGAGGCAGGGATCATTAATATTATTTTTATTTACCTGCATCTCTGGGTATGAAATCTATTTTCTTCTTCATGAAGCCAAGCTACATAAAATGATTATGTACTGAGAAGAGGTGTTGAGACACTCACCATCTCTGTGCTTGGTGCAGACCTGGGGGATGATCTCTATGTATTTCTGCATCTGCCTCTGGAGGCCCTTCTCTCTGGCGCCTCGGCTGTGTAGAGCACTGACTAAAGCCCTCAGCTCCTCGATGTCAGACACCCGCCACCACCCTGTCAGCATCTCTGAGACAATGAGAACAAACAGGCATGTAAGCCAGAAGACACTAAACATACATCACTGTAAAAAGGTGCTTCGTTCAGCTTTGTTATACCCAAATGAAATTGCGTACAGCAGAGCAGAACATTCCCTAATCCAATTATATTGGATTATTCAAGCAAGTGAAATCTTTTCAGGCAGGTGAAATCTTTTCAATTAAAACATGGGGGTTGACTACTTTCAATCCTCTCAATGTATCGGTGTCACTCACCCTCTGGAATAGGACGAGGTAAAGGATGGTCCAGGGATTTGGGCATCTCCAGGGCAGGAGAGGGCATGGATGAGGTTTTCTCAATGCGAGGTAAAGGTGATTCGCTCTTGCTGGAGACACTTGCTGCTGTGTTGCCCTCCAGAGAGTGACCTGGCATGGGGCTGGGGCTGCTGCACAGAGGGAGGCTGGGACTCATCATGCCACTGGGCCAGCTTCCAAAAGAAACTCCCAGCAATGAGCCACCTGACTTCACCTGGGGAGAAAAGAGGAAAAACAAAAGGGTGAGGGAGGTGGAGGTACAGTAAAGTAAAAGTCCCAGACGACGTCATTCGGCAACACAAAACACAGCTATCTTTTTTTGGCCAGCAGCCTCACCTGCAGGGCAGACAGCGGGTAGTTGAGGAGGCCAGCTGGGTGGTGTGGGCTGGCAGAGGCTGAGGCAGCAGAAGGGGTGAGAGGCAGGGCAGGGGACTGAGGCGGGGATCTGGGCCTGGCTGGGGTGGACGCTGCCTGGGGAGACACGCGGGGTGCTCCTGTAGGAGTCGTGGTGATGGAAGCGAGGTCACAGGGGTTGCGAGGGAGCAGACTGAACCAGTGTCCGCTCCTCTCGGTCAGGACTCTGAGTAGCTGGTCATTGTTTTGGAATGCAAGGTATTGAGACGGGGATGAGGTTGGAGGAGTGTTCTCCGGGCTTTCACGTGGGACAGACAGAGAGGTTGAGGCCAGGGGAAGGATGTTTGTAGTGTCATTAGTGGTCACAATGGAGGAGGTTGTTGCTACTGTCACCGCAGAGGTATTGTGAGCAGGGGACGATGATGTCACTGTGGCTGTGGCAATAGGAGTACTCGTGGGGCTGCCATTTTGCCTCACATGGGGACTCTCCTTGTCCTCCCCCTTCACAGTTTCTTTGCCAACATCCTTGGTGACGTCCCGGAACGTGCACAGTTTAGATACACAGCCTGGTTGCTGGTAGAAGCGTGTCGGTGAGGTTTTCTCCTCATCATGCTCTTTTTCCTCCTCATTTTGCTGCTCCAAGCCTTGTGTTCGAGGGTTACTCGCATCAAGGTTGGCAGTGGGTTGCTCCTTCTGCACCTCGATCTCCTGAGGTTCCTCTTTGACCTTGACCTCCTCTGCTGCTCTCCTCCTCCTCTGTCGCTCCTCCTCCAGTTCCTCTGGAGCTGTAGGGAAATGAGAGGTAGTTGATCTAACAATTGAGTACTCATTATTCCACACTTGCTTTTGGAAGATAAGTGGAGTTGTGTAAGATGGCCACAGTTTAGAGATGAAATCTCAAACTAGTCTTCAAGTTTTAAGATCAAATAAAGGATCATCAGTGCATCTCACACTTTGAATAACAGCTAAACACACAGCTAAACAGATCCACAGACGATAGTCCTTCCTTCCTCTTCCTGCAGCATCAATGCTGTTACCATGATTTGTATTTTTTCTATGTACTTTGTGGCATGTTCATATATGAAGTTATGTAATTGTGTGTGTAACTACCTTCTCCACTCTCCATGGCTTCAATGAAGACCCCTCCACAGTGGGGAAGCACCCAGTACCGGCGTCGGTAACGGTCCTGGCCATACATCATGGAGCGCAGAGAATGGGATATTTCAAACAGCTTTCTTCTGGTCTGATGATGTTGCTGCAAGGTTACAAAACATACTTAAACTGTGATTTCTATGCCTTATTTTGATCTATAGACCGTCAGGAAAACAAAAGACAATTATGGTACCTAATGTCCTTTTGTAATCAGGGTGATATATTGAGCATTACATGGTATGTTAATGAGGTAATTTATTAAGCTAATTAATGCCTTCATTAGCAAATAGCCCTACAACAGTATACATGTTGATAAAATGTAAGAAACACGTGGTTGTTTTTAATACTCAGCATATATAGGTTGCAGATTTTGTAAGAAAATAAGTTCTCCATCATTTTACAAAAGGTAATCCATCATCTAAAGTGTAGGAGGAATTTGTGGTTTTGCATTAAACTCTTAACATACAGTGAAGATCCGTACAGCCAAACAACATTTACACCCCACTTCCCTGTGGGTTATCTCTTCATAGTTGTTGCCACAAGAGATTTTTTTATCTCTCTGTCTGTCCCGTTTTTTAATCGAACATTATCAGTGTCAACCAAGCATGCGTTTATTTTCTGATGCCTTATAAATTTATGTTAATGGGTACTAACTTTGTACAAGCACTTGCACAATTTAAAGAAGAACATACCTTGGCTAATTTCTCAATCTGCTTCTCCAGCTCCTCCAGACTGGTGGCTTGATCAACTTCATCCTGACATGACAAAACAATATTTAAAATGTCTGCGAGTATCTATTAAAAGTCAGTTTTCATAATGGATCTGTCGATCTGTTTTTACCTCGTCATATGTTTCCACTTTTTTAACCTTCTTCATCTCTTCTTCCTCCTCATCATCCTCATCCTCAGCCTGGTCATCGCTGTCGTCATCATCGTCATCATCGTCATCGCTGTCTCCACCCAGTTTCCTCTTGCGTTTGGCGGCAGAGGACGGAGTGCAAATGGACTGGTTCTCTTCCACACCCATACTGGCCTCCCTCCTCCCAGTACGTTTGGCATAAATGGTCCTCAGTCTGTGAAAACAGTTTGGTTCAGTATGATAGTCCGGAGAGAATTAGATCAGTTCATTTTAGTTTTAAAGTAAACTTACTTCTTCAGTTTTCCCTCCATAATGATCTTGTCCTTCCTCATGTTTGCCATCTGATCCAGGCTCTTGTCAATCTCGCTGCAGGAGAAAATGCAATCCCATTTTTGACATGTAAATGTACATATTTTGGGTATTCTCAGAAAGTAATGACAAATTTATGGAGAAAAATATAATAACTCAAGGGGGACTCAAAACTAGCTACAGGCCAAGTAAAAAAGTTTAATAAGCTAGTATCCCTAAGCACAAATTAATACTTGCATAATTTGCTTACAATCAAAAGGACCCTGCAAATTACTGCTCCCTACAGCAGCTTTATTAAGCATTCTCCACTGCATCAATAAAACATACCATTATCGGCTAATGAAGAGGGTTAAGCAATGTATAAACACATACAGTGCACGGCAGATGAATATATTCCTTCAGTGGTGAACAAGAGTGTTAGATTTCTTATTTAGTTTTTTTTAATTATGTGAGTCCAGAGAGTAGAGGGAGTACTGCACACCACTTTATAACCATCCAACAATGTGTCCCTGATGCAGAGTAGGTTAAGAAAGCACTGCACACTTCAGTTTCTTCTCTTACCTGATAACAGGTTTGCTGCAGGCCAGCTCGTTAGCCAGGAAGCCCAGGATGGAGGCCTTCTGGGCAGGCGTGTGGGCCTGGAAAGCCTTGGTCTTCAGACTGAGGGCCAAAGGGGCCAGTTCTGTGTTGGCACAATGGGCGCCCATGTACATCTGTAGCACCTCAGACACATTATCCCTGTTGATGCCAACATTGGTCAGGTGGTCCCCTAGCATGGTCTTTGTCTGATGGAGAAGAAGAGGATGAAGTTATGAACACTTGCTTTATACATTTAAACTTTAGGCTTGTTATTTGCCATTTTAGCACTATTATCAAAGTAATGTGCATGTACATTTATTTGCATTAAAGGAAACCTTTAATCTAAGCAATACAATCAAAAATAAGAATATCACTATAGATAAAACTAACCTATACATGGTCCGGCATTCAACAATTGCTTTAGTGAAAAATACAGAATGATTAGCACTTCAATTAAATGAATGACTAGTGTGAGATATCTTTAGACAATATGTAACAGTACTAATAAACTTTATGGCACAGACTACTGTATCTCATATTATCTGATCCAATATTCAGCATTTTTTCTGATTATCAAAATCAGTGTTTTTGTTCTATTCATTTCAATGGCAGATACGATAAATTCATTTTAAAATGTGCTATTTTGGCTCTGATGCAGCATACAATCTGGAAAGTCACTGAAGTTTTTCAAATGTAGTGGAGTAAAAAGTGCGATGTTCAAAATGTAAGGGAGGTTAAGTATAAAGTAGCAGAATATTAATAACACTCAAGTAAATCTCCTCAAGTTCAGTACTTGAGTAAATTAAATTGGTTACATCCAGCTTCTGACTAAGACTACTAGATAGAGCAGTCAGTGTCATATTTTCATCTCAGGTATAATGCATGACTTAATGAACAAGCTCACCTTTTGGCCAGGTGGCAAACCAGGATCACAGACTGCCAGAGACAGCAGTTTGACCAGAAGGTCTTGGACGTGTCCCATGCTGTCCCCCACATTGAGCAAGCCCTCCTGTAGCATTCCCAGGGTGGGCACATCGGCAGTCAAATCGAGACCCAAAACCTTCCCGAAGCCACGCAGGAACTGCATCAGCATCAGGCAGTCGGAAACAGCACGTCCTGGTAGGATGAGTCCAGGAATCCTTGAGAATTCAGGGAGAGGCTAGACAAAGGAAAATTGGTAAATTAATCATTGTTTCATGTGATTTTTGTTGTTTGTTTTGTGGTGAGAGAAATACATGAGACCCACTTTGAACTACAGGCAGGTGTGAATTATACAAACAGGGAAATTGGTGGAGAGCTGTCGTTTCATCTCCTGACTGTTACCAAGATGGTGCTTTACCAGTTTAAAGTAATGACTTCTCATCTTTTTCACAAATCAATTCACCATTAAGCAGTACTCTCCTTTGACCACTTGGGGGCACACACCTCCGTATATAAAAGTGTTCAACACCATGAGGTCCAATGGCACTTACTGACCCCCAAGAAAAGGCTCATCTTAATAATAATGTTAATTACAACAACAACAACAATACTACTACTACTACTACTAATAATAATAATAATGATAATAATAATAGTACATAATGATAATAATAATAGTACATAATGATAATAATAATAATAATAATAATAATAATACCAAGAAGCATGCAGTAGGATGATATGTCACATATTTAGCAGCATTTAAACAAGGTAAAATGACTCCCCTTTTGTAACACAGTGTGTATGGATTAAAACCTTCAATTTTTTTTGTGATCAACTTAACATTCACAGCACTGACCGGATGAGCTACTATCTCGACTACCTTATGATCAGACAGACACATGTCTTCATTTGGCTTCTTCAGCTCCCTCGCTATCTCCAGCTCCAGCCTCCGTTGCTCCAGTTTACGCTCTTTGTTCAGGCGCTTCTCATCCCTTTTCTCCTGCCGCAAGCGCTCTCGCTCCTAGAGAGTCCAAAATTCAAGGGAGCATTAGGGAAGCAAAGTGTTCGTGTGTGTGCGTATTTGTGTGCATGTGCGTGTGAAAACAGACAAGAAGGTTTGCTTGACTTTGCTGAGCAGTATTAGAATTCAGCCTAATGCTGCTGTGCATTCAAAGGAAAAGTGCTTGAGGGCCAAAATCTTTTGACTTGGTAAGTGTGTAGGAAAAAAATGAATGGGGGGAAAGAGCGCACAAAAAGGAGAGAAAGCAGGAATCCATCCAGGGAATAATGACTTAGGCTCTCTTTATCGAGTGGACTGCGTGTGTGTATTCCTGCATTTATTTGTGTGCATATGGACTACCTCTGCTTTCTTGCGAGCCTCAACAGCCTTCATCAGCATTACATGTTGCCTCCTCCTCTCCCTCTCCTAGAGTGGCAGAAAACAGAGGCACATTAACAAGCACACATTGTGCATACGACACTCAAGGTCGACTTTGTAAAGCATGTATTAATGTGAAATTGTGATGCACAAAATTCAATAGAGGCACCATACTTGAACAAACACAAAATGATGCTTCACATGTATACACTTTCACATGTATGGTGGAAGCATAAGTGAAGAGTACAGTGGTACGATGACAACCAAAAAGCAACACATAGATGCGATACAAAGTAGATGTGATGACAGGCTCAAAAAAGAGAAGCAGCTGGGATCGGTGACGGCGCCTCTAAACTAAAGCTGACACAACAAAAGCAACAAAATGCTGGTTGCCAGAAGTCTTCTGATATGCCACATTGGTGTTACAATCAAAATAATAAATACTTGAGTCGATGCTAATGTTCATTTGACACATCATTCTCATAATATTTGGTGAGGGGACGACAAATACAAACGGATGGTAAAGGATAGCTTCAAACAGAGCAGTTCCACGTCAGTGGGTTTGGCAGCTTAAGTATTAGCACACTATGCGACTGCTGAGGATGAGACATCTATGTTGTTCTTTGGTGCATGATACACAGTCTACTGCAAAAGGGCACAGGAATCACCGGTGACTGACTATCATTTCATTTGATCTCTTTAGGTTTCCCGCTCCACCGTATCAGGCTGTCATTCCCTCTGTGATCCACCAGAAAGACACAATTGCTACTATTAGAGCTTGCCAAGGACATTTCCAGCACATAGTGACTAAAATGTGCTGTTTGGGAGGATTGTTTTGTCAGGCTAGATGCCAAGCACTCGGCTACAATATTTCTATGTCCTTCTTGGTTTGATTTATCTACAAATGGAAAACTTCAAAAAGGACAACTTCAAAAAGGACATAAAGCCTTTGGCATTCTGCTTTTTTCTAGCTTTCCAATTCATCAAAAACATTAAAATGTGTTGAGGGACACTATGATAACAAACTAGAATAAATCAAAAGCAATACAATTGCATGTGACAACCAATAATACCAGGATTATTTCATGTATCTCAATTTGCCCCCCTTCATTGAGTCAGTACGAAGGTACGACAACGGGCTCAGAGTCCACTGTGAAACAGATAGGCAGACCTGTGGATTCAGCTGCGACTGTGTATGAGTGAGAAGGGCTACAAGCAAGACAGCCAGGCCAAAATAAAATGCTACGCAGAACCATGTTTGTCCCCATGGTGGAATTGATTATATTTCTGTTCTATCCGGTCTATTTTCAAGCATCACTTCTGCTGTACCCTCACCAAACTGTGTACGTGGGGGGTGAATCTGATTTGAAGTATCTCCACCGTAAAGACAAAATGATTCTCAGTAGCCGATTTCATTCTTTGTGCAGAGTACAGAAACAGTGAATGACAGAGAGGCTGGGATGGGGCAGGTTAAAGTCCAGCACTCTGTGGACTGCAGAACAGATGCACGGACGAACAGACACAAGCTCAATGTCTGCGCTGAAAATCGTCAAGCACTCATGGGTAACACAGGCTACTCCAATACAACAGTTAGACAATGTATGTGATGGATGGAAACTCCTCCAGTGCACTTTCATACAGTGAGTGTGGATTGGCTAGTAGTCTTTGCAATGCATTCTGAGTAGAAGGGGGGAAGGACGGGGGAGGGGGACAGAAGCTGCCTGGCCACCGTGACAGGGTCAGTTGTCCCTCAGGATGAGCAGATGGAGGCAGCATACTGACTCTTTTTCTCTTTTGTTGGTTTTGCTGGGAAGCCATGCAGAAGAATGTAGTATGACAGCAGCCAGTGCTACACTTAATGCATTGCTATGACAACCATAACACAACCAGTTACACGATGCAGGTGTTAGATGTACAAAAATAAACATACCCATACCATATCTAGTCTATGCCTCTCCAACTCCTGGCAGAGAGAGTTGGCAAAATATTATGGAACAGAAGTGATATCCAACACCAATAAGCATGGGGTTTAATCATAAAGAGAAACACTGAATGTTTGCTAACTAACCACATTTATATACACTCACACATGCCTGTATTTAAATGCATATAGATGCACAAATACACTCACACTTACACTTACGTTCACACTTGCTCTTGCTCTCTCTCTCTCTCTCTCTCGCTCACACACACACAAACACACTCCTGCACATTCCTACTCAAGTGAAGTCTGGCGTAAATAGCTGTATTCAGCAGTAACTATAACGTTCAAGAGGCTGAGCAAGTTGTAGTGAGTGCCTACCTGGTGTTTGAGAATCTCCGCCTGCTGTCTCCTCAACTCTTTCTCCTTGAAAGGCAAGAAAAGAGAAGATGAGGGAAAAATCAATATACTTCCATTGTGCCAATATTACGAAAATCACTACAGACTGATGGAATTTCAGCCCGTTTCAAAGGGCCGTTCTAATCTTATTGCCAGCTGCTTCTTAAATGGAACAAGCCCCTCATCATGGTACATGTGAAATAATTTAATCCATGTGAATTTTGATTAAAAAGACACACATGTGTGAATATTTATAGCAAGGGTTTTATTTAAAAATAGAAGACATACCTTTATGCGTTTCTCAGCCTCCAATATTTTGGCATTGGCGGCTTCTTGCTTCTTTCTGCGTTTGGCCTATGAATAAAGATTAAGGTCAAGAATCACACACACAGACATATATCAATCAGTCTTGGGTGAGGGCTTCGCTGCACTTTAACTGATTGTTTGCAGTTTTCTGGTTTGAGCAAAGATTTTATGCTTCTGAATGCCAGTGAAATTTGTAAAACACAGCGAATGAATAATGTATCTCTTTAACACCTAATTGTGAATATGTTGAAGCCTCCCGTTAAGAGTGGCTTGTCAACCGTGTCAACTCAAAATTGATTTAGTCCTGCTAAAACACTTTGAAGCTCCTACTGTATAATTGTGTGCGCCTGCATATGTGTGTGTGTGACTGCGTGTGTGTGTGAGTTTGATGTTCATGCATCTTTGCATGTGTGTTTGTGCGTGTGGAAAAACAGCACCTTTTTTTTTCTCTCGACCCACTTATGCTAAACTGTTACTGTTGTCTGATGAAAAAAAAAGACTTTTCTGTCCAATTTAAATAAGGTCTGAAGAGGCAGCAACAGCCATTTTAATATTCAACAGCCGTCAACCAAGACCAATTTAGCATTAGTTCCATGTGGAATTATGCCTAAGAAGACGCAACTCCCTCCAATGCATGCTGCTGTTCAGTAATGAGCTTTAGGAAGATTAAAACACTATAGACTGAGGGGCTGAAGCTATCCAGGAATGTTCTGCTTAATCAGAGGTGCTGTTGGATCAGATTCTGTACCTCCAAAATTTGCTGCGCCCTGAGTTCCTTTTCCATCCGAATCTGCTGAATACGCTTGATCTTTTCCTGCAGAAAAAAACAACATAATCTCTTAATATTTTAGACATCGGAAAACATCCTGAGATAAAATCACTTTCCAACCACTCTACTCTGGTTGGGCTGGGCAAAAAGACAACAATAACTTCAGCAGGAGAAGTAAATGATGGTAATTAAAAAGCTTTAAAGCATCACAAAATAAGCGTTCAGCATTTTCTGCAGTGAACGCGGGGACTACGTGTGTCAGGACACTTAGATAAGGAGAAAAAAAGATTTGTCAGCACACTCGGTATAAAAAGCAGACCCACCTGCTGCTTGAGAATCTTGATCTGCTCCTTCTGCTTCCTCCTCTCCTCCGCTGCCATGATAGCTACAAGAGTCAAGTCGGTGTTACATTAGTGTCGACAGAAATGACCTACAAAGCTGCGCTACAAACTGTATTCATATCTGAGAGAATTGCAGTTGGTAAGCGTGATTTATTCAGGAGGTCTCACTGAGATCGAGATGTATTTTAAACAAAAAAGCAGAACAATTCTGAGAACTGGATCACGACTCAGAGTCAGTCACGCCAAACAGCAATGAAACACTCAGACACACTCATTAAAAAAATAAACACAATTAAAAATAACAGCATATTCAATTTTGCATTGTCTTAGAGGTATGAGTGACTGTCTGCAAGTAAGGTGCACAGAGAACAAACATACACAGAAATGTATCTGACAAATGTTGTAAGATCGATATCCAAAGTTTTAGACCGCAGGGAGCACATCCAGCTGCAACAAGGGAAATATACTTTCTTCTTAACCTTTTTAATCACAATATGACCGACAGGACAGCTTAGATATTGGCAGATAGTTTTAAGGTCACCAGTCTCACCAAATTCATGCAATTAATCTCATCTCATTTTCATTTTAGCAGCAGCAAAAGTTGAATTAGAAATGTGTAACAGTGATTTTGTAATAAGATCCTTTATCCCTACTTTACCAGTTTAAATGGGTTTATTGTTTATTATACATTTCAAATGATTAGGGATACAAATTAATGATTACTTTTACTGGATGTCAATTAATTGATTGGTTGTTTGGTCAATAAAATGTAAGAAAAAGCTGAAAAATGTTGATCGGTGTTCTCCAAAGGCTAGTTTGAAATAATAAAATATTTACATTTTAAAAGCTGGAATCAGATCATCATCTTTTTCTCACGAAGAAAATATTCAAAAACAACAACAGATTATTATTTAAAAGTTAACAACCAATCAATGAATTGCCGCAGCTCTAGAGAATAACATTTCTGGTTCGAGTTGTGAGTTTAGGTAAGAGTTAAGCACACAGTCCTATGAATGTTTGTTGATTTGATTGTTTATCTTCGATGCCGTGTATAGGAATATAACAAATGCATAAGCATAATGTTTGAAACCAGCAGCGGCACGGCAGCAATAAAGATTAGAGCAGAAAGAAGATTAAAGCTTGTGCTGTAAAGTGATGAAAATAAATATGCACATATATACAAACAAAGGCGATATAAGCAGTGTGAGTGTCTCCAGAGGCCCTGCTGCTGTTCTTCATACATCACCCGTATACATCAAAGTGCTTTGAAGTGACCAACTGACCAAGGAAAAAAAAAAAATGCTTGCAAACTTGCCACCCTGTGCTCTTAACAACAAACAGAGAAAGACTTGCGTTTACCTTGCTGTTTCCGAGCTTCTTTGGCTGCGCGCGCCAGCGCCTGCTTTTCCAGTTTTCTCATCAGTTTCATCTGGGCGGCCTGTCGGGCGATTTCTGCACAGATAACGGGACATTTCAGGACAATATATCAATGTTGTTATATCCTGATTAAGCACATTTGACTGAGATAATTCTTCTGGGGCTTGTAAAAGAAAAAAAACTGCCATTTTTTGGTTATTAAATAATTTGTCCTAATTCTTGAATACTAAACAAAGCACTATAACTCCATTCACAACAATTTTGCCTTGCCGAAAGATTCTGTTGTCTAAAAGATATATTGTTACCTATTATATTAGATTATCTATAATTAAAAAAGTATAGATATGTTAAGAGGTTCAAAAGAATGTTCTTATTTAAAATGTCAAATTTGTCATTACATAACTATGCCTTTGCAATGTAGGCTGGCCTGCCTTCTTTTTAAATGTATTGACCTGTTTTTATTAATACGTTTTAATGTTTTCGCTTATGAGACTTAATCAATGTAAACCAATTATGAGCAGATGAGACTGAGAGAGGGTATTATAATCTAAATGCTGTCTTTTTATTTAGTTTCTGTTTTTATTTTCTGCTTCATTGTCTAATGCTTTTGCCTTTAAGACAAGCTGTGTCGATATGTCAACCTACTATGAACAGATGAGACTGAGGCAAGATGTTCATTTGTTTTCTCCAATATTCCCCCTTTTGTTTGTTCTGTTTGTTTTTTCCCTTGAAAATATGAATGAATTTTGATATGAATGAATTTTGATATGTGTTACTTCTGGATCCTATATCTTTAGCCTCATGTCAAGTAATAAAAAATAATTCAGAAAAAAATATTTCTGCAAGGGTATAACTGATTATAATTACTGGCTATTTTAAAAGCAAATCATCTCAACAAGTATCTCTGTTACTGGAGAGATGATCTTACAGACAAGCATGAATCAGAAAAGACACCGCTCTCGAGTTACTAAAAACATATTTAAAACAGCAACTCCTTCCTTGGCCTCTGCTATCTGAATAAATGCTGGCTGATTAATGGTACACACACTTATGACAAACACATTTCAGGGCTCATTTCCTCTGCTAACCTTGAGCCTCTAGTTTGCGCAGAAGTTTGACCTCACTGGGACTGGGGCCTTCGGGTACAAGCGGATCGCCCACATTGGGCGGCCGCCCCTTCCGCCGTCGGCTAGCTTTGGCACCGTCGCCTGCTGACTGACGGTCTGAATTAGGGGGGCGACCCCTACGACCTTCCATGGCCAAAATACGAGGAATTACCTCCTCTTCCTTCAACAGGCTCCACTGTAAACCCTAGAGAGGGAGGGACGTAACGATGGAGAGATTGGAAGGGGAAGCGAGAGATGAAACAGTGAACAACATGTTGACAGTTCATGTGGATACAGGACAATTCAATCATTAGCTGGACTGATCTGAGTGTATTCATCAGGAGGTATGATACATTATTATATGTTCTACAATAGCACAGTAAAAAGCTGGCTAAACGATGCATTAAAAAAAGATTTACTGATCTGTCATGTATCATCTAGTTATTTCTGGCCCCTCAGCACCAAGTATGTTCTCTATTCTGCTTCAAATAAGACACACGTCTATTTTCTTTTCTTTTCTTTTTTTAATCTCTGTGTAACACACACATAACATGGCATATATCACTGGTCACCTGTGGAAGTAATGTCAGCTGATTATTACATTTATCCATGCACAGTGAGAGGTCTATGAACTAGGACTAGTGAGGGTTTTGGTTGATTCCTATCCATGCCCTGACAGTGACTGCTGCATGAAGCTTTGCCTGCCGCTAGATGAAAAAGATGAACAGGGATCAGGGAGAAGGAGAGACAGAGAGAGATGAAAGGCAGTCACCTGGGGTCCTTCTCTGGCTTCATAGAAGTCACCAACCCTTATCTTTGCACTGAAGCTAAAATTATCGCGCGTGATGCCACTTATTCCATTTCTGGATAGATACTACAGAAGAGAAAATAATAATGGCGTTGGTTTAGGCAGGGAAAAAAAAATGCGAAATTAGCGACATTGAAAAGCAACTGGGAAGGGACTAGATTGGAGGGAGTTAGGTTACAGTGAGCATCTGTGCAGTGCTGCTAATCATTATAAAAGCCAGGGGACAAAAAAAGAGCAAAAGCTCTCAGGGGAGAAAAACGGTTCTGACCTTGGGGTGCACAATTCAGGCCCTTTCTTATTTATCTGTGGCTTTTTACTGCCTTCTGAATGACTAGTAGTGAGTGAATGAGCACACATTTTTCTCTTTGGGCCACTATACTCAACGACGGATCTGACGATTAGTGTAGTTGAGCTTTTGATGAAGAAAACAAAGATTATGGACTATAAAATATTGTACAAATAGGGGCTGAGGCTGTGCATCCCAACACTAACCATTAATCATTGTATTAGGGGAAGGAGAGGTGAGAAAAGGGACACAAGAAGTGGATCTAAGACAATCATCTCTCACTATTAGGGTCACAGAAAGTGGGGTGGGGGTGGGGGTGGATTGCAGCCGGGACAATAGCAGAGAAAACACACAACAAAACCTGATACACAAGCAGCTGTTTGAGCAATGTGGATGAGCAATTATCAGCAAAGACATCCTTCATTAATCAATCTGAAATAATGATTCCCACTGTAACCCCTATTACAAACTGCTCATCTGTATCTCTCAAAACATTTGCTTCAGTATCATTAACTAAAACTGCAGCACTGTGAGGCTGCAGTACCTTCATCACATCTGGGTACTGCCTCAGTTTCTTGCCACACGGGGCATAGTAGGCCACCTCGCCCTGCGGCTTCCCCGCCATTGATTTGATTCTTGTTTCTCTCCTCCACCTGGGTTTTTTGAGAATGAGGAAAAGAGCAATGTTGTTCAGAAACACAGTGTGTGTCGTGCATTTGTGTCATTGTGAGGATGTGATCATGAAAGTGAACTCAACACTCTCTGAAGTGAACTGCTTCAGGAGAGCTTTCGTTTTCTCAGACTCTTGCACGTACCCCAACTCCAGAGGTATCATCAACTCCTTCTCATCCATCACCCTCTTCCTCTTCCCTAAGCCTGTGAGGAGACAGAGTTCAGCCATCATTTTCACAGCGCAGCCTGTGACTGGCAACCATACATATACAGTAGCAGCAGAGGTAAGGGAAGACACAACAGGTCATTTGGGTAAAAGAAAATGCAACTACATGACTGCAACTGTGAAACTTCCCCAGTTGATTGCATCAAAAAACATATTTTTGAATTACATATTTTCTGGAAATGAATGTCTAAATATTTTTTTAAAGAATATAAAAAATCTGCTTTAATCATGTATATTGTAAAATTCCATCCTTTTTAAGACAAAAGATGGTGAGTAAAGGGGATTTTTATTTTTTCAACAAAATACAGCATGCAGCAATTAAACTTGTCCAGTTGATTACTTAGATTAAGACAATTATTTTTGGTAATACAATTTTTTTTTTTAATAATTTCATGTCTAAAATTGCAAATGAGCAAATCTAATTATGTCCACAGCAGACAATAAAAACAAAACAGCGCAAAATCCCCAAACTGACAAATGCACAAAAAAAGGAAAAAACATCCACACACATTTCTCCTTTAATATAGACACAATTTTGCCATATTTAATTCAGAAAATATACATATATACATATCACATACATAATGCTAAGCCTCTATATATGCGATGAACAGTGTCCATTGAAAAATATAAGCAGAAGAGGAAAAAAAACTTATAATAGAAGAAAAACTGGAGTGTCTGCTTGACACATTCTTGGCAAGCTACACATACGTCCTATTTTGTCTGATCTGAGTAATCTCTCATCGAAAGAAGGTGGAGATTAACCCAGTCACCATGCCAAACAAGTTGTCAGGGCTCTTAGGCGTGTAGCTACAAGACTTCAGATCTCCGGTTAGGTCATCACAACCAACTTCCTTTTTCCCTAGCTCCCTTACAGTGACAATCCCTTCTCACAGTCATCTGAGGATGATGAGCTGTTTTTGCTTTGGTAAACAAAGCTAATGTTTCTGTACAGTATATGCCTTTACGAGGAGATTAAACATCAGAATAGATGGGCAGAATACGTAGTAAAGGTCGAAATTTGCTTGGTTTGCATTTATTCAAAGTCTGTTCTTAAATTTCTAAAGTCATTTCCTTCTGCAGCACATCACAACCCTATTCTAAAAAAAAAATCTAATATGAGATCCTTTAAAAACCATCCTCCATCCCTTATTTTTCATTTTCTGTGAAAGGATTTTGAAACACATTACCTAATGGAGAGGCCAGGCTGTAAGAGGACGAGCCTGGAGAGCTGTGATAGGCCAAGGCACTGGAGCTGGTGACAATGGTGGGACTCTTGATGACCTGTAGGTTGAGAGGGGAGCAGCTGGTGGCGGTGTGATTGGTTGAGGTGTTCAGTAGTTCTTGGCCTTTGGTTAGCCTGCGGGGAGTCATTTCCTTCTTAGATGATCCAGACGGCAGCAGCTTTAACTCCTTCACTTTCTTCCCAGAGATGTCGCTGTCTGAGTTGCTGTCAGACTCTGAAATGGGAGTCCGGGACACAAAGCAAGTAAGGAGCTGATAGTTCAGATTAAATGAGGTATCAATTTAAAGGCAGTTTTAATGAGTCCATAACACAGAACGATAACCTTCAGATATTTTCAGTTATTTTACAGGGAAATATAATGTATTGTTTTTTTTAGTTTTAGTTTTTTTAGTTTCAGCCTCTCAGTTGTTGAGGATTTGCTGCTCTTCTTTATATTTCAAGTGATTTCTAATTATTGACATTTGGTCATTTCAAGATATTTTTCACAATGTGGACCTTTATAGACCGAACGATTTATCAAAAAAGGATTAAAAGTGTAATCAGTTATCAAAATAACTGTTATTTCAGCGGCGACATAAACATTTTATGGTCAGCTCATTATTCAATTGTGAAATGTACTTTTACTAGAAAGTGCAGACCTGATAGACTATCATCTGAGTCCTCCTCATCCTCCTCCTCCTCCTCCTCCTCAAGGTCATCATCCTCATCATCATCATCATCTCCCGAGTCATCAGATTCCTTGTTAGCCGGGAGACCAGCTGTGGGGTTACACGTCCCAGGGATCCCCACTCCAGGAATTCCAACTCCAGGGATACTAACTCCAGGAATCCCAATCCCGGACTCTCCACCACGAAACAAATCTACTAGAGACTGTACCAGGTGGTTCTGAGAGAAGCCCTTCCAGGCAGCTAAAGGGTCTGCTTGCCCCTGTCCTTGTCCCTGTCCCAGCCCTGGTGTCTGTCCTTTACCCTTCGGGGTCTTGTTCTTTCTGGATCCATGGCCTGTGGCATGGGGTGAGGTAGTGGAGGGCTGTGACGGAGCCCCAGCTTGGGCGGGAGCTTGGGTCCTGCTCGCCCCTGTGCTCAGATTGACAGGCATCGACCCAGCGTCGGGGTCGCACTGAGGAGACTTGCCTTGAGAGGCAGAGTCTTTGCGAGGTTTGGTGATGAGGGCCAAAGGTGCGTCCTGAGTGGTGCTTTGGATGACTCCATTGGGGTGGTGGGGTTCAGGGAGCCCCAGCAGGGCACTCGAGAGGAAGAGGTTGGAGTGATTGTTCTGGGGCGGAGGAGGCGGAGCGGGTGGCAATGGCGATGAAGACAGAGACGTCCTCTTGGGAGACTTGTTTGGCCCCTGCTGCTGCTTCTTTAGCTCAGCTGGGAACGTCTGCCCTTGGGACATGAGAGTCTGGGAGTGAAGGAGGAGGAGAGAGGGAGAAAACAAGGAAAGGCAGGGAGTCAGTGGGGAGGGAGGGCGAGGGAATGGCAGAATGGGAGGAACAATGAACGATTTGGAAAAAATTAGAAAAGAAATGGGACAAAGTAGAGTTGCTCTAGCTGTCAGTTTGCATCACTGTTGATTGTTTGAGCAGGTGACAAAACTACAATGCTGAACACTGGTACAGTTAACTGTGTCTAAGCCCCTTTCTGAGAAACAAAAAGAACATAAATGCAATAACCAAAGGCATTGTACTCGGCCAAGTTCACAAAAAGAGACACTGAGTATCTCTCTAAAATTGTAATTACTCGTCTGCACATTTGAAAAGCTCCGTCATCATTATTATCATGCAGCTGAGCATGTTTGCCTCTTTTACACTGATGATAAGTTTGGCTCAATATGTGTTTAAGCAAAGGCAGGTTAGACTTTAACATTGCACTTTCAACTGGATGTGATATGAAGTGAAACAAATCAATTTCACAGACCATGAAATACAGTAGCAGCGCTGAAACCACAGGGGGAATTTAGCTCGTTGTAAACTTCTCTATACTGGTAAAACAGGAAAGGGGAAATGATTTTCACAGAATAAGCTGATCTCAAAAGGTTTAGCTTATTGATTATTGTGCTATCATTCGTATTTCATAGGAGGAAAAGGGATTTGTGGAATAAAAGCAAAGAAAAATGTCAATTTTTATGCTATTTCATCTGAGCCGATTGAAAAACATGAATAATACAATAGCATGTGTGCAGACAGAGTGGTAATGAAAGTAAAAGCATTAACCATGCTATCAACAGGCTAATCTTTGCAGCTGTAAGCAAAGTTGTCAAAACCTAAAACACCATGACAACACAAAGATCGTAGAGCTTAATATGCTTTCTTATAAAACAAAGTTTGAACTTGATACAATATATTTGACCTAGAGCAGCTATCAGGTTAAACTGCCAGCTGAGAGAGTGTGATGGACACTATCTGTTCACCTCAAGAGTGAGATGTCAGAGAGAAAAGAACTGGCTAATCACATTTAATCAAATAAGCTGGTACAGGAGAAAACTTTGGGGAAAAAGCCCATGTAAGCACTAAATAAACTGACACTAACAAAGCACTAAGCACTACAAGGCTGGACGATATCAGTGAGAATTGGTTGCAGAGTTCGTATTTGGAACATCCCTATTATTGATTACACATAACTTATTACCAATGTAATGTGTAAAAATATAGTCATGAACAACAGCACACGATGACAAAATAATCACTTATTTGAAATTCCTTTCTTCTAACCAGGGTTAGCACAGAAACTCAAGACTGTCACACCAAATACATAACAGAAACATGTCTTGGTAATAGCTATTAACACATCTAAATGTCTACGATGTTTTGCTGTTTTTCTTCGTCAAATCCTTGCGCCCAACCAGTTTACTAAAACGACTCCCACCTCCCTAATCAACTACATAAAATGAATATTATTTGTGATGCCCAACTACACTAGTGAGACTTTGCTTAAGGCCATGCTGTAATTTTAAGAGGCCCTTTGGAACATGTTTATCTCTGATTCAAAATCCCAGCCTCTTGTGAATGAGAAAATGAAACAGTCAATGTTGAGGTTTCACTTCTAAATTGATTGTACAGCCTCGCCACTTACAGTTCTGTAGCTGTCTGTGAGCTGCTTGGATCTCATGTTAAATAAATGGTCTAAATGGCCATGAGATTAAACGAGGTGCTGGTTATGGCGTAGTAATGATGAAGAAAAAGAGAGAAACTGCTAACCTAACTGCACACTCAGCTCCAGTGGATAAATTCATTACTGTCAATTTGTTTTGAATAACTTTGTTCACTTAAGCTGACTACGCAGCTAAATTTATCCTGTCTACGTCTCACTGCTTACTGTGTTTATGCAAACTAATCTGTGGCTACGGTAAAAACCGTTGTTATCAGGTCTGCTTACCTGTTTGAGTCTGAACTCATTGATCTGCGCAAGTGAAGCTTCCAGCTGTTTCCTTTTGTTGGCTTTGGCAGAGCCAGGAACAGATTGCCGAGGTGGCTTCAGTGACTTCTTGGAGTTAGGAACAGATGAGGTCAAACCGAAAGGTTTGGGGGAGGTAGACGGCGGGAGAGTCGAACGGGGAGGAGAGGGGACAGAGAGAGGCTTCGGGGAGGAGCAGAGGGAGAGAGGCAGGTGCTGAGGGGAGGTGGAGGGCAGCAGTTTTGGAGGTTTGGGAGAAGCAGTGCTTGAGATTGCCTTTGGAGATGTGGTGAGGGCTATAGGGGAAGAAGACGGTGAAGACTCCCTACGGGGCTGGGCGAGGAGTGCCAGGGGCTTTGAGTTGGCAGCCAGACCAGTGGACTGGATCACACTGAAGTGCTGCTGTGGCCCCTCGGTCCGGGACCTGGAGCTGTGTAGAGCCAGCGGTGAGTTTTGGGACAAGGCAGGAGGGGAGACAGAGCAGGGTAAGGGCATGAGGGTTGGGGGGTTGGAGGAGACCTTCTTGTCCTGGGGCTCCCCAGAGAGAGGTCTTTCAGTCTTTGCAGTTCCAGTGCTTGATGTCAAAACCTGCAGATGAAATTTAGTGAAGAACTGTTACAGTTAAGGACAGAGAATTCATTCCTCATTTTAGTAAATAAAGCCACGGAGATCAAGCTGACTCTAGGAATGAGTAGTAATGAATTACATTTAATATGTATGTAGTTTGCATGTTGTCCCTGTGCTTGCTTGTCTATGAGGTAAATTCTCCAGTCAGACTGTACGACCATGGCACTAGCTTGGAGTTGGTCCCCAGACACTGTATGTTGGCCACCCACTAATCCTTCAGAATGGGTTAATTGCAGAGAACTACATTCACTACTTTGTAACTTGTATGATTTTATGTGAGTAAATCTTATAAATTGTCCAGATGACATTTGGATAGTTTCATTTTCAGGGATCATTTAATTACATTTTCTGACTATGTCTTTAAAATATGTCAATATTAAAATGTTTCACTTATACTGACATTGACAAATAAAGATATGTGCTGTGTGTTACAAGAGCAACGTCCTACACGCACCATTTAATAAAAACATACATGAAAGAAACAGCATCCCACGTATTGCAGAATAAACACAGTACAACTGTAGTACTGTTTTTTTAAGGTAATTTGACTTTACTCTCTGTATGTGATGAATATGCAAAATGCATTTTATTTGCATTTTATATGAGATGTATGAAAGAGAAAAACAAAACATTTGTGGAACTAATTTTTCTGTGTCCATTTTTTAGTAATAGGTGTAAAAGTTTAATATCTTTGATTCAGAAGTAATCCAAAAGTAATCCAAAAGGAGACAGATTAGATACAGCCCATTTCTAAATACAAATACCCTGGCAGCTCTTTTCAGATGACCAAAAACATATTTATTATCTACATCTCTCTTACCTTTGTTTTCTTCTTTGTGTCTGATAATTCACTCTGTTTGTCCTCTTCCTCATCATCCTCATCGTCGTCATCATCGTCTTCATCATCCTCTGCTAGGTCTTCCAGATCGCTGCTGAGGGACCCGTCACTCGAGCTGTCTGAGGATGTGCCTGATTCACTGTTGCTCGCCACACAAGTATCTGCCGGCTTCTTTCGTGGCTTCTGAGTTGAGAAAAAGAAAACTGCATGAATCAGCTTCACTGTATAACGCATAACTTTTTCACATGTCAATTTGAGTCATTTTTGTATTTATAGCCCAGAATGACAAATCCCATTTCGCCTTAAGGGCCTCACAATCTGTACAGATCGATTGAGATAAGTAAATACAAAAATATTCTCTGCACTGACCTTCTCTTTAGTTTTCTGGATCGGCTTTTCCACCAACTCTGCCGGATTGTTCTGAGGGCTGCTACGATGACTGTTGGAACTGTCTGAATTTTTGGTTGGCTTGGTCGATGTCTGAACAGGAGCCGGACTCACAGAAAAGCTCCCCGATTGTGTGGTGGGAGGACAGACACCGCTGCCATTCACTGCCCCGTTCACCCCTAGAAAACACAAAACAGATGTACTGTATCACTAATCAGCTCCATCTTTGCAGAGAACTTTGCTACGCAGGATAATGAAATATCTGGAACGAACTGGAGAATAAAAATATTGATTTATACATGTATCTCATCAAACATGCTGCCTGCGCGAGGCACAAGCCCAACATGAGTGGTTTACATAATAAAAGATAAATTAAAAGATACTGTGAAATTAAAAGAGTGCAAGAAACAGAGATTATGACAGGGAACATGGGAGAAAAAAGGAAGGAGAGGGAAGTTGACAGAATCACTAAGTGAGGGCTGAAAGTCATTAAATGTGTCTTGAAAAGAAGAAATCTCATCACGGGAAAAAGTGGATTTCGGTTGTGGAAGAGGGAGGGTAGACGGGAGAGAGGGAAATAGAGGTTAGGTTATTTATTTGCAGTGCATGGTGCCTTGAAGCAAAGCAATTAATACTCATGTGTACACCTACATAACACATACGACAGGGCAAAGTTGACGACTATATGGATATGATTAAATTTCATTTAAAACAGATTGAAATCACCTGCTATTAGTCTATTATAATAAGCATTTTTATTGATTAATGAGTCATCCCAGTGGGCACTGTACCTTTAGGTGGGGTGTGGCTATTCTTGCCAGGCATCCTGATCTGAACAGAACTGGCGCTGTGGTTGGGCTGAATGTGAGGGGTGAAGAATGGAGGGAAGCCAATGAAAGAAGGGAGAAAGGCAGCAGCTCCCCGTCCATGGGCTTCAGCAGCCCGCCACCACTCTGTTAGTGAGGAGAGGAGAGAAGAGGATTAAAGATTCTTTCCTCATTAGCCAAAGTGCTGCCCAAAACTCAAAAGTCCCAGTCTTACCAGAGAGGGCTCCTAGCTGGGGGTGGGCAGCCAGAGCAGCTGACATGCCCAGTGAACCCAGGCCTCCGAACTCAGGCCTGCCTGCTCCAGCAGTGTAAATGGCTCCGAAGGCTGGGTGGTTGACCAGAGGGAAGGCACTTGACAATGTGGAGCCAATGAAGGGCTGCTCTCCTGCTGCTCCAAACAGACGGCCTGAGATAAATCCAAACCCAGGAGGACATGTTGAAATGTGTCAGATACAATCCATAACAAATACTTGTGTGTAACGAAACACTGGCCACTCATACAGAGCAACAAGTGGAGATATGTTCTCCACTTTTGACTGATTACATTTTAATAAAACATCTGTTCTTTCAAAGGATAAATTATGCTGTTTGTAAGAATTTTCACCCTTTCAGCTGAAAATTTTACACCTGCTTCAGTGATAATCAACTTACGGCCGACCAGCCAAATCTGGCTAAGGTGTCGGGTCGCCCACCAACCATTTTCTAATTCACAATGAAAATGAATTCATTCACACCGCTGGGCTTTGTTTGTTTGTTTGTTTATACCAATTAGTAAAAGTTCAACATTATCCATTGGCTGACAGATTTTGGATGATGGGTAAAATAGGGCTGTTAACAGAGAATGTTGATTTTTGCGTGATGCCTTTCAGGCTGTGCAAAATAAATGCAGTAGGATGAGACAGTGAGCTGTGTAGGGAAGTCAACTACTAACTGGAAACAAGGAAAAGTTACACCGAGATGAGGACAAGTGTGTATGTAACACTGCCATGAGTTATCTGTCATGCATGCCCAGTTTGAATCCGTATAACAAGTTAATTTGGTTAATAATTTAAGTTAACATGCCGGTTAATTAATTACATTGAAAATAAAGAATTCAAAGAAAGATGAGCTAAAGGCCTTTAAATCTTTGTTAAATTTGTCTGATCATTTTCTTAATGCTCTTTTAGAAACTGGCCCCGAGTCTCTTGTTGTTTTGCAAAAATGGCTCAGGGCGAAAGTTGAGTGTCCCTGACCTACTTCTTTAACAGTAAGTAAGAGGCTGATTCAAATGAGACAGTCTGACTTGTAAAAAATGCACATTTTGTTGTTGACAGTTGGTAGTATTTAAAGGTATTTTTGTTGTTTCAAACTACTGTTTCAGTTTCACATACTGACTTAAGTCCTATATCACAGGAATAAAAGAATATTTCAATACAGGGGTTGAATTTCAGTTCGAACTTTAGTGTCTAAAAATACTCAGCTCTAACTTGATTTTATTTTCTGTACATGTTTAATAAATCTTTTCATCCATAAAGTGCACATAAAGTGACATCAGTGTACAACCGGCGTGACAGTTGTTTAATGCACCTTCACCACAACTCATTGCCCTACAGTTAGTTTTGTATATGTTTATTTGTGTAGACCGAGAACATTGTTCTTAAATTATCCCACTGAGCTCTTTTCATTTAAGGACCGACAGTGTGTGAAAACTAGACTTAAACAGCTTTGAAGGTGTCGCTTCTTATCCACCTGACTATAGAAGAAATAAATACAGAACGACCGACTTCTATTCGTGTGAGAATTAACTTCAGATTTAGCTTTCACAGAGTGAACATTGCACCTAATTTTAAGAGGCAGCTGTACTGTTTCTGAGCATGACAGACTGACTATTGCTTCAGCATGACGCTTATGTCTATATAGTGGAACATTTACATTCAAATTACAGCCTTTTGCTATAATCCAATTTGAGCAGAGGGTACAACTATTTGTGTATTGATAGTTCTTCAGTTTAGAGTTCTGTGACAAAGACTGGATGTTGTTGCTGAGAAAAAGAAGTGTGTGTATAAGGCGTGAAAAGCTAACCTCCTTCTCTCCTTTTGGCATTCAATTTCAGCACAGAAGAATACTTCATCAACATCATCATCGTCTAGCGTTTTCCTGAGCACAATCATTTCTGGCAGGGTCGACTGCCACGTATTACCTCCTCCCAGAGTCAGATGCAATTTGGTGTGAGCATATTTCATGCAAATTCAATTTCTATTCCAGAAAAAGGGAGAGCAAGCTTGCTTGATGCCTCCGCATAAGCCAGGTAATGCACATGCAAAAAAAAAGAAAAAGTGATGACTGAAGAAAAGGAAAGTGTTGTACACAGTGCGGATGAAAATGTCACACGACTATACACTTGCACACACCACAGAAATGTAAAACAGAGTGACACTGGAGCACTGTGTTTTCTGAACTAATGCAGTCTGGGATCTAATTATCCAGAGGGAGACACAGTAGGGCCAGTTATGTGTACTCTATACCAAAACACAGAGGTAGACTGTAAATGAACATGATGCTACAGATACATCTCAGAGTGTATTTTTAAAGTGAGAATCAAACCGTTTGTGGTTATGTGGCGAGAAACAAAGCCGAGTCTGCATGCCAGCAGTGTGAGAGTATAGTCCTTTGTGTTGCCTTCAAGGCCCCTCTCTACCACCAGACAGCAAAATCTGCCTTTTGAATGTCATTAGAATATGCTGAATATGTAGAGGCCGCCTTGCCAGCGTCAGCTAGTGGATACGAAGATAAACGACTGCATTGCAACCCCCAGAAAGGCCAGCCACAGCATTCACTTATGCCTGGGGTGCCCACCTCTCTCTCTCCCCCCCCCCCCCCCCCACACACACACACACACACACCCTTTCCTTTCTAGGCATCTGCAAATGCCTTTTCAATATTAATGCAGGCTTCCAGAAGGCGAATAATTAAATCTAAAAATTTGAAGCGAGACAGAAGCACAGGAAAGACATACCTAGGATTACCTACTCTCTCTTCCTCACTCGGTGTCTCTGTCTCTCTCTCTCTCGCTCCCTCGCCCTCTTTCTCATTCTGTTTCAATCCTTCCTCCACTCTGACAAACTGCACCGCCTGCTTTTTTCATGTTTGGATGCTGCCGAAGGGGGATTAATTTGTTGTTTGTTGCAGTCAATCAAATTTCCACAGACAGATTTAAGTTAATTGCATCCGTGAGTTGATCCCCGAAGAAGAGAGTGCTACAAGCGCCGATCAGCTTTTATTCTCCGAGTGATATCCTCATCAATGACACACGCGTGCATGCGCGCATGCACACACACACACACACACACACAGAATCCGTGCTCATTTTTCAGTTTGTCAGATTTTCTTAAGTGTTATTGGCACATTGGCAAAGGACCTTGAATCAATGCCTGCACAGTCTGTGATGACACTATATCTCTGCAATACATAATTACTGATGTTACCTGCTTACAAAACATACTTGACATATTCTCGTTGTTCTGATTGGGAATGTCTTTTCTTTTAATTATGATTCTTGGCCGTGGGAAAGCGACACCGAAGACTTGAACTCTTCTGGCTTTTTTGTGCGTATGTATACTTGTTTGACATACAACCCATACAATGTACAAGACATTGCATGAAATGAATAAGAATTGGCTCGCTTGATTCCCACGAAGCGCGGCAGAAGTTCAGCGCTAACAGCCTGCCTCTCAGCATTTCATTTGACGTTCAGTCCAAAATCGCTTATCTAGAAAATCTGAGCACACGTAATGGCACAGAGGGATAAGAGGGATGTATAATGCATAAGGAGGAGATGCTCCTAATGGCTTCTTCTTTGGGGCAACACCGAGGAGATGGAGGACAAAACAAGGGGCTTTATTTTGCTCTCTTCCTCTTCTCGTAACAGAAAAAAGAAAAAGCTGGATACGTTATTCCCTCCTCTGTGCAAACTTGGTTTATGTGTGTGCTTATTTGTGTATGTGTGTATGTTGGTGTGCGTGTGTGTAGTTGGCCTATGAAAAAACGGCAAGACATTAAGAAATGAGGAGAAAGAGTATGAGCAAATGATTCACTCACTCTCACAAGGGATATTTGAGAAACACACATAGATGCAAACACACACACACACACACACACACACACACACACATACACACACACTAACACCAAATATACACACACTTCTCTTTGCCTAATGGCTTTGACCAATACATAGAAAGGAGTCTGGATGCCGGACAGGGCTGACTAGACACTGAGTGGCTGACAAATGTTAAATCATGCAGGCAGAGTCTCTCTCTCTCGCTCTCTCTCTTTCTCTCTCTCTCTCTCTCTCTCTCACACACACACACACACACACACACACACACACACACACACACACACACACACACAAGCATGCACAGTGTCGTGCTGAGCCTGACTCTGAGGCAGCTGGAGCCAGAGAGCTGAAGGTTGTCAGGAGACATGGCGAAGCATGTGTGTGTTTCTCACACAAAAGAGCCCCCTAATTGTTTGGGATTCATTAATGCAGCAGCTTTTCAATTGCAACCCAAGCTGTCAGGAAAAAAAAAATCTTTGTAGCTGGGAGAGAGGTGTATTCACACAGGCTGCAAAATAACTGTATAATTAATACCGGAGGAAACTCATTCTTCATGGTAAAGAAATGAGGAGGAGTGTGAATGCTATCAAGACATGAAGGTGACCATATTTGACATGTTTTTATGGTTACATAGAGACTGTTTGCAGTGTGTTCTGGTATTTTTCTGGTCTGGAGACAGAAGATTGACAGAAGGAGAAAAAAAGTGTTTCTTACCAGAGGTGCTGAGGGTGGATCCCAGTGCTGAGGGGCTCGGGGCCAGGCTGCTCTTGGAGTGGGGAGCAGGGGATGACGAAGAGGAAGAAGAGGAGGAGGAGGAGGAGGAAGAGGCCGCAGGGGAGGAGGTGCGAGCAGCAGACAGGGTGGGCGCAGGGGAGGCCAGCCGCTCTCCAGACTCCATATCTGTCAAACACAATCCAATCAGCAGGGTTACAATAGCAAAGCACACACGCCCGTACACTTGCAAACACACGCACTTAGACACACACACACACCAATGCGTACTGTCGCACCTACACAGCACACACACATCTCCTGACACTTTTCCTTTCACATCTCACTTCCCCTGAACAATATTTCTATTTAGCCATGCTCACTGGTTCCCAGCCTCCATTGATTCTATATGGGGTCGGGAGGAGGATGGCATCTTCTCTGATAGAAGACAACAAAGCTAGTATTAAACATACCAATGCTTAGACGGGATAGTCACTTTTTTACCGGAGTCCTTCTCAGTAAAGTGTTGAAGTGGGATGTTAGGACTGACAGAGGTTAGCAAAAGAAGTCAGACACCAAATGGACAAATAACACATTTTTCACTTTTCTGTCATTCTCCCTCCCTCAGACAAACACGGGGGTGTGCATGTACAAACAAACACACACACACAAATACACACGCACACCTGTGTTTGACAACTAAGATCCTTTTACACGCCCTTGATAAAAAAGACTGTCATTTAAATTTAAGAGCTCTTTGAGGCCTTTAAAGACAACATTGCTCCCGGAGTCCTAACAGTCAGAAGTAGAACTAAATGGAGAGGCTTTTAGATGATGGGTGCATTAACCAACACTGTAGCTCTCCATTATCAGTCTCACACAGTCATCATGCCAGCCATTATCAACCAACCAACAACATAAACCCTCACAAGAAACATTTGGTCATTTGGCAGCCGAATATTTCACTTGCATTTTTCAACTTTAAACCCATTTTGCTTACAAATGAGGACACAATGTGCCTGTGCCCACACTGCTGCTAACTTGTGCAGCTAAATAAATACAAAACAGTCTCGAAACACATGAATTTGTACACACACGCGTGAACGCACACTTCGCACAATTCAACCCCCACTGCACACACACATACACAAAATCACCTCCCCTGTCTATCACATCAACCTGACTCTTTTTCTCTCTTCTCCTTTTCCATATCCCTCTGCCTGACACTAATCCTGGACTGAAAATCCCCTTCAAAAGCACAGTTTGCAGATTGTGTTTTACAGGCAGGCTTTGTTATTGTGTCATTACACATAAACAGTCTCTGCCTCCATCTCTCTTTCCTTCCCTCTCTCCTGCCACCCCTCCGCCACCCTCCCTCCCTCTCTCCTCTGCAGTGGGAGCAGAGCCACTGATTAAATCTCTGAGACAAAAGCTGCTATCCTCTGAATATCAAGTATCAGCCTTTCGCCAGGAGCAACACTGACAAGAGAGAGGGAGAGTGGGAGAGGGGGAGAGGGAGAGAGGGAGAGCGAGAGGCGAGGATGACAAGAAAACCTGCTGCAGTCCACGGGGAGGAGGCTGGTGTGCCATCGGACTTGGGCAGCCATGACTGCCATTGCTGCAGTGAAAAGACGGTGGTTGTGTAATTATGAGCAAGGTCAAAGGTCCTTCGAGCGGCCTCTCATGCGAGGTGACAAGATGTGGGTTAAAGAGCCAAATTATCAACCCGAATAACAAATAAATGAACATTATATGTCAGCTAAACATTTTCTGGCTGAGTGAAGATGAGGAGTTTCATTGCAATCTTAAAGAAAAACTGTTGCCTCTCTGCCACTTTTTGTTGCATGAATGGCTGTCACACTTGGTGCTCCTTTCACATCGCCTGTCACCCTTTAAATGTCAGGTTAGGGTGAAAAACAAACACGAATAAAGTCTTTCACAAGAGTTGTTTTTCCGTGGTTACTCCTGACAAAAAATGCAAGTATCATTAGACGTGTGATGAAAATGGAGAGGAGCTGTGGCCCTTCATAATTATCATAATGCACGTGAAAACAAAAGGCTCGTGTCTCCGAGGACGAGCAAGCTTATGTGGTGTCAGCTGGTAAGTGAAGCGGATCATTCCCTACCTTTTCATGGGGAAGGAAAAACAGAGGAAGAGAGGAGAGAAAAAGAGAGAGATTTAGACGGGGGAAAAGGGATAAGCAAGACAATGCGCTCTGATTTTGTTGTGAAGAAAAAGACAGAAGAACGAAAAAAAAAAGTAGAGAAGATGAAGGACAGGCTGTAAACCATTCCTGTCGTTTCTCAATATCTGCACTTAATGTCTCGCCTTGTCAAAACGTGATGATGTGAACAGAATTGATTTCCCCTCTAACAAACAACAAAAACGCAATCCCTCCTTTGCAGAGGTGTAAAGCAGAGCTACCCTCCCCCTCATCTCCTCTCATCTCTCACAATCTCTCAAAGGGCCTCTTTCTGGGATGAGAGATGTAGAGAGAAAGGACAGCGGGGGAAAAAACGACTGCGAGGCAAGTCCATCTTCTTCCGACACCTACAAACTGATCACTTAGAGCAATTAAATCTAATAACAATAATAAGATTGAGCTCAGCAATGTACCACCAAATGCACAGCCACAACAGTGATTGCAACAATAATGGAGCGCCAAGGTATTTAAGGATCCAATCCTGACTTAATTATGAGAAATTAAAATGGATTTAGCATCAGAATTAGCTTGATTTTATAGGTAATTAACGGCACACCACAGTGGCGGTATAAGGCAAGCATTATAATCTCCGTGAACGGCTAAATCAATTTGACTTGAACAACACCAACCAATCAACACGGAGCGGTGCAACCAGAAACAGCAGGTCCCGCAGATGCAAGGAGAGGGAGAATTTATGCTAATGACTGAACTATGATTTATAAGATGTGTTCCAGCGCCGGATTCAGAGTCACGTCCACAAATACACCACAGCGCCCAGCTGTCAACGCATGCAGCTAATAGTGGCTGGATGCAACAGCCCTTCAGGAGATAGTGTAGCTATAAACAGCTCTGCGGTTTTATGATTGCATGTGGCCTTCATATAGGAGCCTTCACATGTCAGGATCATCTGAAAGGAGAGCAGAATTGTATAAAGGAGAGATGGAGTGCGTGCATTTGGTGGCAGTGGTGGTGTAATGGCCTGTGCTGCCTGGTATGTGGCCTTACATCACGCATTTGTTTTGTGGCGTTGTATGTCTGTGTTGCGTGTATGTAATGGTGCTCGGTTACGCGTGCTGCAGTTTTACAAACGCCTGCCAATACATGTGCCTATAGAAGTGTGTGTGTGTGTGTGTGTGTGTGTGTGTGTGTGTGTGTGTGTGTGTGTGTGTGCGTGGTGTGTGTGTGTGTGTGTGTGTGTGTGTGTGTGTGTGTGTGTGTGTCACAGCCTCAAACTATTCAACCCCCTGTGTGTCTCACTCCTGCCCCTTTTCCTCCTCGCCCCTTCAACACACACACACGCACAAACACAAAAAACACACACACACACACACACGCGCACACACACACAGTAACAGATGGCTGATACTAACTGAGATAATCCGCCAACAGAGTCATCAGCATGGATCAGTGGTAATCAGAGTGTGGACACAATGTCTCTTCTCCAGCCGTAATGGAAGGAGCGCCTGGCGCAAGAGAAGGGAAATGCATTATTCCCCATGATGCCCTGACCCCATTCAAAGACACACGGTGGCTCCCAGCACTCTTACTTTTTTCTCCGTACCGCAGCCGACAAAGACTGTCTCATCGCTGCTTCTGCAACATTCACTCTCTCCTCTGGATCCCTCGCTCCCCGCCTTTTATTGTGATCTGCAACTGTGTCAAGCGCAGACCTCTATTTAACTGTGTCCTGCTCCGAGCAGCTAACGAGAGAAATGTCAACATAGCAAGTGTGTCACGATGAAGGTTGCTGGTGAGGAAGAGGATCGGAATGAGTAATCCACCATTAGCACTTCTTGTTAAATCACACTCAGTTTTTTCTCTGAATAACTGGAAACAAACATACTGAGTTGTTTTTATATTAACATTTCCAGCAAATAAAGAAGTACTTTCTGAGAACTGATAATATCCACAAGTGGTGGTTAGCACGTGGCCAACTGTCAGTCAGTTCTCAAGAAAACCCCTCTGAGGCACTACACATGCACACACAAACATACATACACAAACACAGACACACGTAGAAAGGTACTTTCTGTTGCCCTTGTGATTGTAAAAGTGAGATCATTCATTCTGAATCAGCAGCAGCATCTTGTATTTCTGCACACTGCACATTGTTTGGACCGCTCATCTCTCTCCCTATGTTTGCGTTATGTTCGTGTGGCTGGCTGTCTTTGCAGGCACGACATGTGCATATGGATGTGGATGTTTGTACTTTGCATGCTTGTTGGCAATGAACACTAACTGAGCAAGATCATCTTGCTTATAGCAGAGTGCACGCACAAGCTCGCTTGACCCCTTTTCTCCTCTCTTCACCCACCCCCACCCCCGTCCCTGCACACACACACCGTCAGCCAGGAAATGACATAACCAGGCGTCTTGGCAAAAAATTAAGTGACAACCTTTGTCCAGAGTCAAACACCAACTCAGAGAACATTTAAAGAGACAGCATGTCCTGAGTGATATCATGCTAAACCCAGTGGTTATAAAGTCTTGAAGGTCATAACAGCAGGAGTATGATTGATCCTAGCTGTGGTTTGATCATTTGCTCCATAAATAAGTGAAAATTGCTCAAGGTGATGTCATGGTTATTTTGTCAAAAACCCAAAGAAAGCAAGTTTTAAAACAGCAAATCTTCCAAACTGAGAGGCTAGAACCGGGAAATGTTTGGTATCTTTAATTGAAAATGACTTTATTAATTGCCTGATCGTTCCAGCTCTATTTTAGTGGTGGTGTAA
The DNA here is from genome assembly GCF_904848185.1 of Acanthopagrus latus. Classification (NCBI taxonomy): domain Eukaryota; kingdom Metazoa; phylum Chordata; class Actinopteri; order Spariformes; family Sparidae; genus Acanthopagrus; species Acanthopagrus latus. Next base: position 15,476,080 of record NC_051042.1, on the reverse strand, counting down.
TGGCCTGTGCTGCTTGTGTTATATCACTGCAGCACTTCATGACACTTTGGAGGAAAGAGCTTAATGAAGTACATTTTAAATTCATGAAATAAAAAAATCCATACTGAATCAAGATATCAAATGGGATATTTGTAGGACTGCATAAGTGGCTCGAAAACTGACAAAGGACAGAGCCAAGGCCTGAAAGGAGTACAAAGAGACAGCATGCCCCAGAGTGGCCTGTCTAGGTGACAACAACTAGAGTGACTCAGACCCCTCCCTCGGCTCTACTCCTGCCCAGTGACAGATGGCAGAGCAGGGCATGTAGGGGATGGGCACCATCTCTCACCCCGCCTCAGCTAGCCTTGGCAGCGGTGCTGGCCACAGGTCTTATTACAGCCACACCACTGCCTGCCTGCCTGCCTCCATGTAACACTGGAGCTTACCACGCTAGAGCTGCTTACTGCCTGCCAGGGAAAAAAGGTAATGATATGGTCCTGTGTGTCGCGAATGGTGGAGCATGGCATAGCATTGAAGAGTTTCCAGCCTTAGTATTCCTGGCTTTAAAAAAAAAAAAAAAAACCACATGCGTATCCATGTCGCTCTAAGAGGCTTTAGATAAAATATAAAACCAAATGGCATGCCACACGCATTCTGTATATTTTTGAAATGACAAGAAATCAGCTCTTGCCAAATGGCTTTATTTGCCTTTTCAAGCATACTGTAGATGCCAAAGGCTGGAATCAACACCCCTACTCACCATCCGTCTCTGCTGGGTTCCCAGTGACAATAATGTGATTTTGGGACATGGTGATGACTTGGTGGAGAGGAATAGGATAGGCTTGTCACTTGTGTTTGATGTCAAACCTATGTGTGACAGAATAGTGTTACTCAGCTCAACCAGACATAGCACTACTCCCATTTCCTAGCCATAAATAGAAGAGAATGAGCCGGTAGTGAGTGTGTGTCTGTGTTGTGCGTGTGTTTGAGAAAGACTATCTGCGCACATGTGTATCTGTGCGCACACAAGCACACCCATATGCGCCATTCTGAGTATCATAAAGTAAGCTCAATAAGAAAATTCCCATCTCTTATGCTCATTCGCATCTGCATCCAGCCAAAGCTAATTATTCTCCCCATGGTAACCTAGCAGGGTCTTCACATCAAAAAACCAGAAGTGTGCATCAGGCAATCATCCCTGATGAATCTGCCCTTCTCCCTCTGCTAGCCACTCACACTCATCTGCCAGTCTCACTGCTCATTACAGTTTTTCTGCAGACTGAACCAGATCTGCTCGCCACTGGCTGCATGTGTCTACAAGAGTCCATAATGACTTTGGAGCAGTTTGGAAGCGCAGAATAACACCATCTGAATGCCTCAGAGAATACACACATACATTCATGTGCGCACACACACTCGCCCCATGCATTGGAGGCAAGGTGAGTGGTAAATCAATGCCTGTTGAGGTTATTTACCATTTAAATTACAGACTGCAGTATTTTACATTTGCTCCACTCCGATTTTCAGAACCAAGCGTCACTGCATGAAACTCAGTGCAAAGAGCAAACCTGATGATTTGCAAAAAATGCACCCCGAGGCCTCAAACGTTGAGCTTAGATATTAGGTGTGCAACTCGCTTCACAAAATACATCCCACATATTCAACACAGTTGCTAAAATTCTCCAGTATTTAACAAGACACTTGCAGACGTTTGCAAAATCCCGCAGAACTAAATCAACTTCAAATGCATTTTTTATTGTGTCTTATAATTTCCAGTGACTGTAAAACCAGTACTTGTGATTTGAGCAGCACAGGCGAGCTACAGCAAACAAAAGCTTTAAAGCAACAATCACTTAATGTGTTTGAGCTGTTTTGGTTTAGACGATTAGAAGATTAATCGTTTGGTTTGATAGTAGATGTTTCAATGTCAAACACTTCATAAATGTAAGAGGTTGCTGCTTTTCTTTTTATGTGCACAATACTAAAAGAAGAGTCTTTGGGTTTTGGACTTTTGAAGGTGACTGTGACCAGAAAACCCAAAATAATAATAATCCAAAAAAAAATTACGTTTTAAAAGATGTGCTATCTTATTTAAACTGTGTGATTTCTGAGCTCATACCGAAAGCAGTCATATAACATTTCACAAACTTTCTTATACGGATTATCACTGTTGAGAGTGATTTCCTCTTTAAATCTGAATAAGATATCCCCCATTCTGTGAGCTGCACATATTGAAATAAATGCAGGAAATACAAAAATACATAAAACTGAATAACAGGAAATAGCATCAGTTATCAGGGAATATCAAGGAAAGGGGGGGGGGGGGGGGGGGGGGGGGGGGGGGGGCGGCGGGAGAATGAGCGCAGTACTCCAGATATGCATAATGCAAATGACATGCATGTCAAATGGCAAAACAAACTGACAGTGACAGAACAATGGAATAGCCAGAGAGCGGCAAGCCTTGCTTGTGCAGTTGTTGGAGTCCCTTCTGTCCATTTCCATGGGAAGAGACCATTTAGAGTCAGTTCTGTCCTGCTGAAACTTTACTTGTAGGAGATAGGTGAGATCGCTGTGTAAATGTGACAGAATTCAGATAAGTGGTGTGATGGCAGAAATAGCTTATTCATGACTACCAGTAACAAGAGCCTGGATGAATACTGGCTCTGGTGCACGTGTTGTCTGGAGGAATAGGTTGAACAGTCACAGAGCCCAATTTTTACTGCTCCCTCAACCACACGGAGCTTCAATAGTCATGTTTCTTCTTCGCTGGGTAAACTGCCACTTGTCTAGAGAGCTGCACTGTAGAGAGATACGATGACTAGTTGTCAACTAGTAAATTAACCAGCGATATCATTGAAAATCTATCGGTTTTGAATATTTTTTAAGAAAGAAAAGTTCAAATTCTCTGATTCCAGCCTCTTAAATGACATTTTTCTCTGGTTTCTTCACTCTTCTATATGAGCAAACTGGATATATTAAGGTTGTGGACAACACAAAACATGTTTCATCTTTTTTCTTTACTTTAATAGATCAGAACAATTAATCTGTGTACAAATGTAACCTCTGCAAAATAACACAGAGGGTTAACTACCTATCATGAACGCCTTACCGTGGGCAGGCTTTGTTTACAAACGTATGTGACAAAAATGACAAAAATAACAGCTTTTCGTTTAACAATGAATGACAAGTCGATCAAACCATAACTTATCAGCATCTACTTTGGTAACTGAAAGATGTTGTGAGCTAGTTTTCAAGCAAGAAAGCCATCATGACTTTGCTCCAGCATTGCTTTGTTTTACAATATTAAGTATATCAAGCTCAATATCTCCAGGGCGCACTGGTTGCCTACCTAGGTAGAGTTTGATTTCAGCTTAATGCCCTTTGCTGCATGTCATCCCCTCTCACTCTCTCACTCTCTCACTCTTTCCCTCCCTTTTCTATCTTTTTCCAGCTGTTGCCATCACAAAAAACAGAAATGTTAAACACAATCAGTCATAATAACCGTCATTAGATTTAGAGTTAACTATACTTAATTTAGTTACAATGAAATGCTTTATAAAACATTAATTAAGAAATTGTTTCCTATAAAGTTGTGACTGAGGATTATAACACCTAATACACTAAACATAATACATGGTTCATCAAAAAGTGTAAAAAGTGAAAAGAAGATGTAAATCATATTAATAATTGTTATTATTATGTGTAATCATAATCTGTCATCTTGCAATTACAGGCATCACTTTCTGACATTTATAGATTAAATGCTTAATCAGGGAAATAACTTTCAGATAATCGTGAATAAAAAACTGCAGCTCCAGCCCTAATATCAACCATAAAATGTCCAAAGGCCTTGGCTAATTATCAGTTAGTTAATGCAAAACAACATCCTTACACATGATCTTGAAATTGTTGACTTTTTTTTGTTTGTTTTGCAATACCCAATATCACAGCAAAGCCTGAAATCAACGCCATACACAGTCTAGGCACAGTCACATCCTTCCAGTTGTACTAAACACAAATAAAATGCATATAACTTGCATACAACAGTTGCTGAAAAAAAGGCTGTTCACATCTGTGGCTTGATGCTGTGTTTATTATCTCTTCTGTGACCCCTCCCCCCCCCACCTTCACACCTCTCCAGCCTCTCCTCTCTTGTTCTGCTTTTTACCCTTTCTAGTCTTTTGTTAGAATCATCATTAATAACACCTTCACCATAATGGCTTCATTATAGGAGCCTGGCTTTCTGTTCCAGTGCAAACAGACAAATGCTAAATGAAGGTAAACATGTGCGTAACATCAGCCGCTGGTAAACAAAAAATATGTTCAATGGCACATAATCCAAAGTGTTACGTGTGTGTACGAATACATAAATCAATCAAATTAAGGTTTTAAAAGCTATTGAGCGGTTTCACAAGAACGATATGGCAAAGTGACGAGAGAAAATCCACCAGCAATAAACTCAATATGTCAATCACTTGTATTCCTCTGTTCAAACGGCTGCTTTACTTAATGTTAAACATGTGAAAATGACTGGCTGGAAGAGAATAGTGTTGTATTGACAGAGAGGGAGGCAAAGCAGCGGGCAGTCAGCCACTCTGTTCTGCTTCACTGCAACATGGGAGGGAGGCCAGCGTGGACACACACACACACACACACACACACACACACACACACACACACACACACACACACACACACACACACGCATACACAAACACAGATGTAAAACACACATACAGGCATGTACACACGGGCAAGCACACACTTGCACAAATGCACACACGCTGATTCTCTCTCTTCCTCTCACGCTCCCTCTCTCTCTGACACACACATGCGCGCACTTGCTCACACACACAGACACACACACACACACACACAGTGCAGCAGGTGAGGTGCCAGCACATCACAGCGCTGCCATTTTTCAGTGTCTTGCTCAGGGAGAAGCGCTCTGACATTTTATGAAGCACTCTGCAGAAATCAGCAGCTTGTAATGGCGGCTGGACTGTCACTCCTTTCCACTCTTCACACTCCCTCTATCTCCCTCCCTCACACTGCTTTTAAGATACAATCTCTCGTGATTAGCATAATCTAATCAATTTTACAAAATTGGCTTTTAATTACAAAGAACAATCTCTTCTTCTTACTCTGTGTTAATGCTTTAAATGTCTTTAATTTTTTGAAAAAAAAAAAAGCAAACTGAGGCCAGAAGTAAAACACTGGTGAGAGGTTAGAAAATGCCATTCTGCCTCAAGAGAGAAATGAATGAGATTAATGGTATAGGTGGCATGAAAATCATAGTTTAAATTGCAGGTTTTTCTGAAAGAGTATTTTCTTTCTGATTTGACATTATGAATCAGCAATCTAGTAAATGTTCAACACTTTTTTTTACGCATGAAAGCTGTCATTTTCTCACACCTTTATTTAAACCTTGGAATCATGGTGGCTGATATTACTTACTGGATAGGCCTATTAATTAGAAACCCAGCTGTTAAATATGTCCTCCACACAGAAAAACAGGGATCTATATCCACGATTAACTCTCAGGCATGTTGTTGTGCCTGACAAGCTCTCTGTTGAGCAATGATTAACAGCTAGTGACTCTACAAACCACTGCTAGCACATTAACACAATGTTTAGATTAGCCACCCTCTCATTGAAGCCATTACTGCTGGAGCTAAGCTAACAGTCGTCTTCGGGAACCAGGCAGCCGACAGCCTGTGGCCCGACAATTTACAACGATGACAGAGCTTGGCAACCGTGCTCTAAACTTTTCCCCCAAAGTTTGACTCAGGGCCGGTACATTTTAGAGTAACTCAGAATAGTATGCCCACAGGAAAAAATGTGATTCAACTTGAAATATGTGGGAAGTGTTGAGGCCAAATCTCTGAGTGTAGGCTACGCTATAAACCTTAAACTAAGCCGATTTCATTAATGTGACATTAGCATTTGTAATGAGAAAAGGGGAAAAAACCCTTGGGACATCTTTGTACTGATACAAAAAACACACATAAACATGCACGCACATGCCCACGCACTCAGAGACAGATTCACAAATACACAGGCAAACACAAACACACACAAGCGCATAAGGCGGAATATCAGGCACTGATTTACATCCATATTACACAAGAATGACAAAATGCCACCAAAACACAAAATAGGGGAAACAGTATTTGCGTAGGTTTTAAAATGAAATATCTCAGCTTAGTCTCTGTAAACTATCTGTGACAGTTGGTAAATCTGTTCAACCTTTACTGATGAACTGAGCAGACAAATAAAGCCTGGCATTCACTCCCACTCTGCCACTGCAGACAGAGAGTAAGGGAGGAAGACAGTGTCAAGAGCTAATCTTCAACTATCTCAACACTTAAAAAAAACAAAAAAAAACTTGCCAATACACGCCCGTGGTACTCCACGACTCGACGCTCAGGCGATGTGTGACGACACTCCTTGTTTCCTCTTCAACAAAACAATTGCTTGTATTAAGCTGACCTGTCCCTTTTTCAGACCCCACAGCACTCCTGGCAAGCATCTACATGTTGATTTGTTGGGTAAGTGACTGTAAGGTTTTCATTAAGTCTATATCGAGCTGCACATTTCCAAATTGAACAAAGTGGCATTAGGGCCTGACCAATGGCTTGATTACTTTAACTGCTGTTTGTGTGAGTCATTGAAATTAGGACCTGAAGATAAAGCTGAAATGTTGGATTTTAACTAATGGTGAGATAACATCAAATAATGGTATTGACAGACGAATGTGCCTCTTCTGTGTTTCCAGGTTAACACGATACAAACCTACACAGGTCCAGTTATTAAAAGGTCCAGTGTGTAGGATAAAAGGGCAGAAATGGGATTTAATATTCCTTATGTGTATTGTTTTCACTGATGTATAATCACTTGAAACTAATCGACATACACTGTTAACGTGATGTGTAAATGTAAACAGTATATGAAGTCCTGCAAGGTGAGTATTTGAATATATCGACTTAGAATTATGCTTTGCATAACACATTGCATATTTTGGTTTTAGTTTTGTATCCAAAAGACGTTTCTCATCTAGGCTCTGAGCACTGAGATGCTTACTGACTTCACTGACACGAAGCCTTGTAATGACTTTTGCTTCCCCACATAATGAAAGTGGTCTATAATCACAGACTAAACACTGCTTTGTGTGGATTTACAAGACAACAAAACTTATGACATAAAATGTCTTTTGGAGTGAGTGACATGCAGCAAAGATCCCCAGTCAGAATTAGACCAGCGATGTCGTGAATACTTTGTCTGGGTCATCTGGACACCTCATATGAAACATTTCCCTCATAAGCCTGTAACTGCGTTAATAAAATCTCTTGTTGAAAGCGTTTTTTTCAGTTTTTATGACAGTGTTGCAATGGTTATGTCACCTGCCAAAATGCTGGCAAGGATGAAACTAGAGCACAGACACTTTCACACATGTGTTTCCAAACATTTAGGCAGTAAATTAAAGCATAACGTCAATTCAGCGTGCATCAAAAATGATAAACAGTCCACTATTGAGCTCCACTAATCCATGCAGTTGTTACATGTTGAACAGGCTTTTTGGATTTCAATAGTGCCAGAAATAGGAAACATATGAAAGTGTGGTGAATTGAAACAAATAACTGTAAAATGTGAAAATTTAATAAGTGCTACAAAAATGACAAGAAATGTAATCATATGATGCAAATCCATGACCACTGTGTGTGAGAGAGAGGCTTAAAATGAGACCAAGTCATGGAAACCAACAATTCAGCAAGCTGAGATTGAGACCAGAGCTGTACAACATGGTGGTCACCGCAGTTTGCCTCAAGGCATGCATAAAGTTACTTTCACACAGTTTGTTCTTTCTTTCTGCTCTGATATTGTGACTTCTGATTCAATGCACTTCTGAAAAAAGCTGGTCCATAAACATCCTGTGAAAACTTCTCGGTCCAGTTTCGTTTCATGTTTATGTCTCCCTCGTTTATCATTGTCAAATGACAAAATAGTGGCAATAAATCAGGAAACTTAAATCTCAGCTAAATAATTTACATTAATTGTATCTCCGTAGCCCAATGTATAACAAAATATGATACTTTTGCCCTTACATGCAGAATATAAAGATAATAAACGGGTGTCATAATGGGAAACAGCTTCGCTCTACCATTTTGCCAGTATCACCTTTCTGCTGCTCTATCCAGGACACTTTTTCTCCCCCCTGGGGGCAAATGTAGAAGACCCTTTTAAAAGTCCAGCTGTGCCTTTAAAAGAGTTGGTCACACCAGCTATGGGGTGCTTTGAAATGCTGTGCCGAATATCCACAAAATAGAGCTCCCTTTTTTTTCCTGTGACATGGCCCTATTTCCTGTGTCACCACACTTCCCCCGCATGATTTCATAGAAAAAGTCAAAATATTTGAGCCTCCATTGTTGACTGTGTCAAACCCAGCCTTGACATTACTGCTTTGCAATCACACTCGCACAGGTGGATACACACGTGACAAAAACACACACACACACACACACACACACACACACACACACAGAGTTAGACTGAGCGTCACCAACGTGTTACACTATCTTTTCAAGTGAAACTATATCCACTGGCCCATCCTCTGGATCCTAACACTTCCTCATAGTTGAACCAATCACAAAGCTCGCCATCAGGCCTCTTCTGTTACCTGATATCATTTAAGGAGGAGCCAAGCTGGGAAAAGAATAATAGCTCTGGCTTGATGTGAATGTATGCTTGTGTCTGGTGTGTGTGTCTGTGCATATGTCACGACGAGTGGATTTCTTGTGTGGCAAGGATGAAACCAAAGCTGCCTGGGCCTGTTGTTGATAGCCGTGTCTCACCCACTCACTGCCCCAGAGGGAGTCAGGACCAAGACCACTGCTCAGGGTCTGTCTGTTCACACACATGAAACACGGGCTTGGATTACACAGGGCTCAAATATGACTCATCCCAACGAGAGGGGGTGGAGGAAGGCCCTGTCTGTTGTTTTGTACAAATGTGCGTGCGCACACACACACGCACGCACGCACGCACACACACACACACACACACACACACACACACACACACACACACACACACACACACACACACACACACACACACACACACACACACTGCACGCAATGATAGCTACATCACAGGCTCAGAGAGAGGACCTTGTGGTTCCACACACCTGCCAAAGACAGATGTTAAGAATAAATCAGAGAGAAGCTTACGCTGAAGAGAAGCTCCACACGGCTGTATCTCCACTATCTCACCACACAGTACACTTACTGGAGAGCAAACAGCTGCACATGACAACACACACACCAGTAATGAAAGCAACAATAGCATGCATGCACCTGACATGCACACAGAAAGGGAGTACTTTCCAGTTTCCGTCTCACAGTCTCCTCTTGCATTTTTGTGTTTTTAGCTCTGTTCCGTTGCTGTGTAACCAACTCCTCAGGAGCTGAGGGTTTTTAAGTGCAATTGTTCAGGAAGAAGCCGAAATCCTCAAACGACAGGCAAACAAGTCACAACAAGGCTGAAAGCAGTGTGGGCGGTTAGGAGAGGAAGCTCTTTTTTCCGCTGCTGACTAGGTGAATTTCATGATTTCTTCATTTAAATATAGCTGCACTGGGTTGTGGAGGATCAACACACTCACAAAGCCTGCTCTTTAAGTAGATGTGTTGCACAATAATATACTCAAAAAGCTATTTTAGGGGACTGTGACCTCTAAAAGCACAATTCAAACACCAACGCGAACATCATCCTACATCCTGTCAGTCACTGTGGCACACTTCCTGGTTCCAGAAAAACTCAGATGCATCCACACAACACACACAGCTTTTGTCTATGCTGGCAGCCGTGTCTATGGGCATCTTTTGTCACTTGTGGGTTGTTTTTAGCCTTTGTCGTCTAACAGGCTGAGAGAGGCAAAGTGGTCTGTGAAATGGTGTGTGTGTGTGTGTGTGTGTGTGTGTGTGTGTGTGTGTGTGTGCGCACGGTGTGCATGTGAGCTGTGTGTGTGCGCGCGTGCACCGTGTGCATGTGAGGCGTGTGTGTGAGTCATAAACAGACACCCTTCACGCTTTGTGGCCCAGAAACAGGATAAAACAGTGAGTTAACCAGCAGTGCACTGACATTATCTCTTCTTTGCTGTCCTGGAATGCCAGCCTGCTGTGAATCTCCGAGTATGTGACGTCGTGTCACACCACATAATGTGTCTATGTGTATATGTGTGTGCGTGCGTGTGCTAACTCAGGAAAGGAGTGAGTGTGGGTGTTTAGCTTTGTCTTCCTGCATTAAAGGCACAAAGCCAAGTGTGAATGTTTAGGTCTTACAACTTGATACATCTTCAAATACTAGAGACCTTGACGCTCACACAAGGACTATGAAATTATCTTGTCCAGATCCAAAGAGCCAATCAAAGAAGCAGCAAACACACTGCTTTGAAATGAAAATCTGCAACAGAGACATGACAAAGAGTGCGGGCATTTATTCATTGTTTTTTTTTTTTTTTTTAATCTTTGATCCAAGAAAGTTTGCTCCCGTCTGTGCTCACAATTACTGGGCAAAATAAAGCCCAACTCTGGCCCTTGTGATGTCGATGAGTCTAACATCCATGACTCAAGAGGTCAGGCAGCCCATCCATGCTGAGCATTAGGGGTTAAGGGGATGAAACCAAGTGTGAAATGTGAGAAGACAAGCCAACATGGTTTCTCAGGCAACAAATAGAAAGGCGACAAACATATCTCTGTGACTGCGAGGAACGTGAGGTATGTTAGGAAGAAAGGCCGTCATGTCACCCATGATTCATACCAGAGCAAGATGGAAAAGGAATTAGAGTGGCTTTTTGAACTGACTGAGTTTAGACATGTTAATCAGTAATAGCCTGTTGTACTTCAGACAGGAGGAGTGTGAGCACATTGGTGTGTGTGTGTGTGTGTGTGTGTGTGTGTGTGTGTGTGTGTGTGTGTGTGTGTGTGTGTGTGTGTGTGTGTGTGCGCGCGTGCACCCGCGTGCGCATGTGTGTGTTTGTGTGAGAGTCTGGCAAGTCCAATGCCACTTGGATTTGAGCTGGTTGAGGCAACAGAAAGCTCCAGACCAAGAGATAATCCATCTGGACTGTTTCCTTACAAAACATATGGAAAAATGCAGAAGCTTTTTTTTCCTTTTCCGCCCACAATAGCTATTAATATCTCACACTGAACATTTGCTCATGTCCCACTAAGGACTGGAATTCCTGCTGAAACACAGTCATCTCAGAAGATTAGAAAGAGGCAGTCAGGCTTTTTCACGCACTCTCCATATGTATTCTCTGTGTGTACGGATGAGCATATCGTCGCACAAACACATATAGTCACTAATGGCTTTGCACTCATCTTTCTCTCTCTCTCCTCCTCTCTCTTGCTCTCGCTCTCACACACACACACAGATTTAGGTAAATTGAAGTGACGTAATCTGAACCCTCAGACACGGCACGACTTATTCCACTCAAGTCATTCAAACGAAGATAGCCTTTTCTTTGCCGCTTTAGAAATAATTTACTCTTATATCAACAAGGACACCTAAATAATCACAACAGCTACCTGACAGGAATTGTTCACAGCAGTGCCAAAAATCTGTGTTAAAATGACAGCGCTGTAAATTGTTTTAATTATAGCCGACACAGATAACAGCCTGTGGAAACATCAACCTTTTCTTCAAGCCCTCTACAAGATCCAAACGTACAGTATTCCCTGGAAAACGCCGTTTGTTTTGTGTGTGTGTATGAGTCTCAGTGTGTGTGTGTCTGTGTGTGTGTGTGTGTGCACGCGTGTGTGAATACAATATTCATTTTGCTGCAGGAGGACAATCTATGCATAACAATGAGAGGCGCTAATGAAATCAGCCATCAACCTGCGATACATACATATTAAAGCAGGACCTCAGAGTGTCATTCGCTTAGTGCATCATTTGTTCCCACTCGTTTTTTTCCTCTCTGCCACCTGACCTTTAGAGTATGTACCCCCTCCTTCACTTCTCCATGCTAAAAATAGGAAGTGTACCTGCAGTACTGTGGCATTATGCATACATGCGTGTGTGTATGCAACTTCGCACAGACATGACAATAAATTTCAGGATTGATTCATGCCCTTAAGAGCAGGAAAAATAGACTCTCTCTCGAGATTTAAATATGACAACACACGTTTGATTATCCAGAGTTTAGGTATCTAACTCTCACCTTTTAACAGATGACATTCAGCATCACAAACCATAACCACTGTCAGAGCTATACCTTCAGTATAATGTCATATCATCCCAGCTGCCAGGGAGCGACGCTCCTCCCTTCCCTCTAAACATGCTTCACAGCTCTGGTCTCTCTTTCTCTCCCTCTCTCTCCCTAACCCCCACCCCCACGCTGGCAGGGAAATGGATCCCTCCACCTGACAGTGGCCATTTTGAGCCTTCTCTCTCCTCTCTACTCCTGCTTCCTGGTAAACAATGGGAGAGGGATAATTGATCAAACAGCCAGGGAACCCTCCGAGCAGGGGAAGGTCACCGCCCGCCAGCCCAGCTCGCTAAGGAGGGGGGGAGCAGAGAGAGTGAGCGAGAGGGGGATGTATGTGTGTCAATATGAGTGTGTGTATGTGTTGTGTGTTTGTGTGTGTGTGTACATGCATGTATTGCATGTATGCATGTGTGAGTGTGTGTGACCAACTGTGCAAAAAAAAAGACAGAGGTAGAGACGGACAGAAAGTGGTGGTGGTGTGTGTGTGTGTGTGTGTGTGTGTGTGTGTGTGTGGGGGGGTACGGGGGGGTAGGGGGGGGTCTCTCTGACGCTCTTGAGCTGCCATTTTTCTTCCCTGACAAAGACTCCATCTGCCACAGAGCCATTTGCTGCCTCCCGAGTCGGCAGAGCATTCTGCACGCCGTGTTCACCTTGATGTCACCTCTACACGGCTCACGCCTTGCTGACGCTGTACACACACACACACACACACACACACACACACACACACACACACACACACACACACACACACTCTCAAGCGCACAGCAACACATTCCTTTTCCTCCCGTATACGCATATATTCTCATTGTCTGCCACTCACAAACAAACACACACTTTCAGTTACTGTCATGCTATCTTTGCACTTTCTCTCTCGCTCTCATACACACAGACACACACACATATATTGAGTGTGTATGCATCTAGGCAGCGGCCCTCCCTCTCCTCTGCATGGCTGATATCACTGTGCAACCATCAGCGCTGTGCATTGTGGGAGTGTCTGTTGGGGCAGAGAGACGCGACAGGGGCTGAGGGATTCACACGCCTCTGAAAGACAGCCAGAGGGAGGGAGGGGGGGCAGGAGGGGAGGGAGGCAGAGAAAGAGAGAGAGAGAGATACGGAGGGGGCCGGTAACTGGAAATGAGAGATGGCATTTTAAAGAGGAAGCTGAATTTCACCTGCAATTACCGTAGCTCCGGGGCACATGGCTCGGTTAAGAGACATTTCATTCCAAAGCCACCGCGTATAGCTGCCGCACTGAGCCCTGAGAGGCACATAAAGAAGGAGCGAGAGAGAAAATAGAGCAGTGGAAAACTCTCCTCTGCCCAAGATGGCCCTCAGCAGATGCAGTGATGAAAGAGAGGAGGCAGCCAGGGATGTAACTGGTAAATGAAACCCAGCAGAAAAGGCTGAAGAGGAGAGGAGAGTAGAAAAGAAGGGAGGAAAGGAAACAAGGAACGATAAAGAGACAGAAAAAAAGACAGGAAAGAAAAGGGGGTATCTCGTTCAGCAGGCCCCAACTCGGCCATCTGCACACCAGACCAGACAGCTGAACTGGGCCTCAGAGAGCACACAAACACATGCACACACACACACTGAACAAAGAGCAAATGAAATCCAATAAACACAGCTACTCACACTCTTACAGTTAAGTACAGGGAAAGCTGGGGGTGTTTAATGATTAATATAATTCTTAGTATTCGTTCTCCTCTTTCGATGAGACCTTGCTCTCTTTCCCTCTCTCTGTCTCTTTCTCTCACTCTCTCAGAACTCCAAATGGAGCCGTAATGGTTTCCCCGAGGCTCAATGTCCAGGCTAGTTTCACCAGGAACACTGCTGTGTTTCATAGGAGAAGTGTGACTGCACAAATACAGTAATGAGCCCTCGCTGGGATCTGGGGGCCTCCTGGCACTGCTAATGGCTCCTCTGGACTGCAGCTGTATCCAGGTTACAACCTGGCCTGGCCGGCAGGCCCAGAAGGGACAAACTATTCGCAGCCACAGGCACATGTTGTAGTCAAAAAAACAGAAACATAGTGGACTATGTGTTTAGTGTGTGGGTGTTTGAAGTGAAGAAGGAGGAAAGAAGAGCTGGGGAAGGGGGTTAGGGGGCAGGAAGCTGTAGAGGATGTCAGAAGACAAGAGGCCACAGTAGAGACAGAGAGCAAGGCATAAAGACAGTTGAAGATATGTGGTTTGGCCATAAACCAGCAGATAGACCCAATAAACCTGAAGGCTCTCATAGGGCAACAGCTGGCATCGGGTGAGCATGGATTGTGCATGCGCGCGTGTGTGTGTGTGTGTGTGAGAGAGAGAGAGAGAGAGAGAGAGAGAACGATGAGTGTGTGTGTGTGTGTGTGTGGTTTGCTTAATTATCTCTATAAAATATACTTACATGCATGTTCGAACTAAGAACAGAAAATAATACTCTATATTTTACTAATAACCAATTAGGCCCACTAACACGCATGTTAATAAATTTAGTTAAAAGTAAATCAAGATGTAGATATTCAATGAACGAGACAATAAAAACAGCTAGGACCCAGCAACAAAACATAGAATGTGATTGCATACGAGCTGGTTTTAACCTTTGAGCTCAATAAACCATGTGACAGTTTCATTATTACAAATGTATGTTGAGTAGCCAACTTTATTTTAGACAAAATCACATGTTTCTTAAGACATCAACAATTCTGTATTTCATAATTGGTAGGTTGATAGGTAAGTGCAAGTGAGGGCAAGGGCTTGGTCATCTCTTGTTTTCAAACCTAGCAGGGAAACAGGCATTAGGGCTGAGTCCAAGGAGCTCAAATTGCAATCCCGTTTGTGTGGGGGCTAAAAGGTTTGTGATGTATGGGGTTTGAAGGTCCACTCCTAATGTTTCATAAATTACTGGCATGCAATTATGTTACATTATGACACCCAAAACTCAGCAATGTGTGTCCAACATCTCCCCTCTGCTATAACAAACACATTAACACACACACTCACACACACAGCCTGCTCCCATTGTTGCCCTCTCTGGGAAAGCTCACAGCTTGGTTTCTTTAGCTCCTGTTTTGTCTGGCCCTCCATTCAAAATGGCCCCCTCATGACCATGCACATTATCGTCCGGGCAGGCAGCCCCCGAGTGGACTGAGGCTCCCTGGGTGCGAGCAGTGATTCATGGCACAAGGGTCTGTAAAAGAGCAGCCTCGCCCCACGCTGAAGCCCTTCATAGGGACAAGGAGAGCAGGGGCTGTTTGGCAATGGGGGTGAATCAAAAGTCTGGCTAGAGGACTGAACCCTGTTGAGATCATGCGGGCTGAGGCAGAGGGGGAACGGTCAGTGTGTGTGTGTGTGTGTGTGTGTGTGTGTGTGTGTGTGTGTGTGTGTGTGTGTGTGTGTGTGTGTGTGTGTAGAGAAAGAGCGGGAGCCAGAGTGAAGGAGACAGAAGAGAGACATGGATGGGTAAGCCCCAAACTAATGCTGGAGTGTGTCTGTTGAATCTACACTGCTCCCTATCCCGAGGACAATCTCGCAGCAGCTTTTTAACAATCTTAGCTCCGAGGCAAGTACAAAGTACTGAATGTTTAGGCGTTATCTCTAACACTTCCCCGATCTAACAGAGCACCAGTTTAAAGGGCACTGGGAAAAAGACGCTGTTGGAAACAAAGAGGGCTCATGAATAAGAGCTGAAAAATGATAGTAGTTGCTGGGATTGATGAAACCCTATTCAGGTTTTTGTGACAGGCAGAGAGGCACACAAATTCTTTCCCCTCAGGCTAGAAGGTGTAATTTCCCCTTCCACTGTCACAAGAGCCATGTAAAAAATTATCTGTAGCTCAATGACTGACTGCTTCAGAGTCATTTGTAATGTACAACATGTATGCACAAATCCATGTATCTATCTATCTATCTATCTATCTATCTATCTATCTATCTATCTATCTATCTATCTATCTATCCTTCTTGCGGATTGAGACGCTCAGAATAGTAACACTAGCATGCTTCTCCGTTGTAACACACGGTGGGATGCGGATGGAAATGCTGGCCCCATAGGACACACACACACACACACACACACACACACACACACACACACACACACACACACACACACACACACACACACACACACACACACACACGCGCGCGCACATAAAGAGCGGACTGCTGTGGGGCTGACGCAAGACTATCTCTGTCTCACGTGTCTCTCCCCTACGGCCGCCCGCTGCTCCTGACCTTCGAGATGTTTTTCTCTCTCCTTCTCCCTCTCCCTTTATTCCTCTCTATTTCACACTCGGTACAACACACACACAGATACACACCCTCACTCACACATACACACACACACACACACACATTCTTTTCTGCACACCTCCCAGCCACTCAGTATTTTGTCATTAAAAGGCATTGCATTTCAAGCTTGGATCAAGCAGATGGGGCTGTGTAAGCATTGCTGCTCCTTCGCGCAGCACCTTGGCTTAAGTACAGATAGTCCACATGCATTACAGGTAGCGCTCTCCCCGGAAAAATCCATGCACACAAACACACATGTGAACACACGCCATGCACACGCACAACCCTCCTGGAACTGGAGAATCAGCCCGGTTGTGGATGGCTGATTCGCGTGGGTACTGTGTAGCTCTGTGGTGTAATGCCGATCTGATGTAGTTGAATACCTTGAAGACATGCTCTACAAAGTAAGAGCGCTAAACACCAGACAGAGGTATCATCTCCCAGTTAGTCGTTCTTATCCTTGTATATTTTTTTATCCTTTTCTGGAGACCAGCAGTTCATGCTCTAGCGGTAAAACACTGACAAAAATACAAGCACAAAGTTCACTGGGTTCATAGCACACACAATTACACTGACACAAACAGACACACACACACACACACACCCACACACACATTGACACATACGTGAATGTAATATAATTATATCTACGTGCCATTAGACACATTTCTGTCTTTCTTTTATTTTCTCTCACTAGTCTCAACATTTGCATATTCCTTTGGGTGTTTGAGTTGAGCAGCTCTTTCCTTTTTCCTTCTCTTGTCTTCCAAGCAACAAATGTCAGCTAATTACACCATAGCTGTTTGGATGGGCTCCATCTTTCCCTGTGCTCTGCTGTGCTTGCTCTCTGTGGGGCTGCAGGAAAAGTCGGGAAGCCAAGACACCAGTCAGGAACCGCCAGCGGTGGGGGATGAGCTACAAGGCTACACCCCCGAGAAATTGATTCCCCAAGGGAGGACTCATCAATACTTATCATAAATGATACAACCGGCTCGCACCAACCTGCGGGGGATGTCATGTATCATTCACAGCCAGAGATGAAGCAGTAACGGCTAACACACAACGCTAAAAAGGCCAGTCATAAACAAAACAGGTATTTCCCTGCACTCTTCATTCAGTGAAAAACCTTCTTAGAAAAGATCCCATTTCAGCTAGTGACACACTCACAGGCACAAGGCCATCAAGTCAGGCAGGAGAGAAAAGTGCAAGTCATTGTCTGTGTGTGGAACAACAAACTGCCACCTTGGTGTGTGTGAAATGAAGCCTTGAGGAGGCAGCCGCGCCCCTGAGTACAGCTAGCTCTCACACCAAGAGAGAGATAGTGAGAAAATGGAAGAAAGAACGACAGGAAGGGACAGAGAGGGGAAGAGATTACTGCTGTATGTAGCAATCCACATAAACAACGGATCCCCATCCATGATCCTAACCTAAAAGCACCGTAGGGCACAGTTAACAACCATTTACATTCAGTGTTGGCTCTGAACAGATAGCGAACTCAAAGGATGTTTATTAGGCGCGTACGTTTCAGACAAATATTCTGATTAGAATGGGAGAAATCTAATTAATTGCTTGATTCACTGAATGAACCCCGAATTTGTAATGTAATCATAACAACTGCTTTTCAAGGGGCTCTTGTTAAATTTAATTGGGGGAGAAAAAAAAAACATCCTCTTTCACTGAATGAATGAAAATCAAATTAGGCCTGAAACTGGAGGAGTCTGCAAGTTTGTTCTGGCGTGCCATGAAAAAAAAAATGCAGAAGTGGGTGACTATATATTTTAAAAAGTCATGCATCGACTCTTTTGTAACACACAACCATATATCAGAGGCACAGGAGGGAAAGCAAGAGGATTGACTGTGTACTCACTGTTAGAGATGTCTTCAGCTCTTTGACATAACTGCTGTAACACCTGGAGAAAAAGCAGAAACAAAAGATGATTGTGGCTCAGGTTAAAAATAAGTTCTGAGTCATAGGTATTAAATGTTTTGGGTTTTTTTCCCCAGTATGGGCTGATTTATAAGATAATAAAATGTTTAGATTATATACAGCATTATGATAAGTCTGAAAGCGTTCCTTTTAAGAGCCCAAAGGAGATGAATAAAACTACCTGGGTATCAAAGTTCCAGTAACACAGCTTAGTATTTTAGGGCTTTCGAAAACATCAAAAAGAACATACAGTGACGTCTGAATTGCAGCCATGGCTGCACACACATGCACACACAGAGAAAGATATTCACACACACAAGAAGTCTTTTTCTCCCCGAGCCTTTTCTTGCAAAACCTGTTTGTTAGAAATGGATCTAGACACTGGAGCTTTGACTGTGTGGATATTTTCCCCAAACACAAGACAGTTCTTGTAGAGAACCAAGCCTTACGAGCGTTCTCACGCCCATCTCTCATGCATTGTCTCTGAGGCCCTCCTGTGCTCTTACAGCCTGAGCCTAATCTGAGGAGTTCACCAAAACAGACGCCACCCTGCTACACACAGTATATCATACCTCAGATTTAACAACATTTACTTATGCCACTTACATAGACATTTAACATATTCTTGCACTTTTGATCCTCTAGAAGAGTTTTCAGCTACAGTGTTAACACTGTCGGTCATAACCTGTGTTCGCATGATTAGATGGTATCAAAAAACAGTTCAAACAAACTTGAAACCTCCTCACACACGTGCACACAGATACAGGAAAGCAGGCTTTTGTAGACTTTTTCAGACACACACACAGACACCAACACACAAACAGTGTTAAAGCGTGTGTGGGCAGCTATCTAACAAGGTTTTGTTGACAGTAAACACATCCATCTGGTCAACAGCAACAGAACCAAGTCTGGTGGACGCTTCATCAGCACGAGATGTGACCAACTCTTATATTTGTACTTCTTATTTTAGAGACAGGGTTCAAAAGAGCATTTTTACTGCTGTTCTTTTACTGCTGTTTTTTTTTTTTTTTTAGCAATTCCTGTTAATGTCACTTGTTTTAATCGCAGCCATGGTAAAAAGGAAACTGGGAATATTCATGTACATAAGCCAAAGTCTGTGGCAAATAATACAATGCACATCTGTCATTACAGCTCGATCTATCACTGACCAGAAATCACCTCGACTGAAGGTGTTGATAATAACCATACTCACTGAACTGAAATGGTTCATTATCTACCCTCTTACACAGACAGACACACAAATACACACACACACACAGACTACAGACACACAAATACTTTGATAACTCATCGCAGTGATAATGATAACAGAGAGCCAGGTAGGCTGAATTCATCTTCAGCTTTTTCATAAAGGCCTATTAGTGGATGATTAAAGGATCTCTGCTCATAGGGTTTCAGCACAGAAAATGATTTGCCAGCCACGAGGCAGGTGAATTACGCTGGATAAGAAAGCCAGTGCTGTCTGCCATCATTTGCCTGACTGAGAATCAGGCTGTTAGTCTATTAACCTCATTTTACTGTAAGATCTTCCTAGTTTTACATCAATGGCAGATGGATAAAATATATCAAAAATATCCCTTTTTTTCTGAAGACGCCTTCTTCAACTGCAGTGTCCTCATAAATCATGTCAGTACACGTTCCCACATGACATCACTGCAACTAACAGTTATTTTCATTTTCAATTAATCTGAAGATTACTTTTTCATTTAATCAGTTATTCATTAGGTGTATAAAATGTAGTAGTAGTACAAAATGCCAATTTAAAATCTTTAAAAGCCCAATATATCATCAAATTGCTCTTTTTGCTCAACTGACAATCAGAACCTTAAAACATTTAGTTTACTATCAAAAAAGAAAAAAAAATGTCAGGAAAGCATCTTAACTGAGAAGCTAGAAAAGGGGGACTTTTTTTTTTTTGAGAAATGACTAAAATGTTTCATCAATAGTTTGGACTGATTACAGGATGGTCAAATAATAGCACAGAAATAGCATGAAAATTGACATAATTACAAAGATTTTACTATTTTAATCACAGAAGGGAAATGATTTGCCTCAGCACAACATTAATGTGAGAGAGTAAAGAAGTTACACAAAGCTATTTGTTATATCTTATAACAGCAGAGTGATACAACAATTACTGCCAAAGGTTGTCAGTGAACTTGTAACAATCAAATGTCATTTTTATAATGATCATTATTACTTTTAAAAAAAAAAAAAAAGAAGAAGAAGAAACGGAAAAACAGGAACTGTCTGCAGTTATAATTACCTGCATTTAGACTCCAGGCATGCATGCACATGGACAGTGTAAAACCTCACTGTTATGATGTCTCTCTGAATTGTCTTGTTTGGCTTCCCTAATCTACCCGCCTTGCCTCAGCCACACATATGTTGACTTTACTTTAGGATTCATACAGCAGTGCTCAGACAAGACACAGAGAATGAAAGAAAGAAAGACAGAAAGAAAGAAAGACAGAAAGAAAGACAGAAAGAAAGAAAGAAAGAAAGAAAGAAAGAAAGAAAGAAAGAAAGAAAGAAAGAAAGAAAGAAAAGAAAGAACGAAAGAAAGAAAAGAAAAGAAACAAACAAAAAGTAAGGTCACATCATGTTTCATGTGCGCCCTCTTCACAAAAAACAATGTTGGTATTTGAGCATGGAAAACAAGTGTACTCTGAAAATACACATATTGAGATTGGCCTAAAATCCCTTGCTTTTTAATATTTGATGCCTTGTTAGAGGAGCAACACTGGTGAGGTGTTTGTCTCTGTTGTCTCTGTTGATCTCTGGCACACCGGGCCCTGTGGGAGTGAGCTAGTAAGACTTGGCCGCAGACATTTTCCTGAAGCCCCCAGAACAAAACAGGCAAGTCTTGACAGTCTGTCCGCCACCGAGTCGTCACACAATCAGTTGCAGGAAACCAATCCCTAAATAGCAGTGATTCATCTCTTCATCACACACAATGCCAGTACACAGTGCACAAAGAAGCTCTCTCTTCCCCTCTCTCTCTCTCCCCCTCTCCCTCTGTCTTACCCTATCTGTCTCAACCCCTTCCCCCCCCAGTGTGGTCTCTCATGCTGCTTAAAAATAAGTGCTTCTCCTAGCTTTCTTTGCCCTGTGATTTACTGGCAGTGTTTAACTGCAGGGCAGCATCTTTTATTGTTACATGATCTGGGGCTGAAAGCTGACAAAATGGAATCTCTGTGCGTGTACCTTTGTATGTGTGTAAGTGTACGTTCAGGGCAAAGTAGGGAGCCGTTGGAGGAATAAAGAACTTGTGTGTGAGAAACGTTTGTCTAAGTGCAATTCAAATCCTCCCAGCCTCCCGGTGCTGTGTACATGTGCGTGTGCGAGTATATGTGTGTGTTTGTCATTCCACTAAATGGTTTCTTCCTTGACTTGATGGAGCAAGTGCCATCTCAAGGGAACGGGTTACACCGCACACACACAAAGTAAAGCGCTTTGAGACTGGCGAGAAGCTCAGAACATTAGCGCGATCCATTTGTACGAGGTATATGAAATACCAGGCTGGATTGTGCACATCTTTTTTTTTTTTTTTTTTTGTCCGTGTACGTATGCGTGTTTTGTGTTGCCATGATAACTCTTCTCTTTATGGCACAGAGCCCATTGCTGCATTAACCAATTCACTTCCTTTTCTCGCTTCTCTTTGCAAGAATCTCATTCACAAATGCAGTCAAGCTGGCCTTGCTGGTGACTGTCCACAGTTGGAACAATGATATCAGTACAGTATGTGACCGGATCATCACCAGTGGATAATCAGGCTAGCACAGGCCCACACAACAGGTTTGGTGTATCGTTACAGCCTTGATGATCCATCAAGATGACGTGTGAAGGTCAGTGTAGCCATGACCAACACAGCTGTCACATATCCTCCCAGCACCCTTTTGGCTAACTGGCCTTCCAAAACACTCAGCACAAAACACGACCAACTGGGGAGCGCAGGGGCCAAGGCCAACAGAACATGCCTATAGCCCAGGCTGGGCTCATAACATGACGTGATTACCCTCCATACAACTAGATGTAGTGAAGGGACAAATCAGAGCTGTTGAGCGGTTTAATGACATTGCAAATCTGACAAGGAAACTGTTGGTATTCCTCACAATAAAAAAACATCATGGTGTAGGACAAAACACATAAGGCGCTAGGGGGAATCGACATACTGTCTCACCACTGGTGCCAACTATGATATTTTTACTAAAACATGAATGACTTGTGAGGTAAACTTATCTGAAGTTCATTTACATTGATTGAATTTATACAGATTTTGGTTTGGCGTAGTTGGATGCTCTATTCAAACATTCTAAAAACATGTTAAATGTTTTGTTTCCTGTTAGTTTGGTTGTTTTTTTTCCAGTTTAGGGCTATTTCATGTAAAATGACTTCTACTCACTTAACCGGACTTGCTACTCATTGGGATCAAACACAGCCTCTGAGACGGACAGAAGAACGGAGAGAAAACAATACAGATGGGAACAGAAGAAGCGTGAAGCTGCAGAGGAGAGACAGAGAAGAACCAGAGGTGATTGTGGACAGTTTTATTTCATTCATGTCAATTTGAAGAAGTGTGTTCTGAGGCAATTAGGCTTGTCCTAGTTCAGTAAAAGAGGAAAACTTGAATTCCGAAGTAGTAAGAATTTATTTTTCTGTTTAGTAAGAAATATCTATTTTCCTGACAAATTGTGAGTTTATTTTGTTAACTAATTGGAATGTCTGGGGAACTTGCTGCTTTTACATCTCTTAGCTGAAACTGTTGAACTGTCACCTCTTGATGAAGTGGTATTACACAACAGGACAGATCATGGCTAGCTGCTTAGCATTCTAGCGTCAGTGGTAGGTGTGTCTGCAACACGGTACATAGACGTCTTTGAAATAACCTGAACACAATTGTTTCCACAAACTCTCTTGATATCATAAATTCATTTTTTAAATGTTTTATTCTGTCCGTATGCTCTGTTAAATGATCTTTTTCCTGTTTGTGACTATTTTACATTGGAATAACGGCACACAAACGTAGACAAGTTGCAGTCAGTGTGTGTGTGTGTGTGTGTGTGTGTGTGTGTGTGTGTGTGTGTGTGTGTGTGTGTGTGTGTGTGTGTGTGTGTGTGTGTGTGTGTGTGTGTGTGTGTGTCTACTGCTTTTTTTCACTTTTCAAATTGTGGTAAATTGACACCGCAGTGCAGTGAATAAATACTGGACGGTTGTCGTCCAGTAATCGGAAGGTCGCTGGTTAGAATACCCAGCTTAAGACACGTGTTGTAAAGCACTTTGAGTGGTCAGTAGACTGGAAAAACACTATATAACTGCAAGTCCATTTAGCATTTACCATGCATAATTTCTTCTTTTCGACTTGTTAGGGGTATTTTTTTTCTTAAGCTACAAAGACATTGTGACATTGTCGCTATATTGTGAGCCCACTGTTAATCACGTCCAACGTATCTTGATAGTTTCATATCATGAGATACTGTGCGATTCTCCACTCTTATGTCTATCAGTATTGGCTTTCAAAATTTAATTAAACACCCAGTATAGCAACAGTTTTAAATGACTACCGGCTCTGTTGTATAAGAGGAAAAAGCTACAGCAGTGCTGTGTGGAGAGCAGATGTGAATCCACTTTGATTTCAATGCCTGTGTGTGTGCAAAGCTTCTATTAAATGGATCTGCTGTCTCCTTGATCAAGGGAGTCAATAAAGGGCCAGTCCTGTCAAACCCTCAGGGGTAAGTGTGTATGCACATATGTGTCCGTATGTGTGTCCATGTCCGTGTGCGTGTGTGTGTGTGTGTGTGTGTGTGTGTTATGGACAGAATTTGAAGTACTCTGACAGGTGAGTGATTGAGTGCTTTCATTTCCCTCCAGCGACAACAAGACACGCACACACAAACACATACACCGCACACACACACACACACACACACACACACACACACACACACACACACACACTCATACACACACAGTGGAGGATGGAGAGACCAACAGCTAGAGAGAGAGAGAGAGAGCTGTTGTTTCCTAAAGGATGCTGCTCCTGCCTGCATGCTTAAATTAGCTCTAAATGTTTGGATTACACACGGGAGCTCTCACAGAGGATTTAGCAGCCATAGCCTACAGTCCAGGGAGTGTGTGGATGTTTCCATCTACATCCAAGCACACACGCACGCACGCACACACACTCAAAAAGTGTCCTTCTAGAGATCCTACCATATGTCACTCAAATAATACTCACTATATTCTGTAAACACTACAGACGATACAAAATAATTAGTTGCATCCATCTAACTAAGAAAAAAGATGCCAGAACCTCAACCAACAACCCACACTATTTCATTCATTCGGTTTGTGCTAATGGGAGACTTTTATAGGAGTGCAGTCTCGGCTTCTGTTGGTGGGGGGAGGATAGGATATGCTCGCAGATGCAGAGACAGGGAGAGAAAGCAGGAGAAAAAGAGAAGGGGAACGAGGGAGGTCAGCGCCCCCAGTCTCAGATAAAGGCCCTCTCCCTCCCTTCTGCTTCGGCTTTCGAAGCCCCTGCCAGGATCGAGAGGCGTCTCACGTTACAGCTGTCTCTCAGTGTCATCGTTCAGAAAGAGAGAGCACAAGCAGGAGAGAGAGACAGACAGATAGAGGGAGAGAGAGACAGACAGAGAGAGAGGGGGAAAGCGGGACAATGCCACAGACAGAGCGGGACTGGGCTTTCATAGCTGGACAAGAGGAAAACAACAGCAGCAGGTTGAACTAGATGTAGAAACCTTGTGGCTTGGCTGCCTGCTGGTGTCTTTTAATAAGAGATGTTAACGCAACATACATTTTCACTACAATGCGGAAGCATTTTGAAATCACTTAAACGTGCTGTGACCTTTTCAAGACAAATTATTTCGAAATGTAGTGTGAACACAGCTAGTCAGATCATTTCCTCTGCACCACCTGGGACTAACTGAACACTCTGACGATTTCCTAAGAAGAAAAAGAGGAAATTCATTTTTTAAATACCTTGTTTTGTGTCCAGTGTAAACCGAGAAAGAGAAACACACCATTCTCAGGGAAAGAGATGGTAATGCCTGCAAGACTTTGTGCTATAGGGCTTCTGCGGATTAGATAAGTCGCCTCCTCAAAGACAAGCATCCATTTTTAACCTTAAAATGCTAAAAACAGCATGTCCCAAGTCCAGTAATGACTAATCCAATGACTGCTAGCATTTCAGCCTGCACTACTAACAAGGTAAGGCCGTGTAGGTCAGCAGTGAGTAAAGCTAAATGCAGAGTGAATGCGTATTTTGTTTCTATAACTTTTTTCTGGCGAGGAATAAAAGATGCGTCTGAATTCCAGATAAAAACTTCATGAGGGAAAAAGGGTGCTGTATATGCAGATTTTCACTCCAGACTGTAGTGCTTACACCGTGGACACACTGACATCTTATTGTACCAATGCAGTTTACATAAAACACGGTTCTGAACTAATACACATATAGCTATTGCGAGGCTCAAAACTGCTCTCCTGTTTGTTTTTCACTATCCTTGTCATTTCTCATGGCGTTCTGTAGGAGTTAAATATTTAAAATTCTGGCTTAGCTTGGAGCAGGCTTTGCCAGCACAGCTAAAATAAAAAGCCTTTGTGGCAGCAGTGACCAGATTTTAAATGCTGAAGAAGATCAATAAATGGGGGCTGTCGAGGCGCAATCTCATGCATTTGTGTGTGTGTGCATGCGTGTCTGTCCTGTCCCTATGCGTAATGCCTGTGCTCTGACAGCAACTGTGTGTGTGTGTGAGGATGCTTGTGTGTGTACATGTCTACGTGCATCTTAACCCACCAAGGCTCACAGCTCCCCTGCCTGCTACAAGCTATTCTATAGTATCATCAGGAACCCCACTGACCCAGGAGGCACACCAATAGAGAAACCAATATCATTCCCATTGCCACTTCCGAAAACCTTCTTCCCATTTCTTTTCCATTCCCAGTATCCTTTTCCCATCTGAGCGCAGCCAGCATGGGTGGATGCTAGAGAGAAGTGTAAATACAGCCCCCCGCTATAGATTGAGAATGTCAAGGTGTGGTAAACATCAAACTAAATAGCAGGTTTTTCAAGACCTCATCGCCATCTCCATTATCAAGTTCCTCCTGAGACAAAATGACGGGCAACTAGACGAGACAGGAAGGAGAGAAGAATGACAGAAAACATCTTGTTTGGTTTTCTTCAGAAAACAAAATCCACTAACATCATCATTAGGCGGTTCCAATTCAGCACAGTTCAGCTAATGTTAAGAGACTCTGAATGGCTGTGTTTCATGAAGCCAAAAAACACGGATGTGATTTCTTTTAAAGCAAAGAAAAGTGTTCGTAATGCTGCCATGTCTTTCTGTTTTTTGTTTTTTTTTTTGTCACTCTGATGTTTTAGAAAGACCACATTAAATGGGTGCTTTCAGCTCACATAAAGTGATAACCTTCTTCACCGCGTCCTTACCACATGAATGTGCGATGGATACAAATTATGAGGACTGGTTTTTGCATCAGCTCTATGGCTCCACAAAACAAGAAGTACATCTGTATTTTCACCCCCTCACTAATGTACAAGACAAAAACAGCCCTGAAGTGGAAAAATCATCAGGACCTTTTGAGACTTCATTAAAAGAAACTAGCCTGGACTTTCCAAACAAGGCATCTCTTTGGAGGGGGAAATCAACCTTTTCACCTTGCTGGTGGAAAAACAGGCATCCCAACGAGACAGAGCATGCACAAACAACCTTGACTTTCATCAAGGAAATTCTCACATTGAATGATAAATAGAGGCCCAGGGGACGAACAGCAAAGAAGAAGCTTATCGCCTTTCCCTCCCAAATTTGGCTGCTCTGTCTTCTGTCTCCTGAAAGTCAACACGGGGTGACCCACTTGCACTTTACACTGCTTATTGTTTGGTAATTAATCCACCATATGTAATCCACACAGAAATGTAGAGAAAACTAAAATGGGTGTTGAGTTGTTTAGTCCTAATTAACAGTTGAGATTGTTCATTTGTTTGTACAACAGCGGGCATATGTGCCCTATCTCATTAGCTTAGTTTTCACAATATAGATTCATTTCTCATTATCCAGACTCAGGCAGACATTTATGTTCAAAGACAGCCGGAATATTTGACACAGCTCATGTTAAAAGTGCCTGTCACTGAGCTTGCACTTTAGACAATTATTTGTGTACCCTGATGAGTATCAGGACATCCAGTGAACATGCAACGTTACCAAAATAGCAAGGTAACACAAGGTTAGGTAGATCATCTGAGAGCTAACCAACTTTCCAGCTGAGAGGACATTAACCTGCCAGGCCGTGTAAACACGTATCAATAAGCAAGCTGCCTGCATGGTCCTGCAACACACAGCACAATACAGCACATCAAGACAGACACACAGCAGCCTCAGTTTGATCTGGAACAATACAAAGCATAATCAATCTAATGCCGAGAAGCTTTTAGGGCTTTCACTAAAACATGGCTTTTTCCTCAAAGGACCATTAGTCCTTATAGGATTAATGTCTCCTTCAAAAACATGTTTAAAGTCCTGAGCTTCTTGGAACATTATTTCATTTGTCATTATTGTTTTCTGTGTGCATGCATAAACATTCAGATATAAATTGCTGAACGATGGGGAGGGAGGGAGGGAGGAGGAAATATGATCGGGTCTCTGTCTAACATTAGTTCTTCAATCTTTTGGTTAACACAGAGCAGATCTCCACTTCCTCTCAAACATTCACAGCTCTGTGTCAGTAGCTCTAACGCGCAGAGATTTGACAGGGCTCCCAGGTGGCCTTTATCAATATACTGTTTTTAGGTCTAATTAATTCAAAATACTGACATCAGTTCCTTGAAATATTTGGGCTGTGAGTTATCCAGAGACTGGCTCTTAAGCTATATATCTATATCTATATATCTATCTATCTATCTATCTATCTATCTATCTATCTATCTATCTATATATTTGTCTCTCATCAAAAGTTTAGTTTTCCGTTATCATTCCTAAAGCACACATTGTTTACATTATCATACATCTTCTAGAGAATATTAAAGAATACAGAATATTAACAGGGTAGAGCCATAACAATCAGTGATAGACTGGGTTACCGAAAATCCCACTGGGATCAATCATATTGATATATTTACTACAATTTCTGATAACTGACCATTTCTGTTGCCATTTTTACGTCTCTAAATTGAATAATCAATATCAGATTACATTTTAACTCCTCAAATCACTACATGGCTACTTCATCTCTAGATTTAAGATGTAGCTGTTTCAAGGTTAAAGGAGATGAGGACACTTTTTATATATTTTGTTTAGTCTTTACTTTTTATACCTACAGCTGATGGACCTTTAACTATTGCCTGTTAAACTGTTGCCACAAGTGAGCTGTCCTCACAACTCTTCATTACAAAAGTTTCCAGACACACAAGAAAAGTAGAATTGAAAGCCAAGCAGTTGTCACACTTAACGGAACGAGTGTGATCTGGCGACAATAAGTTTAAGTGCTCACTTAGTAACAGATGAATCATCCACATGCCAGCAGATCGGACATCATTCTGATATGAACTCATACTGTATCATATTTTTACTGACTTGATCGATATATCATGCACACCTAATAAATCCCACTTCACTTCATTTTCCACAAAACGCACACGATGTGTTTCCTTAAAAAAAAAAAAAAAATTAAAAAGATAGCCCCATATTCAATAGTAAGGGATTATGGAGAATACAGCCATGTGTGCACATGGGATTGTCTGCTCAAAAGCTGTCCAAGTTCTGTCAGATTCAGCACCCCCAGACACAGAGCTCGTGAACCTAATTTCACCTAATCAGCTTAGTCAATAGCAACCGTTTGCTGTGACTTTGGTAGACATGCAAATAGGGCTTAACTATGTCTATCCTTAATTCCTGAATGTTCAAGTCAAGCGGAAGTCCTCCTTTATCTCTTCAAAAACAACAGTTCCAATTTGCGAGAGAGGAAGAGAAGCAGAGAGAGGAAGACAGAGAGAGGGAGAATAAAACTCCAGCCGAGAGTTGATGTTTTTTCTCGGCCTGGCAAGGAGAGACATCTCTGATTTGAGTGTGCTTGAGGTAGCACAGTGTGCTTTCATTTCAAACCAACATGGCAAACAAACTCTGACAGATTTGTTCCCCTTTTTTCACTTTTGCTCTTGCTCTCTCTCTCAAATTATGGGAAAACACACTGCACAAATATATTAGTACTTCTTGTTGGTTTGTATGTTCAGCTGCAGCACTTGCACACACACGAGCACACACGCATGCACACACACACACACATTCAAACCAATCTGCGCAAAATGATGCTAACAGTAGACAGTTGTAATAGTGATAGAATAAGAGACACTGTTCCGTCTCAATTCACTGATACCGCTAATGGCTTCTTAGCAGCTCCATGAAATCAAGCAGCTGTCATGTCGATGCATCAGCAGTGAGAGGAGGGAGAGCCATCCCCATAAGGACAGAGGCACCGCGCCTTCATGTTTGGCTAAACATCTGCTCCTCTGCACTCCAGCTTTGCAGCAATAAACGGGCAAACAAAAGAGGTGGGAGGTGAAATGATCAGATTTTCCATTTCAAAGCATTTGTTCGGGTTGTCTCCCCCCAACCCCCCTGCTTTTAAACTGCTTACAGGACACGGCGAAGAAAAAGTGAGACCCAAGTTTTAACTCTGAGGGACAGAGCGAACGCATGTGCTGAAATAACACCTTTCGTAAAATGGATGACAGGAATAAGGTCACCGTTTCTTGCTGCGAGGAGTCTCCTTGTCTTAAATGTTGCAAACCAGTACAACAGCTCAGTCGGGGGTGATTCAAACTGTGTGTGTGCGTAATGATGACAACAGATGCATGTGTGTCAATCTGGCAAATCTACCAGCCATACATCAATTCACCTTTGTGTAAACAACATTACACTAATTCGCCAACAGACACCTTTTTAATCACACAATTATTTCAAACACCTGTGTAATTCAAAGGCGGTCTAATCACTGATATTTGGCAGTTGCATCCAGTTAAATTTCATTTTGACTCTTCATCTTCCCTTCATAGGATTCTTGGTAATTAATATCCTTCCTTCCTTCCTTACGTTCTTCCTTCTCTCCCTCCTTCATTTATTCATTCATGCCTGCATGGACTGAGTAAACTTACAAATCACATTGAACAACACACTGGGTTCAAAATAGCATTAATACTTTTATTTAGATGTGGCTGTACAAAAATACCGCCATGTCCACCTGCCTCTCCGGAAAAAAACAAACCAAAAAAAAAAAAAAACACAAGAGCCCAGCATCCTGACATATAACACTACGTCACCTTATAACTGCTTTTTAAAGCAAACGTCTCGGGCACGAACACAAACTGTCCTCTCGAGGAGATGAAAAAAAAAAACACACAAAAATTGGCTTCAGCCCATCTCTGACAATCTGTTAACCACGTTTATTTTCATCCTGAAACCACAGAGCAGTGCGCGATCCGCTGCCTCATTTAAGTCTTTTAAAACTTTGGTGAAAAAAAAAAAAACTTGCGAAAGAAAAAAAAAACAACGTGGATCCATTTCCTTTTAAAGTAGCCCGTGTGTTTGTGTGTGTGTTGAGAGAGAGAGAGAGAGAGAGAGAGAGAGAGAGACAAGAGGTTTGTGGCGGGGGGGGGGCACTTTGAGGGAGGGGGGCGAATTTTTAAAATAACCAAGATGGCGAGAGGCTTGTTGTTTTGGAAGGGGCAGAAAAAAATGGAGGATATTGTAATATACACAAAGGGATACATTTCAACAACTCGGCCAAGCGGCTGCTAGCTTGCCTTGCGTGCCTCTCGGTTTGAGGAAGCGACCGCGATAGCAGCTCCCCCCGGCAGGCAAGGCAGTGCTGGCCAGCAGTACGACTAGCGACACGAAAAGCTCAAACTCTGACCCGCTGTGGGGAAAAGAAATGAATATTACACGTCAAAGTTAATCCGAACCGAAGGGGATATTTATGTATTTGTCGCTAATTGTTTCATTTTCGCGTCGAGGGACTGTTAAGCTGGATGGATTCCTTTTCAACGGACGGACCAACGGCAGTCCGGTCGCCTCGTAGTTTACCCCCTTTTACGTGTTGACGGTTTTCAACATCCAGCACCGAAAATACGCACCCAAAACCGAGCACAGCACATCCACACGATTGCCAAAAGCACGACAGACAACACTATTAACCGATAAAAAAAAAAGTTAAATATCCCCACGATAAAAGACGAGTTATCAAATACAATAGCCGCGAGTGGAAAGAGAAAACGGAGAGAGGGACACAAAGACGATTCCCACTATCAGGTCACCACTCAGAACAGAAGAGGAAGAGAAAAAAAACACTTCGTTTTTCTACATTAACAAGACGAAACTTTACGGATTCGAGCAAATGTACCGCCGCGGAAGAAACTCGGTGAATGAATTAAAGCGTAACAGCCAAACAAGAAACTATCTATAAAGCAGTTTAGCCAAAGCTGAGGGGTAAAAAAAAAAGAAAGAGAGAGAGAGAAGCTAAGAAACTAGAAACGGAGCCAGCTCTACGCAGCTCACCGCTTGTTCTGTGATGTGAAGGCAAAACAGCGTCAGTGAAATAAAACACTTACCTTTTTTTAGTTTCGACACTTTACTTATTTCCAGCGTGGGTTTTTAGTTCAACTAACACTTCGGCGTGGTCTTCTTCTCGCCTCTTTTTTTCCTTGGTCGGTTTTGGTTATGAAAGAGGTCGGGGACGAATGATAAAGAAGGGAATTGGGCAGTAATTGAGTCTCGGTGTGTGAGTGTGTGTGTTAGTTACTAACAGCAGATTGAAGGAGACTCTTCTCAAGGTTTATTCAGCTCCACTTCAAGGAACCGACCTGACGTCAGCTCACTACTGCCACACAAAGAAAACTTATTATTTGTGCAGCGGCTGTAGTAAAGGAAGGATACAGTCGCTGACCGTTATTACTTTAAATGCGACATTGTCATTTAGCTCCGCGGCTCCTGCAGAGACGTAGCGGCAACTTTATTTACTGCTGTTTGTTTTGTGGCATCTTTGAAACCGCACGGACCTTATGGCGACGATCGGCCACCGGTGTAAACAAATAACACAATAATGCAGATCGGCTGCGTTGAAAAAATAATAACAATAACAACATTAATTTGTGATTGCTCATCGAAAAGTCGCAACTTTTATTCAACTTTGATCAGTTTGATTAATTATTATCGTGTGGATTTTTTTTCGTTCTTTTTGATTAAAAAGGCATTTTTTTACTAAAATACATCAGATTATACGTGAGTGCAGAGATTTTGCAGGTCGCAGGGGAAAGGAAAGTTGCACAGTCCTCTTCATATTTTAGACAGAAACACTTGATTTTTGTTTTCTTCATGGATTTATTTTTGAAAAGTGCTACATAAGACAAGTTGCGCTCATTATTATCACAGCTTGGAACTGAGAGAATTTGGCATTTTTACTTTTTAAATGACTTAAATGATTAAATCGAAACAGTGATTAATACATTTCCCGTCGATCGACCAATCGATTACTGTAAGTTGATGCTTGTCTGAGGTGATTAAATCACTTTTGAATGAATGTAACCTTATGATACACACATTAAAGGTACACTATGTAGCTTTGGGGAAGACATTTTAATAAGAGAAACAGCTTCATTGACTGATTAAATGAATAAACTCCTTTTGTTTTCATGACTGAAAGATCAAACTGATCATAGAGGACAACACAGTTCCATACTGTTTTACTTTGTTTATGTGTGGCGGACCCTGCCAAAAATAAGTACTTATGAGTTTGTATTATTACCTCATCTATCTATCTATCTATCTATCTATCTATCTATCTATCTATCTATCTATCTATCTATCTATCTATCTATCTATCTATCTATCTAAAATTCCTCTTGTCTCACTGTTAGTTGACCAAATGATCATCCCTCAGAAGATGATACACGATCAAACAAATACAAATGGGTTCCACACGGGCTCCAAATTAGAAGGCGTTTGCTGAAACAAAAACAGAAATGGGACAGCTCTTCCTCAGGATGGGATCAATACATTGCCTGGCAAAGACAGCCATCTGTGCCTAATTGTATGCTTTACCTCCTCTTCTGAACACACAATAAGCAACAGGCTGAACGCAGGCCCTCTGACCCAGACTGGGTTTCCAGACGGAGGAAGATTATTTCATTCAACTGGAAAACAACAAGGGGGGTGGAGGGGTGCAGGGGAGTTTTTTGTTTTTTTTTTTTTTTGCAGATGGAGTGGGCAACTGTTCTTATATGCCCCACCCATGACGAGGATGAGGATGGGTCACAGAGCCTGAGCCAACTGGTGTGTGTCTGCACGTCACATCAGCCCTGCTTGTATCCATTTTAACAGGTATTATAGCGGATTAACAAACTGTTCACTGTTAGTTTATAGACACCTCATAAATCAAGCGCAAACAATGAACTCATTGTTAGCAGCTTGATGGAGTGTTGCTTTACAGGCACATTCATATTAATGCTTCATAAACATTATAAATGACCATAAATGTATCCTTGATTTTCTTCTCCTTCTCTCTCTCTCACTCTTTCTCTCCCTGTCTCTCTCGCTCCGCGTCTCGCTGCTGTTATGTCACAACATCCAAAAGTGTCACCGGAACATTTTTTTTTATGCTATTGCAAGAATTGCAAAGATGTTGCTCAGAAGTCAGTCATTTTCACATGTAAAAATAAATGCAAAAAAAAAAAAGAAAGAAAGGAAAAAAAAGGTGGCGGTGTTAGTGGCAGGGTGGGGGTTTGATAAAACATTCATGATCACCCGCGTTTTGGAGGATGGACACAGAAACCCCTTATTCAGCTCGTGGCGTGCAGTCAAAGCCATTTTATGAGCTCACTCTCCATGTTCTTTGGCCATTGATTTTCTTCTCTGCCCCTTTCCATTACCTGTTGAGATGAGGGGGTTTTGCTCTTCTTCAAACACACACACACAACGCCCACACACACAAACACAAACACACACACACACGTACACAATCCCCTATATCAGTCTCTCTAGCCACTGGCACCCTGGTGTATTTCTCCATCTCCTCCGCCTCTTGGAGCAGGAATGACAGGCCATGAGGAATGACAGTGGCTCTGTTTGTCATACAGTAGCAGCAAGAAGCAAGGATTTTTAATTGCATTGGAGAATCTTCATTAAAGAGAGCACATGGGGGCGGGAAATGGGGGAGAGGGCTGCATGGGGAGGCGTCGGGGGGCACTCTGAGCATCGTCATTAGGAGAAGGCACTAGCAGCATAGAAGGGTGGGCCCTCTTTGCATGCACACTGAGAATGCCTGCCGTACCTCGGTCATTTGTAACATAATAAGTGCCAGCACAATGACTGCAATGCGAGAAAGCACACCACAGGGAAGGGAAGGGGGAAGGGAGACAGCATGTCTGTCTAAAAGAGGGACTTTTTTTTTTCTTGATTAGAAAGTATAATGAGCCACTAAAGAAACAGGAAAAAAAGAAGATCTCTCCTGAGACTGATGGAAAACAAATTAATCTGGTGATTTGGATTTAATTATTATTTTTCTATTAGTCCACCATGCAAAGACAGGGACAGCCGTCAGAAGCGAGGAGCTGTGCTTGCATTTATTGATTTTCGCCCAGACACATTCAGGGAATACAGATTCATCTGCTCTCCTCCCCAGCACAGTCCGCTGTGTGGGATTCCATTAACACAAGAAGCTTCCAGCAACTCCGAGATGTTTAATTTGAACACCATAAATGGAGCTTAAAATAGTGTTCGCACACAAGAAAAGTGGCCTAAGGATGCCTTTTTTATGCAATTGAATTAGTCCTCACTTATTGTTGTGTCCTACATAATAACTATTAAATAAACACTCACAATAAATTGAATTAAGACAATGTTCTGCTGTTTAGAACGAGAAGAGCTCTATTGTTCGTCTCTGCCGCTGACGTCTTACACCGCCATAAATGTTGAGTTTAATTTAATCTTTTGTTTTGGATTACTGTAAAAAACCCGCAACTGGACTCTAATTATTCTTCCCATGCATGTAGTATCTTCTCTTTGTTGCATCCCTTCAATACATCAGTAGTCTTGAACACAATGTCTTGTGAGATGTAATGATTTGCAAAGTCAATGATTCGAATTGCCTGTGTGATTAAAGCACAAGGGACCAATTTGCGGCTGCTATATGTAGAATATCGGTGTGCCTCAAGTAGCCCTCATATTCTCTCGCTGACATGAAATTCAGCAATTATGCCGGATGAACGCGGTTATTGATTGCTATCCGGCCATCTCTTTCTGAAAAAAGGTTTGCAATAAATGTAATGGCCTCAAGTGCGCGGACCCAATCGCAAATATTCCGAAAGCCGAAACTACGTCTAATGGCATATGAGAATCCATCTGACAGTGACATATGCATTAATCCTTGACCTTTAACCCCGGAGACATCTACAGGAAGCAGGTTCAGGGATGTTACGTTGAGTGTTTCCGTGACACAAATGTTTTAGAGCATCGTGATTAACTGCCAGCTTGTAAAAAAAAAAAAAAAAAACATTTTTCGGTACAAATTTAACTATATAACAAGTGATTTGGAAGATCCACCGAATAATGTTTTCCAATGCGAGGTTGACTAATAAACCCCTGCACGGTCTAAATGAGTGCACTCGGAGGCTGTTTACTGTGGTGAATGTAGCTGAGCAGAACACTCTGTTGCATGATGTAATACACAGAAGGGAGAAATCATTATAATAGCAGAGTAGTAGAGTGACTCATTCGTTGATGAGGTACATTCACACTGTCATTCAATGAGCAGATGCAGTCTGTGTGCACATGTTGTAAGTGTGTGACCGATAGAGAGGGAGAGACAGAGAGAGAGAGAGAGACAGACAGAGAGAGAGTGAGTGAGAGAGAGAGCATTAGCATGTTCCTTTTCTGGGAATGAGGAGTCATTTGTGCCAGGAAAGTGGAGAAACAAGTCCCGGCCCCACAGTGATGCATCCCTCCGTGAAGAATTAGATCACAAGCAAATGTCACCCCAACCTGAGCGAAGCCAAATGACCTTGAATCAAATAAAAACACATCTCTTACCCACGTCAGTGTGTACACACGCCGCACAAAATGTCAGCACATTTTCCATTTGCTAAATCTGTGCCTAAGTGCAGGGGTTTAAGCACAGGTAATCGACCTAGTATTTTCCTGCAAGTCCTGAATATCACCCTGGAGGAACCCTGCTGTTAAATACAGCTAACTACAGTTACTTACTTATAATTTAATCAATTTAAAATAGCGTGAAATTTTCCTTACTTATGAAGCCGACACTTAGAAAGGAAGAAGAAAAACACACCCAAACTGACATTACTTATATCCTGCGTGACTATACCATTTCTCTTATTCTGCATTTTGAGACACATGAGGCTGAGGGGATTTTTCACGGGAAATGACTTTCACAGTTGAATTTCAAGCTTCAGTGCCTTGCTTTATCATAGTTTGCATATAACTAGCTTTGATTTCTGTCCACTGTAGCCAGCACACATCTCTGACAATGAGGCATACTTTGATATATATGTACTTTTTCTATCATCATTACGGAGGTTTGTCTGTTTTCTTCTCTCCTCTCTGACCCACATAAAAAAAGCATGATATCAGACCACAGTAAAGTGCAGGTATAACACCAGCCAGTTTGTTTTATTTTTCTTTCAGTTTACACGGTCTATTATACATAAACACACTCATATTACTTGAATAACGCATGGTCATTACCCCGTAAAATAAGAAACATTATTGTAATTCCACGGAGACCAGACCTACTTCTCTTAAGTCACCACTAGTGATTTGTAATGCAAAGGTAAGCTACCTTTTATGGGATTCCACTCAAATGCTAATCCACAGGAGGCTCTCAACTCATATTGACAGACATCACTGTTGGCAAAATCAGTCATTAGAGACTTAACAGTGTTCAGTCTCTGCAAGCGGAAAGCGCTCTTCTTCTTTTGAAGCGATGACTTTGACAAGTTTGATTTGGCAGAGAGTTCCCTGAAAATTTGGATCAAAGCGGTGAAAAGGAATACTGCTATTTACACCGCAGTGTGCTGAAAGTGGAATTCGTAACTAATCTCAAATTAGATGTGCCTTGTGTCATACACAACCAGCATTTAGTGTGAACACCAACCTTTTTTAGGGACACAACAAACACATATGAGCGCGAATTTGGCACCTTTATTGAAGGGACACCGGGCCTCATTATGCAACAACTCTAAGCAACTAAGTGAATCATCTAATATGAAAAAAGAACAGTTTGCTGGAGTCATGTTGAAATTGCTAACTTTAAAAAATTGAGAAATGCATCAGTTCCCGTTCTACTGAAGAAACCAACGAGTATTTATGAAGCAAAGAACCTCTCTCATTTTGGGAACATCTTATTTTGAAACTTAATTAGATAAGATTAAAAAAAAAGAACTCAAGAGAAAAGTGTTTGTGTGTGAGAATTAGTTATTTGACAGCATAAAAAGGATAATTAAATTGTGCGTCTGAAAGGTTGAGTGAGAACAACACGAGCTTGTTTCATTTGATTTGAATGTCAGTGTTCAACTATAATCTGACGACATGTCAAGATACTGTTCCGCTCTTATATAAGAAAAAATATCATTGTTGCCACATACATAAATAATGGTAAGAGCTGCCTGAAATACGAGTGGTTTCAACGCCCACACGTGACCACATGTGAAGCATAGCTTACTTAACATAAAGTACCTGTGTGCATCTCAATGCAGACGCCATAAATTAAAAAAAAAAAACCTTTGAGAGCATATATGTATTTCAATCAGGCTCTGGTTTGTCCACCATGTTGATTCTCACAGATGTTTTTTTTTCCCCCACCAACAAAACAAGAAACATAAAAACAAATCCAAGGTAAATTTGATGCTAAGATATCAAAATGCTACTTATGGTCTAATTATAGACCTTAAAGTCTCATTTGAATGTGGAGGAGAAAAAAAAATGTCCGCGCATACCACATGAGCTATTTTCAGAGTCGAGGCCATCAAAAATCCATCTATTGAACAAGCTTTCATATTCATTCTCGAGGTGTGTTTGAACTGCGCATAAACCCCTAAGAGCTATTATAAAATGTATGAAAAAAAGCCCCCCGCTGCAGATATAACGTCGCATAATGCAGGCTGGCCTACTCTTTTTAATCAGCGAATGCATGAAATGAGAGCAAATGTTTGGGACAGTTAGTTGCTGAACACTGGGACACATATTTTTATGAAAGTTTGCTGCATTGAGAAAAAGGTGTGAGTTTTGCACCATAATGGATTGTTTGTTATGAAAAACTATGAAAAAAGCTGTCCCACACGGCAGTCTTAGAAAGTCCGAAAAAGCTAATTGAGAAACATTAACTTATTTCCAG